>NC_090738.1:21566149-21766537 GCF_036898095.1 Palaemon carinicauda | reverse complement strand
TACGTGTCTTTTAATGCTCATATATATAAATATATATATATATATATATATATATATATATATATATATATATATATATATATGTATATATATATATATATATATATATATATATATATATATATATGTATATATATATATATATATATATATATATATATATATATATATATATATATATATATATATATATATATATATATATATATATAACCTATGAACACAAATAACTAGAAGTTGAGTCATCATGATCCACGGCAGTGTTCGTTTGCACCTAGACTGAGAAAACCAAAAAGAAGCAAGCTGGCTTTATTATGTAAAATGGCAATGATTTATTGGTCATTACTGCATTCCTATACTTATAAATTAAATTGAAAAATTAAAATGCAGTGCAAACAGGCTTCGATTTTTCATAAAATTAAAATGCACTCGTTATTTAACACACGCCCTTTATGATCGTACATTTAAACGAGGCGCCGCTACGGCTGCGCTTTGTTGCGCTATTATTCTGCGGTTTGTTTATTCAACTAAACGCAACACAGGTGTCATTTGAGCACATTTGACATAAGGTAGTTATTGATGGCATTTTAGTTGTATTCTTGTATTGTGTTATACTATAGTCAAGTCTTTAGATCTACTATAGTGGGTGAAACTCAAGAAATGTCTTAATCAAGTGTTTATGTGGCCAATATTATTGTAAGTTATTCAGTTTGTTTAGTGAGTTAGGTTGTATTTAGTTTATTATAAGACTAGGTATAGATTAAGTAATTTTTTTTGTTATCGTAGCTGGTTTTATTGTAGAATATTACAATGTTAGTTGAGAAACGAACTATCTGTTACTAAGTTTAACTGCCGCTAATTTTCTGGTCCTATACGCCAGTGGAATCTTCGGGTTTATTTTTATGTTCAAGCCATCAAAACCATGTATTTTACCGCTTTTGAAAACTTGAATATGGTCTGATTATTGTAATATTGAATGTTTCTGGCAGCTCTTGGAAAATGATGGACTGGGCATCCCGTGAGCATAAAATACCACCTAACCTAACATACAAGCTGCCCCCTTACCTACTTACGTAAGGATGGCTCAGCGAGCCTCTCTAAGAACTCTATATTCCTAGCAATAGGGTTGAAAATAAGGAGTTTTGGAGCATGGCCATCACCAGAAAGCATAATGATTTCTGGAGGAAATTCATAGTTTTTGAATTATGGTAGGCTGACTACCATAACTGAAAAGCTATGGTTTTGCACTAGTTATCGTCATCATTTATGTTTAAACACCTTAAAGTATATTGTGTACTAGCCTAACTTACATTTAAATAGCCTTTTTTAAACTTGGGAGCCTTTGTATGCCAGCAATTAGGTCCTCCCTTGTGGATTAAAAATGGACATCAACTAACCTCAACTTTCCCCCTAACCTAACCTACAAGCTGTGTCCTTACCTAACGGGCGGTGTTCCCCCCTTACACTGTCTTATTCTAAGTTAGCCGTAATCATACATGCAGGTGGCTGCTATCATGCAATTAAACTTGTTTATGCTAGTCATCATCATAATAAACCAGTCATCATAATAAAAAAAATCACTAAGTAAAACTGAGTAATAGTAATAAAACGTGGTCAAAACACTGGAGCTTTTGTTTGCCGGGACTTCCAGGCACATAGTATTTGTTCTTCACCAGACATACTCGTTTGGGATAACTGTATCCTCAAGAACGGTCGCCAACCGGTGGTCCGTGAAGAAAATTTTGGTGGTCTGCAGAAAAATTGGGAAATTTCCATTTTCGTTTTCTTAATCCTATTCGGGAAACCCTGACATGTACACAGAAGACAGAGAACAAAGTGATAGTGTCAACAAGTGTAGGGAGTGGTCTTCCTCCAAGTGGGAGAGGTTTTCGCGGCGGCGGAAGAAGAATCACAAGCGGGATAGATATTTCTACTTCAAAGGTTGCTTTGAAGGGAGAAAAACCCAAGGCTTCTTCTTCCATTGCCCTACCCTCCTTTGAAGCTCCTACTCGGTCGGTCTTAGAGAGACCGTCAAGTAGTAGCGTAGACCAAGTTATATCCGACCAACCCCGGGACTCGAGAGATGAGGTTGCTTCCCCTAGCGAAGTAGCACCACCTCTCCCCCCGGGTGAGGCCTTGTCACTAACTTCCATTTTTCAGATTTGGTCCTCCTTGGGGCTCACGGGTTTGTC
The DNA here is from genome assembly GCF_036898095.1 of Palaemon carinicauda. Lineage (NCBI taxonomy): Eukaryota > Metazoa > Arthropoda > Malacostraca > Decapoda > Palaemonidae > Palaemon > Palaemon carinicauda. Next base: position 21,764,345 of record NC_090738.1, on the reverse strand, counting down.
CTCCAAGGAGGCCCTGCTACAGTTCATCTGCATGGGTGCTTCTGTTAAGCAATCATCGGCGCCGTCAGAGGTAGATTCCCTGACTTTTGTCGACGTTGTTATGTCAGAGGTGTCTTATGCGGCGTCATCCATCTCCTGTACCACTCCAAACTCTACAGCTGTAGCTGCCGACTTAGTTTCCCCCGTTCCTGACTATCCTCCGAGGGGGAAACTAAGTTCATCATTGGTCTCTCCTGCTAGTGTTTCTCACCCTTGGGGGAGTTCACTTACAGAGACTCCTCTTCGGAGGACTGTTGATGGTCAGCTTGCTGATCCAATGCCACCCAGAGGGCGCATCCGTCAGAAGGCTCGCCTTCCTCTTCGCCTTAGAGGTCTCCCTTCACCAGCAGTGAAGAGGCGCCTCTTTGGTACAATGTTATCACTGCAGTCCCCCGCAGAGGAGCCTCCGTCAGACCTTCATTCATCCATCACTGCACTTGAAGTCTTGTGACTTTGGTCCTGGACCTTTCTGCAGATCGTTCGCGATCTCCTTCGGTGGATGGTCGTCCTTTCAAAGGACACGTCGACTATCTATCCGACAGACCTGCCGACCTTCCATCGCCGTTCCTGTCGCCTGTAGAGCCTAATGTAGCTCCTCCAAAGTGCACAGCTGTGTGCCATCACTCTCGCCCTGCGCACCACGCGCCTACGCGCTCAGACCAGCGCTCACCAGCAGCTCATCACTCTACAACGCTTCGGCGCACCACTCAACCTGCTCGCCCTCACAGACGGTAGCAGCCTCACGCGCCTGCGCGCCAACATGCAATTACGCGCAGTCATTTACCTGCATATCAGCGCTCTCATGCGTACCACGCGCCCACAATCACCTGTGCACCCTGCGCGCCACGTGCCCATGATCACCTGTGCACCCTGCGTGCCACGTGCCCACGATCACCTGTGCACCCTGCGCGCCACGTGCCCACGATCACCTGTGCACCCTGCGTGCACACACCCAGGGTCGCCTACGCGCCAGCACACCACAGCGCACTTGCGCTCTCCTGCGTGCCCAAGATCTCCTGCGCTCCATCGCTCTCCTGCACCCACGCGCCCATGATCTCCTACACGCCAGCGCCCACCTGCGAACCAACCACGTTACCGCCCTCACCTACTCACCATCTTTCACCAGCGCTCGCCAGAACATCAGCGCTCACCTGCGCGCCATCTATCTCCTGCGCGGACACACAGAGATGTGTGTACATGCCATTTCTCTGTGTGCGCGCCATCTCTTTTACGGATACGCGGGGCGCGCGCCGTGATTCTCCTTCGCGCTCGTGCCCGTGCTAATACTCTCCTGCGCGCGCGAGCCCCAGTACTCTCCCTCGCGCGAGCCCCAGTACTCTCCCTCGCGCGAGCCCCAGTACTCTCCCTCGCGCGAGCCCCAGTACTCTCCCTCGCGCGAGCCCCAGTACTCTCCCTCGCGCGAGCCCCAGTACTCTCCCTCGCGCGAGCCCCAGTACTCTCCCTCGCGCGAGCCCCAGTACTCTCCCTCGCGCGAGCCCCAGTACTCTCCCTCGCGCGAGCCCCAGTACTCTCCCTCGCGCGAGCCCCAGTACTCTCCCTCGCGCGAGCCCCAGTACTCTCCCTCGCGCGAGCCCCAGTACTCTCCCTCGCGCGAGCCCCAGTACGCTCCCTCGCGCGAGCCCCAGTACGCTCCCTCGCGCGAGCCCCAGTACGCTCCCTCGCGCGAGCCCCAGTACGCTCCCTCGCGCGAGCCCCAGTACGCTCCCTCGCGCGAGCCCCAGTACGCTCCCTCGCGCGAGCCCCAGTATTCTCCCGCAGAACAGGCACGAACACAGATGCATCATACGGCAAGGTCGCCATCGCCTCATTCCCCTCCCCGCAAGCGCATACCATTGCCCACTGTGGGAGAAGGGGAACACTTTCATGCAGAGGGGTTCAGGATCTCTAAACTGCCTTCTGAGGCCAACCCACCTATCATAGTAACTCGTCGTAGGGAACCTTCGGTTCCTTTCCCTTCAGGGGATCTGTCTGACAGTGCGTCTGTCAGCCAGCAGCCCTGGTTCAGTGCTTTGGTCAGAGCCATACCACAGGCTTTCAAGCCTGTCCTGTCTGATCGCTCATCAGAGCGACCTATAGCTGTAGACCTAAGGCACGGTCACTTCCCCGAGGGCGAAGCCAACTCCATACAGAACATCGAGGCAAGTTCCTCCTGTTTCTCAGAGAGACTCTCCATCCCTGTCGGACGAAGATCTCCCGTCACCTAGGGAACCACGCGAAGAGAGAGACTCCCCTATCGCACCAATGGAGGAAATCTCTTCTTGCCGAGAGTTCCCCGCAATCTGAGATCAGAAACGACATCCCACACAGGTCATCGATGTTGGTGTCTTACCTCCTTCCCCGGAAGGAATCCAAAGATTCCAAAACTCTGCCGAAGTCCTCCACTAGGGCTAGAATGGAGACAGCCAGCCACTCAGGGAATGTCCGCGACTCACCCCAAGAAGAGCCTTTGGGGTTAGAAGGAGACTTCGCTGCAAGTCCTACAGCAGGAGGAGATCAGCAAGAGTCAGAGCATGCATTCTGGCAGGTTCTGACTCTAATGAGGGTTCTCAGTGGGTTTGCCGACCCAAAGATATTCCCTCGAGAGGGCAAAGACATGGTCCTAGGCTGTGTTTTTGGTACTCAGAAACCCTCAAAGACCAGTGCAGCCCTGGTCTCAAGTGGTGAAGAGTACCAGGGACAAGATCTCCCAACAGCTCTTTGAGTTTGCCTCCTCCAACCATGCCGGTACCACGAACAAGCCCCTCCCACCTCCTCGCGTACAGCAGAGGAGGTACTTTGAGATCCTGGAGGAACCCAGTTCAGCTCTTCCTCTTCACCACTCTCTGGAAGAGCTAACCAGGGGAATCCCTCTTGAGAGACTCTCCAACCGGCAGGTCTCGTTCTCGGCAACTGAGATCCTTAATCAGGAGAAGGTCACAAAGTATGCTATGCAAGCTACTTCGTGGCTGGATATCTGGCTAGGGACCTTAGATATCCTGATACGATCCGAGGATTTCTCCAAAGAACGTACCAGGAAAGCTATGGAAACCTTCCTACTCTCAGGTAATCGCACGATCGAGTTTCTTGCCCACCAAGTCTCGAACTTGTGGCCAAACACCATCTTGAAACGTTGAGATGCAATGTCTGAGAGGTTCCTCCAGAAGGCCCCTAGCGTCGAGATAAATAGGCTCAGACACTCCTCCATAGAGGGGTCCCATCTGTTTGAGCCTAAGGATGTGGAACTTGCTGCTGAAAGGTGGAGGAAGTCTCATCAAGACTCCCTCCCTCCTCCATAGGGCTTTAACATCTAAGCCCTATAAACTTCCAGCACCACAGCAGTCCCGTCCAACCAAGACGACGACGACGACAAAAACAACAGCGAAGACAATGATGTCTTAACCCCTTTCTTGTCAAAGACAGGAAATGCAAAAAGTCCTCTAGGGGAGGGAAAAATCCTACAGGGAGCATCCGAGGCCGCAAACGCTAGGATAGGCAGTCCCCCTGCATTTCCACCAGTGGGGGATGCCTGCAAAGTTGCGCAGACAGGTGGAAGCAACTCTGGGCCAATTCCTGGGCAATCTCCGTGATCAGTCTAGGATATCGCGTCCCGTTCATAACATCTCTACCTCCCCTGACCAGGAATCCAGTGTCATTGAACTCCCTTGCCATGGGATCAGCAAGGGGGCAAGCCTTTCGTGCAGAAGTCCAGACCCTGTTGAAGAAAGGCGCTCTCCAAGAGGTCCTCGACGGATCCCCAGGCTTCTTCAGTCGACTTTCTTGTAAAGAAGGCGTCTGGAGGCTGGAGACCAGTCATCGACCTCTCACCCCTGAACAAGTTTGTCAAACAAACTCCATTCAGCATGGAGACGGCAGACATGGTCAGGCTGCAAGATCTCATGTGCACACTGGACCTAAAGGACGCGTACTTCCAGATCCCCGTCCATCCCTCTTCAAGGAAGTATTTAAGATTCAGCCTAGACAACAGAATGTACCAGTTCAAGGTGTTGTGCTTCGGTCTTTCCACAGCACCACAAGTCTTCACCAGAGTGTTTACCCTAGTGTCATTTTGGGCACACAGGATTGGCATCCGTCTCCTCTGCTATCTGGACAACTGGCTAATCCTAGCAGACTCGGTGTCAACCCTTCTTCAACACTGAGACAAACTTCTGAGACTTTGCCAGGATCTGGGGATCATGGTAAATGTTGAGAAGTCCTCTCTACTTCCTACTCAGAGACTGGTATACTTAGGCATGATTATAGACAGCAATCTCCACAAAGCCTTCCCATCAGACGACAGGATAACAAGGCTGAGGAAGGTCGCAAGACCTTTTCTCATACGAGAAGAGCTTCCAGCCCAATCGTGGTTACGTCTCCTTGCTCACCTTTCATCGCTGGCCCGTCTAGTTCCCAATGGTCGCCTTAGGATGAGATCCCTGCAATGGCGACTCAAGTCCTGGTGGAATCAAGCTCACGACTCCCCGGACATCCAGATCCCCATGAGACCTGCGGAACTGACGGACCTTCAGTGGTGGGTGACAGACGAGAATCTACGAAAGGGAGTAGACCTTCTCGTCCTTCCTCCGGATTTGATGCTGTTCTCAGATGCTTCAAAAAAAGGGTGGGGGGGCCCACGTGCTGCACCACACGACCTCAGGCCTCTGGACAGAGTCAGAAAAGTACCTCCACATAAATCTCCTAGAGATGAAGACCGTCTTTCTGGCCCTTCAATGGTTCCAACAGTACCTGGCAAGCTACTGAGTGGTGGTGATGATGAGCGACAACACCACGGTAGTAGCCTACATCAACAAGTAAGGAGGTACTTTTTCGCAGCAACTATCCCATCTAGCAGTAGAGATACTGAGATGGGCCAAAATCCACTCGATACCACTATCGGCACGCTTCATTCCTGGCAAAAGGAATGTGCTCGCTGACAACCTGAACACAGCATCTCAGATAGTGAGTTCCAAGTGGTCTTTGGATCATCTAGTAGCCAACAAAGTCCTGACTTTTTGGGGTTCTCCGACTGTGGACCTCTTCGCAACGGCCCTGAACTTCAGGCTCCTGCTGTACTGTTCCCCAGTCCCAGACCCCAAGGCTCTCTGGCAAAATGCTTTTCAAAAGCGGTGAGACAACATAGACATTTACGCCTTTCCTCCGTTCTGTCTGATGAGGAGGGTACTCAACAAGACCAGAACATCGGTCAATCTTTCAATGACCTTCATAGCTCCGCCATGGCATCACGCAGAATGGTTTCCGGACATTCTGCAACTCCTAACGGGGCCTCCAAGAGAACTCCCTCCACGACACAATCTACTCAAACAACCACATGCCAACGTCTTCCACAAAGCCGTATCTTCGCTACGACTTCACGCCTGGAGACTATCCAGCATCTCTTCTGTGAGAGAGGATTTTCGCAACAAGTTGCGATCAGGATGTCTGGATACCTGCGAAAATCATCAGCAGCAGTCTACCAGGCAAAGTGGAAAGTCTTATGTAGTTGGTGTCGTGGAAGGGGTATCTCTCCTCTCAATGCCACTATTTCAGTAATAGCAGAGATCCTCGTGTATTTGCGTGAAGAAATGCGCCTATCAGTCTTGGCAGTGAAAGGCTATCGCTCAGCCTTAAGCCTCGCCTTCAGACTGAAAGGAATAGAGATTTCTTCATCGCTAGAACTTTCTCTATTCATACGGAGCTATGAACTTACCTGCCCCCAGCCAGAAGTGAGACCTCCCCCCATGGAACGTGGTTTGAGTTCTCAGGTCTCTCAAGAGACCTCCCTATGAACCATTACCCCAGGCCACAGATCGCCACTTGACTTGGAAGACAGTGTTCCTGCTAGCTTTGGCCTCGGCCAAGCGAGTCAGTGAACTTCATGGTCTCTCATACGACATCACCCATTCAAGGGGATGGGGAGAGGTAACGTTCAGCTTCGTCCCCGAGTCTATTGCTAAGACTCAGAACCCGGGAGTAGCGGATCCTCGATTCGACTCCTTCCGGATTTCTAGTCTCCTTACTGTAACAGATGACCCAGACCATCTCTTACTATGCCCAGTAAGGAGTTTAAGGCTGTACCATCTGGCAGTTGAGATACTCAGATGGGCAGGAGACAACTCAGTGTCCTTGCCTGCTTGCTTAATTCCAGGCAAAAAGAATATGCTTGCAAACAATTTGAGCTGAGCGACTCGGATAGTGTGCTCCGAGTGGTCTTTGAATCATCAGGTAGTCAACAAAGTCCTGACTTTGTGGGGTTCCTCGAATGTAGACCAGTTTGCGACGACCCTGAACTGCGGGCTCCCACTCTACTGTTCCCCAGTCCTGGGCACTATGCTCTCTGGCAAGATGCATTCCAACAACGGTATGACAACATCAGTGTTTATGCATTTCCCCCCTTCTGTCTAATGAGAAAATTCCTGAACAAAGTCAGAATAAGCAAGAACTTATTAATGACACTGATAGTTCCTCTATGACATCACTCAGGGTGGTTCCCGGTCTTTCTGCAGCTCTTGACAGAGCTTCCAAGGAACTTTCTCCACGACGCGATCTACTCAAACAACCACATGCCAACATCATCTACAAAGCTGTAGCTTCGCTTCGACTTCACACCTAGAGACTGTCCAGCATCTTCTCACTCAGAGAGTTTTTCACGAGTTGCGGAAAGGGTGTCTGGACATCTTAGACACTCTTCAGCATCAGTCTACCAGGCTAATTGATCTGTTGTCTGTGGTTGTTGTCGTGGAAGGGGTATCACTTCCCGCAATGTCTCTACTCCAACAATGGCAGAGTTCCTTGTATATCTTTGGGAGGAAATGCTCCTCTCGGCTTCGGCAATCAAAGGCTACCGCTCTGCCTTGAGTCTCACCTTTAAACTGAAGGGAGTAGATATTTTCTCCTTGATGGAACTTTGTCTCCTTATATGAAGTTATGAGATTACTTGTCCCCAGCCGGAAGTTAGACCTCCTCCTTGGAACATGGTTCGAGTCCTTAAGTCTCTGAAGGGAGCTCCCTATGAACCATTACTCCTGGCAACAGATCGCCACCTTACTGTGAAGATGGTGTTACTACTCGCTTTGTCTTTGGCCAAGAGAGTTAGCGAACTGCATGCAAGCAAGCAAGCAAGCAATAGAAGTCCTGCTTGTATGAAAAATACATATTACATCCAGATTTTTCATGTTTTTCAAGACGGATTGTAAAGCAACTGTCTGCATACCTCCGCAAGTCTACCAATGGTCTACCAAGCAAAATGGTCACTTTTGTTCCATTTCTGTCAGAAGGGATATTACTCCTCTCAAAGCCACTATACCATTGATTGCAAACTTTAATTTTCCTACGGAAAGAGACGCTTCTCTCAGTCACAGCAGTAAAAGGCTATCGCTCAGAACTTAGGCAGGTCTTCATACTGAAGCAAAATTACCTTTCTCCTTGTGGGAACTTTCAGTTTTGATTAAGAGCTTTGAACAGTCTTGCCTACCTCAGTAACTCAAACTCCTGCTTTGGAGTGTGATTAAAGTTCTGAAGTTCCTGAAGGTGGCACCTTTTGAACCCCGCCACACAACTTCAGATCGAGACCTTATTCTAAAGCCTCATGGAAGAGAGTGAGTGAGCTCCATGGACTGTCTTATCTTGGTTTCACACTCCCGGGTGTCGAAAGATCTGTTGTTTTCTTTTGTACCAGGGTTTATAGCCAAGATCCAAAATCCATCAGTTAATGATAATAGATTTGACTCCTCCATCTCAACCATCAAGGAAGTAACTGATGATCTGGCCAGTTTGTTACTTTGTCCTGTAAGGGTAGTTTGTTGCTACTGTAAGAGAACTGCTCCCTGCCATCCTTCCGTCCCTAACTTGTTTGCAAGCACATGTCAAAACATGAAGGGAGTGTCTAGAAACACCATATCTTTCGGGTTGTGTGAAGTCATCCTTAAAGCCTATAGATCTTTGGGAGAAGAGCCGACTCTGGCCCCTCCCAAAGCACGACATACACTTCATGGTGTTACTGCATCCTTAGTGTTCCGCAAGAACCACTCTGTAGCTTTAAGTCCTTGGTGCAGGGGTTTGGAAGAGACAAACCACCTTCACTGCACATTACTTGAAAGACTGCACCCACACATCACTGGATACTTTCTTTTTGGGCTCAGTGGTAGCTGCACAAAAAATAGTCCAGACATGTCTTTGCAGGATGGTTAACCTTTGTCACATCATGTTATTCTCAGCATAAGTGTGTATGAGAGTAGAATGAAGGATTTCTTCCTTCTCCTTGGAGCACCCCCTCCTTGGAAATATCAACATAGGAGACCACTTACGCAAGTAAGAATATCTCTGACATCACTTTTGAATTTGAACATATTGAATTTTCAATATTAAACTTACCCGATAATCATGTAGCTGTCAACTCCGTTGCCCGACAGAATTCTATGGAGGGATACGCCAGCTATCACAATACTAGAAGGGGGTGTATTTACCAGCGCCACCTGTGGCCAGGTACTCAAGTACTTCTTGTTGACACCTCCTCAATTATTCCTCTGTCGTGCTTCCGGCAAGACGTTCTGGGATACGCTTATGTTCTTGGAGTATTTTCACGACTTTGGTGAAGTATTTCTCTTTGATTTCGGCTGTCGCTTTACTGGAAAACTTCTATATTAGCTTAGTTAGCTTTTGGAATTAATTTGATTAATTTTGGTGACGAGAGAGTATGAACTCTCGTTCACCTTTCAATGGCCGACCCTTCCCTTAGACGGAAGTGTTGGTGTCTAAGAGAGTATAGACTCTCTTTCTTAATTTTGCTTAACAAAGTTATAGATTTATTTTATATCTCTCCGCCTCTTATAGGCCTCTTCGATTAACTTCCTTTTATTATAAACTCATTAAAATTAATTTTTATATTTGTTTATATTCGACCTTCCTAATAGTAGGCGGTCTTTTACCGAAGTTAATAAACTTTGAGCCCGTCATTAACATATTATGCTATTTCCGCCACAGAGTTTGAAAGATTTTCTTTGACAGTCTCGTACTGTTTTCAAAGCTGAACTAACGTTTTGTTTTGTCTCTGCAGTTGTTGACGTTCAGAACGTTCAACTTGCACTCTATCGTTACGATAGAGAAAGAATGTTCACGGTTTCACGTTGCAGTAAGAGTAACCGTGTCTAGCGTTTTGTTCATTCTTTCTTAACTTAATGGTTTTGATCCTAATAAAGGAACTTTTCAGTTTTTTCCTTTAACAATAATATGTTTTAACGATATATATGATTGGGCTCTTCTCTCAGGTTCTAAGTCAAGAGAGAGAGAGAGAGAGAGAGAGAGAGATAGAGAAGGGAGAAAGAGGATAAACGTTTCATTCAAGCCTGCCAGGCGTACGAGTAACGTCATTATCGATTTTTGCTCTTCTCCCTAGTCTCTTTAGGGGAAGAAACTAAACGTTTCTAGAGTGATCTAGTGTTTAGTCTCTTTCCAACCACTGATTTATCTTTCATTAGATTTTTCTGTTACATTGTAATTCTGTTTTCGCAATTACTAACTTTGAGAAAGGATAGAATTGCGTATTTCAGGTACAAACCACTTAAGTTTCGAGTTCAGTGAAATAAGTGCAAACAGAAATCAAAGTGATAAGTGATTAGTGCGTGAGGGTACTTTTGTGCGCGCCAGTCGTCCTCCCAGTCCGGGACCTCTTGCAAGCTCCCAAGCCCAGGGGAGAAGCAATGTCGAAGGGCATAAGGGTTCAGCAGGCCTTGATCGGCGCACAGAAGTATTCTCGGTGGTTGTGGGCGTGTCTTACCGAGACCGTCACTCCCACCCGCAGACGATTGAACCCTTATTTTGCTCGTCTGCAGAAGAGATTAGGGGAGAAAATAACGCTGGTCTCAGGTCTCAAGACTTCTTAAACGTTAAGTCCAGACCTATGCCAGACGTACGAAGTTAAAGTTCACAACCCGAATGCAGTTACTGCAGTCCATACAGTCACAACTTTCGGTCTTGATGCGTGAGTGTCGGGCTGAGAGTGTTGCACCGCCTGCACTCCCTCCACCTGTTCTCGCTGCACCTGTGCTCGCCCAGCCTGCACCTGCTCCGCCTGTGCTCGCCCAGCCTGCACCTGCTCCGCCTGGTCGCAGCACCATCTGCCAGGCGTACGATGTTGTGAACTCTACTACAGTCCATGCAAGCACAGCTTTCGGACTTGATGAGTGAGTGTCGGGCTGAGAGTGTTGCTCCACCGCCTCCGCCTACACTCCCTCCTCCTACACTCGCTCCGCCTGATCACAGTACCATCTGCCAGGCGTATGATGTTGTGGACTCTACTACAGTCCATGCAAGCACAGCTTTCGGACTTGATGCGTGAGTGTCGTGCTGAGAGTGTTGCACCTCCTGCACCTGTGGTGCACCAACCTCCTGCACCCGTTCAGCCTGTGCTGCACCCGCCTGCACCGGTGGTGCACCAACCTCCTGCACCCGTTCAGCCTGTGCTGCACCCGCCTGCACCGGTGGTGCACCAACCTCCTGCACCCGTTCAGCCTGTGCTGCACCCGCCTGCACCGGTGGTGCACCAACCTCCTGCACCCGTTCAGCCTGTGCTGCACCCGCCTGCACCGGTGGTGCACCAACCTCCTGCACCCGTTCAGCCTATGCTGCACCCGCCTGCACCGGTGGTGCACCAACCTCCTGCACCCGTTCAGCCTGTGCTGCACCCGCCTGCACTCGCTGCACCCAGTCGCAGCTCCATCTGCCAGGCGTACGATGTTGAACCACTTTCGGAGTTTGCTGTTCACAGTGTTGTTCAGCCTCAGCCTTCTTTAAGGCAACCCTTGCTTTGGGATCAGGAGAGTTACACTCTTCCTCCTCCTCCCCTTGCTGCTCCTCCAGTGGTGCAACTCTCGGTTGGGGTACAACAACCTCTCCCCTCCGTGAGTCTGTCTGCTTAACCAGCGCTGCACCGAGTTCAACCCTCATCTAGGCAAGCTCATCTACACCATGCACTTGCGCCTCAGGAGCCTCAGCTTGCTAGAACTTTACCTTGTTCTGCGCAGCCTCAACCTTCTCATGCTCCACTCATCTCTCAGGAACAGGAACGGACTACTCCGCCTCCGTCCTCCGCTTAGCTGGTACAATCCTTGGGTGCAACTCTTGCTAGGAGTCAACCTCCTTCACCCTTGCACCTGCCTTCTGCTCCGTCTGTTGTTCAGCCTATGCAGTCTGAACCTCAGGTTTTCCCTCAAGTTGAGGAAACCTCTGTTGTTGTTCCAGCTCGTTCTGACTCTGCTGTTCAGCATACCATGGTTTAAACCCCATGCAAGCATGCATTAAGCACTCTAGCACTGGTCATGGAATTTCTGAGAAATGTTAAACGCCATGCACACGCTCTGCTTTCCTTTCAGCAGGCTCTGCTTACAGCAGGCTCTACTTCCTACATGCTCAGCATTCAGCATGCTCTGCATTCAGCATGCTCTGCATACAACATGCTCTGCATACAGCATGCTCTGCATTCAGCATGCTCTGCATACAGCATACTCTGCATACATCATGCTCTGCATACCTTACCGCATGCTTCTCAACACATCTTGGGTTGTTGCCAACTCACTAGACTGTCAAGCAGTTTCATAACGTTGCCTTCTAGTCTGCTGCTTTGCACCAGTGAACCCTCACTCAGAGAACTTAGCTTTTCTAGGATAAGGTCCCTGTAGATGAGAAAGTTCTTTTCTCCCTCCTTCTGATATTCCCTTGAGGACTCTGTCATTTGGAGGGAGCCTTTAGCTGCATAACCTCTTATGGACTTTTATTTAAGCATAACATGCTTACAGGGAAGGTAATGGTTACACTTCAGCCGCTAATCCCGTCTGTTACCACACCTGCTCCCATAGACCTTGAGCTGTGTTGCATGACATGCAGTCCAAGCTTAGTCCTTGTTAGAGGATTTTTTGTTTACGGAGTCAATGTGTCACGGGGAAGACGTTCAACAACCAACAGAAGGGACTTGTTGTGACGCAGTGGGCAACCTCAGCAACCCGTTAAGGAGTTGTCTGTACGACCCAGACAGTCTAGACAGATTCGGGTTGTCACTGTACTTCCTCGCTTGCCCATGATTGACAGTTTACAGACTGTGCAGCAGTATCATGATCTTGTGTCCGGCTCCGTCAGACGACTGGCTTTTAAGAGCTCCCTCAAGTCGTCGCTGTCTGGAGATTTTCAAATGGACTATGGATCTGACCAAGGAACTGGGCCTCCTGGTCAATTTTGAGGAGTCTCAGCTCGTTCCATCCCAGACCATTGTCTCCTTGGGTATGGATCTTCAGAGTCGAGCTTTTCGGACTTGTCCGTCGGCCCCAAGGATCTTCCAAGCCCTAGAATGCATCCAGAGCATGCTGAGAAGGAACCGATGCTTAGTCAGGCAGTGGATGAGTCTAACAGGGACACTTTCATCGCTGGCCCTGTTCATCGAGTTAGGGAGACTCCACCTCCGCCCCCTTCAGTATCATCTAGCTGCTCACTGGATAAAGGACATGACGCTAGAGACGGGCTCAGTTCCTGTTTCCGAAGAGATGAGGTCTACTCTAACGTGGTGGAAGAACAGCATTCTTCTCAAGGAAGGTCTACCATTGGCTGTTCAGTCCTCCGACCACCGTCTCTTCTCGGACGCATCGGATACGGGCTGGGGTGCGACACTGGACGGACAGGAATGCTCGGGAACATGGAATCAGGAGCAAAGGACACTTCACATCTATTGCAAGGAGTTGTTGGCAGTTCATTTGGCCTTGATAAACTTCAAGTCCCTCCAGCTTAACAAGGTGGTGGAGGTGAACTCCGACTACACCACAGCCTTGGCTTACATCTCCAAGCAGGGAGGGACTCATTCGAGGAAGTTGTTCGAGATCGCAAGGGACCTCCTCATTTGGTCAAAAGATCGAAAGCTCACGCTGGTAACGAGGCTCATTCAGGGCGATATGAATGTCATGGCAGATCGCCTCAGCCGGAAGGGTCAGGTCTTCCCCATAGAGTGGACCCTTCACAAGAATGTTTGCAGCAGACTTTGGGCCCTGTGGGATCAGCCAACCATAGATCTATTCGCTACCTCGATGACCAAGAGGCTCCTCTTGTATTGTTCTCCGATTCCAGACCCAGCAGCAGTTCGCGTGGATGCCTTTCTGCTGGATTGGTCCCATCTCAACCTGTATGCATTCCCGCCGTTCAAGATTGTCAACAGGGTACTTCAGAAGTTCGCCTCTCACAAAGGGACACGGCTGACGTTGGTTGCTCCCCTCTGGCCCGCGAGAGAATGTTTCACTGAGGTTCTGCAATGGCTGGTCGACGTTCCCAGGACTCTTCCTCCTAGAGTGGACCTTCTGCGTCAACCTCACGTAAAGAAGGTACTCCCAACCTCCACGCTCTTCGTCTGACTGCCTTCAGACTATCGAAAGACTCTCAAGAGCTAGAGGCTTTTCGAAGGAGGCAGCCAGAGCGATTGCCAGAGCAAGGACGACATCCACTCTCAGAGTCTATCAGTCTTTATGGGAAGTCTTCCGAAGCTGGTGCAAGGCCAATGCAGTTTTCCTCAACCAGTACCAATGTAACCCAGATTGCTGACTTCCTGTTACATCTAAGGAACGTAAGCTCCCTATCAGCTCCTACGATCAAGGGTTACAGAAGTTTGTTGGCAGCGGTTTTCCGCCACAGAGGCTTGGATCTTTCCTCCAACAAAGATCTACAGGACCTCCTTAGGTCTTTTGAGACCTCAAAGGAACGTCGGTTGTCCACTCCAGGCTGGAATCTAGACGTGGTCCTAAGGTTCCTAATGTCATCAGGATTTGAACCGCTCCAATCAGCCTCTTTTAAGGACCTCACATTAAAAAACTCTTTTCCTCGTGTGCTTAGCAACAGGTAAAAGAGTAAGTGAGATCCACGCCTTCAGCAGGAACATAGGTTTCACATCTGAAACGGCTACATGTTCCTTACAGCTCGGTTTTTTAGCTAAAAACGAGCTTCCTTCCCGTCCTTGGCCTAAGTCGTTCGAGATCCCAAGCCTGTCCAACATGGTGGGGAACGAACTGGAGAGAGTACTTTGCCCAGTTAGAGCTCTTAAGTACTATCTAAAGGTCAAAACCATTACGAGGACAATCAGAAGCCTTATGGTGTGCTATCAAGAAGCCTTCTCTACCAATGTCTAAGAACTCAGTTTCTTACTACATCAGGCTTCTGATTAGAGAAGCAAATTCTCATCTGAAGGAAGAAGACCTTGCTTTGCTGAAGGTAAGGACACATGAAGTGAGAGCTGTGGCTACTTCAGTGGCCTTCAAACAGAACCGTTCTCTGCAGAGTGTTATGGATGCAACCTATTGGAGAAACAAGTCAGTGTTCGCATCATTCTATCTCAAAGATGTCCAGTCTCTTTACGAGTACTGCTACACCCTGGGTCTATTCGTAGCAACGAATGCAGTAGTAGGCGAGGGCTCAGCCACTACATTCCCATAATCCCATAACTTTTTAACCTTTCTCTTGAATACTTTTTATGGGTTGTACGGTCGGCTAAGAAGCCTTCCACATCCTTGTTGATTTGGCGGGTGGTCAATTCTTTCTTGAGAAGCGCCAAGGTTAAAGGTTGTGATGAGGTCCTTTAGTATGGGTTGCAGCCCTGTATACTTTAGCACCTTTGAGTTGATTCAGCCTCCCAAGAGGAACGCTGCGCTCAGTAAGGAAGACGATCTTATTAAAGGCAGAGTAACGGTTCAAGTCGACTTCCTTACCAGGTACTTATTATTTCATTGTTATTGTGGATATATATGAAATATGGGATACTTAGCTATCCTTTAATCTTGTACACTGGTTTTCACCCACCCCCCTGGGTGTGAATCAGCTACATGATTATCGGGTAAGTTTAATATTGAAAAATGTTATTTTTATTAATAAAATAAATTTTTGAATATACTTACCCGATAATCATGATTTAATCGACCCTCCCTTCCTCCCCATAGAGAACCAGTGGACCGAGGAATAATTGAGGAGGTGTCAACAAGAAGTACTTGAGTACCTGGCCACAGGTGGCGCTGGTAAATACACCCCCTTCTAGTATTGTGATAGCTGGCGTATCCCTCCATAGAATTCTGTCGGGCAACGGAGTTGACAGCTACATGATTATCGGGTAAGTATATTCAAAAATTTATTTTATTAATAAAAATAACATTTTTAAATTAATTTTCTTTATACAAAATCACAAACTTGTTGGGGCTGTGACTCAGTCACTCTCCTTTTGTTCATGAGGCTGACATCTTGACCTTGCATCTCATATGAGTTGGTCTTGATTTTCTTGTTTTAAATATTTAACTTAGCCGGTGAATATATAATAGCTGCAACTCTGTTGCTCGACAGACACATACATAAAAAACTCGCGAGCGATCGCTATGCAGGTTGCGGGTGTGCCCACCAGCGCCAACTGTCGGCCAGATACCACTCTCGGATGTAAACAAAACCTTCAATTTCTTCTCTGTCGACGTGTCGACAAGACATACTTTTACTTGCTGTTGAACCTGGAGTTTTTCCCATCATATTTGGTGAAGTACTTTAATTTGGTTTGAGCTTTCGCAGTACAGGTGTTTTTCTTCAAATAAATCCTTGAACTCGTTTTTGGATAGATTTAATTTTTGATGACAAAGAGAGTATGGACTTTCTTTGACTTTCAAATGGCCGACCCTTCCCTTAGAGGGAAGTGTGTTTAGGCTTTTAGCAATTATCTTATCACGTTATAAATTAATTATAGATTTTCCTCTATATATTTTATATCTCACCGCCTTTATTAGGCCTCTTCGATTAACTTTCCATTTATAATAAACATGAAAATAAATTTTAATGATTTGTTTATATGCGACCTTTCCTGAGAGTAGGCGGTCCTAACTTGGAAACCGAAGTTAAACAACGTTGAGCCCTTTCAATCGTAAATAGCTTTTAAAGAGCTAATGATTTAAAACTTTTTAAATGAATATTTTTTAATAGATATTTTATGAAAGATTTTCTTTGAATAGTCTTCGTACTGTTTCAAAGATGAACTAACGTTTAGTTCATTTATGCTACGCAGTTTGCGCTCTATCGTTACGATAGAGAGAGAGAGTATCACGGTTTCACTTTGCAGAAAGAGTAAATCGATTCTGACGTTTTGTTCATTCTTCTTTCAAAGCTTAAATGTTTTAAATTCTATTTTAAAGGAACTTTTTAATTGAAAAACCTTTCAGTTTTTTCCTTTGGTCAAATAACATGTTTATTTGACAAAACGTAAGTGGGCTCTTCTCTTAGGTGCGAAATCAAGAGAGAGAGAGAGAGAAAGATAGAGACGGAGGGAGAGAGAGGAGAGAAAACGTTCCGTTCAAGCGGGTAACGTTGTTCTCGAGTTACTCTCGTCCCTAGTCTCTGTACGGGGAGAAAGGATAAAACGTTTTTAGTTTTTTATTCTCGTCCCCAGGCAACGTACGGTGAGAGATTGAAAACGTAGTTTTGAATGAACTAGTGTTTAGTCTCTTCCCCAGCCGCTGAATTTTTTATCTTAAAATATGTTTACTGTTTTTTGCTGGTATTAATGTGCTTGCATTATACGACTGATTTCGCAATTACTACCTTTTGATGAGGGTAGAATTGCGTGCTTCAGGCAGAAATCGGTAAAAGTTTCGATTTCAGTGAAATAAGTGCAAAACAGAAAATCGTAGTGATAAAGTGATATTGCGCAAAGTGTTATCAGTGTTGCGACCGAGGGTTCGTCTGTTCGTGCCTGTCGTTCGCCTAGTCCGGGACCTCTTGCAAGCTCCCAAGCCCAGGGGAGAAGTAATGTCGTACGACTTATGGGTTCGAGAGGCCTTGATCAGCGAACAGACGTTCTCTCTATGGTATCGGGTGTATCTTACCAAGATCACCCCTACCATAAGGCGAGAGAGACGATTTTCTCCTCGTCATCCGAAGGCTTTTCGCATAAGAAACCTGAAACAAGGTTTCGAGGCCCTTAAGCGAAAGTCAGTCCTTTCAGGACAGGTCCAGCGTCCTGGTTGTAGCCATTAGGACAGCTCTGACCCTATGCAGTCATCGGAAGACTGCTCGTCGCCTAACAAAAGCGTAACACAGACTCCGAGAGTCTTTTTGTTGGCAAGGTTTTGCGGTCACAGACGTTACCCTCGTCTCTTACCGCAACCATTTCCGTTGATCCTAAATGGGTTGTACGGCAAGACATGCAGAATAAGCTTGCCTCCCTTATGGAAGACTATTCTGCCGATAGTCCGTTGAGCCTAGCCGTTTATCTCATCGAGATCCTGGCTTTCAGCCACCCTAACGTTCCTTTGTGCATCCTGTTGACGTTGGCGTAGCTAAGTCACGTCAGTCAGGTTGTTTAGAACCACACTCGATGCGGTCTCGTGTGGATTTTCAGCCACATTTGGACGTTAGGCCACTTGCTGATGCTCCTGTTGACGTTCAGGACGTTCGCTAACAATCGGAGTTGACTTGTTTTGACGCTGAGCGTCAACCTCCGCATTCTAGAGTGGTTTTGACTGCTCAGTCTAGGCGGTCAAAGCAGTCTCGAGTGGACGCTGTGCGTCCTCACGCACCTGTTGTTGTTGACAGTTCACAGACTGTCAAGCAGTTACATGACGTTGCGTCCTGGTCTCTCGCACATGTTGTTGTTGACAGTTCACAGACTGTCAAGCAGTTACATGACGTTGCGTCCTGGTCCGCTACTAATGCACCAGTGCGTGTGGACTCTGCTTGTAAAGCATTGCCACCACGGTAGGTCTCTCCCTGGCTGAGACTCAGCTATTATCGGACAAGGTTCCTTCAGATGAGGAAGTTGCTGTTCCCCCTCCTACTGATATTCCCTTGAGGACTCTGTCAGACGGAGAGGAGCCTAAAGCTGCTTAGCCCTCTATGGACTTTAAATAAATCATGCTGATTTTTAAGGATCTTTGTCCGGATCTTTTTGTAACTGCTGCTCCTCGTTCACCTAAACGTCAGAGCTTACACTAGGCCTAGCTACTTCGAAGCCGTTGTTTTATAAGCTAGTGCTCTCTCGCTCTCCTAGAGAGCTTTACGTTTGCTAGGCGACTGGTTTATCACCAGGAGGAGGTTGGGGGATACAGCCTTTGCTTTCCCTTCTTTTAAACTGGCTTATAGAGCGAGAGTCTGATATGACACGAGAGAAGTTCTCGGCTTGGGAGTTCCTGCCTCTGCCCAGATAGACTTCTCAAACCTCATAGACTCTCCCTGGCGCCTGGCCATGAGACGCTCCAAGATTTTACAGGTCAACTTCACAGCTGTTTTCGAGCCTTTGAAGTTTTGCTGTACAATTATGTCATGCATAAACAAGGCTTTCAGGGATGGCTCCAATGATCTGACAGCCACGTTCTCTACAGGAACAAGTCCCTCAGGGATGGCTCCATGATTTGGCAGCCATGTTCACTGCAGGAGTACGTAAGAGGCAAGTGCGCTCAATGTGTTCATTGTCAAGACAAACTTCACGATGAAGTCTTCCAGGCTGTCTTGACAGCATTTATGGAAGGCGACTGGATGGTCTCTCTCGACCTTCAGGAGGCATACTTCCACATTCCTATACACCCGGATTCCCAACCGTTTCTGAGGTTTGTTTACAGGAATGTGGGGTACCAGTTTCGAGCTATCGGGGATCCGAGCCTCCCTGTACTTGGACGACTGGCTTCTCAGAGCATCGTCCAGCCTTCACTGTCTGCAGGATCTACATTGGACGTTGAGTCTGGCCAGGGAGTTGGGACTTGTGGTCAACCTAAAAGTCCCAACTGATCCCATCCCAGATTATTCTTTTTTTGGGGATGGAGATTCGCAGTCAAGCCCTGCTCGAAGTCCAACTAATGCTGAAAAGAAAACGTTTATTCAGTCAGGAGTTGGAACAGTCTCGTAGGGACTCTCTCATCCCTGGAGCAGTTTGTCTCACTAGGGAGACTACCCCTTCTGCCTCTCCGGTTCCATCTAGCCTCTCACTGGAACTAGGACAAGACATTAGAGACGGTATCATTCCCAGTCTCCGAACCAATAAAGGCATGCCTGAAATGGTGGGACAGCAATATCAGTCTGAGAGAGGGACTATCCCTAGCAGTCAAGAACCCAAACCACGTGTTGTCCTCAGACGCGTCGGGTTTGGGTTGGGTGCGACCCTGGACGGTCGGGAATGCGCTGGTCGGTGGACCTCAAGTCAGAAGAGCATGCACATCAACGGCAAGGAGCTATTAGCAGTCCACTTGGCCTTGATGATATTAGGAAGCGTCTTCGAAACTAAGTGGTAGAGGTCAACTCAGACAACACCACAACTTTGGCGTACATCTCCAAGCAAGGAGGCACACACTCCTTCACGCTGCTCGAGATCGCAAGCGACCTTCTCTTATGGTCTAGAATTCGAGGCATCTCCCTGTTGACGAGATTCATCCAGGGGGACTTGAACGTCTTGGCAGACTGTCTCAGTCGGAGGGGTCAGGTGATACCCACGGAATGGACCCTCCACAAGGACGTGGGCAAGAGTCTTTGGGCTTCTTGGGATCAACCAACCATAGACCTCTTTGCCTCCTCGTTGACCAAAAGGTTACCAATCTTTTGCTCTCCAGTCCTAGATACAGAAGCAATCTACATAGACGCGTTTCTACTGGATTGGTCTTTTATGGACTTATATGCATTCCCACCATTCAAGATAGTCAACAAGGTACTGCAGAAGTTCGCCTCTCACGGAGGGACAAGGTTGACGTTGGTTGCTACCCTCTGGCCCGCGAGAGAGTGGTTCACCGAGGTACTTCAATGGCTGGTAGACTTTCCAAGAAGTCTTCCTCTAAGGGTAGATCTGTTACGTCAGCCCCACGTAAAGAATGTCCATCAAAGCCTCCCCGCTCTTCGTCTGACTTCCTTCACACTATCGAAAGACTCTCAAGAGCTAGAGGTTTTTCGAAGGAGGCAGTCAGTGCGATTGCAAGAGCTAGGAGAGCTTCTACCTTTAGAGTATACCAGTCGAAGTGGGAAGTCTTTCGAGACTGGTGCAAGTCAGCATCTGTGTCCTCGTCCAGTACCTCTGTAGCCCAAATCGCAGATTTTCTTTTACATCTGAGAAAGGTTCGCTCCCTTTCAGCTCCCACGATTAAGGGCTACAGGAGCATGTTGGCTTCGGTCTTTCGACATAGAGGCTTAGATCTTTCCAACAATAAAGATCTCCAAGATCTCCTTAAGTCTTTCGAGACCTCTAAGGAACATCGTTTGGCAACTCCTGGATGGAACTTAGACGTGGTCCTAAGGTTCCTCATGTCAGACAGGTTTGAGCCATTACATTCAGCCTCCCTGAAGGATCTCACCCTCAAGACACTTTTCCTAGTGTGCTTGGCTTCGGCTAAAAGGGTCAGTGAACTTCATGCCTTCAGTAAGAACATCGGCTTTTCTACAGAAAAAAGCCACTTGTTCACTTCAACTTGGTTTCCTGGTCAAAAATGAACTGCCTTCTCGTCCTTGGCCTAAATCTTTTGATATTCCTTGCTTATCAGAGATCGTAGGCAACGAACTGGAAAGAGTATTATGTCCTGTTAGAGCTCTTAAGTTCGATTTAGCTCGTACTAAGTCATTACGAGGGAAATCTGAGGCATTATGGTGCTCAATTAAGAAACCTTCATTGCCTATGTCAAAGAATTCTTTGTCATATTTTATCAGATTTTTTTAATACGAGAAGCTCATTCTCACTTGAATGAGAAAGACCGATGTTTGCTTAAGGTTAAGACGCACGAAGTTAGAGATATAGCAACCTCCGTGGCCTTCAAGCAAAGTATTATGGACGCGACTTTTTGGAGAAACAAGTCAGTGTTCGCGTCATTTTACTTAAAAGATGTCCAGACTCTTTACGAGGACTGCTACACACTGGGTCCATTCGTTGCAGCGAGTGCAGTAGTGGGTGAGGGTTCTACCACTACACTTCCCTAATTCCAATATCCTTTTAATCTGTCTCTTGAAATGTTTTTAATATTGTTTTATGGGTTGTTCGGAAGGCTAAGAAGCCTTTCGCATCCTGATTGATTTGGCGGGTGGTCAAAGTCATTTCTTGAGAGCGCCCAGATTAGGGGTTTGATGAGGTCCTGTTGTATGGGTTGCAGCCCTTGATACTTCAGCTCCTGGGAGTCTGTCAGCATCCTAAGAGGATCGCTGGGCTCCGTGAGGAAGACAGACTTACAAGGCAGAGTAATCGTCCAAGTCAACTTCCTCACCAGGTACCTATTTATTTTGGTTTTGTTATATTGATAACTGCCAAAATGAAAAAACTCTTAGCTTATACGCTGTAAACATAATTAACTCTGGTCTCTACCCACCTCCTTGGGTGTGAATCAGCTATTATATATTCACCGGCTAAGTTAAATATTTAAAAATGATATTTTAATTATAAAATAAATTTTTGAATATACTTACCCGGTGAATATATAAATTAAATGACCCTCCCTTCCTCCCCAATAGAGATGCAGTGGGATGAGAAGAAATTGAAGGTTTTGTTTACATCCGAGAGTGGTATCTGGCCGACAGTTGGCGCTGGTGGGCACACCCGCAACCTGCATAGCGATCGCTCACGAGTTTTTTATGTATGTGTCTGTCGAGCAACAGAGTTGCAGCTATTATATATTCACCGGGTAAGTATATTCAAAAATTTATTTTATAATTAAAATATAATTTTTATTCCTTGGGTCAAGAGTCTGACAGACACCCTATCTTTCACTGAGACTGCCACCTACCTGTGGAAGACTCCCACTTGAATGATGAGGGTTTGTATTTGTGTAGGATTAAACTAAAAATTTAAAATAATAATGTGTATTTTTCCTAGCTATATAAACCTGAGTCTTGATTTATATGTTCTGCTTCATCCACCTCTCAGGTGTTGACCGTGAACAAAGTGAGGCAAGTCCCACTGTCTCAGCTGCTCCTACCCAGTGTGGGTGGGATGGCTGGCAACCATACATTGTCACTAAAATCCCACCATTTTTTTAATTCTGTTTGTAGCAAAACAACAACTGAGTAAACCCACTTATAAATGACTGGTTTGCATAGCTAGGAAAAATACAAATTTTTAAAATTGGTAGTGTTTTCTTCATTTTGAAATTGAACAAGCTTAAGTTTTGTCAGATTGTGACTAATTTTTTCCTGGCAAGTGTTTTGTGGTTTTACTTTCTCTCTTCAAAAAATTTTGAAAAGTAAGTTGCTTTTCTAGATTATGTCTTGTATTTAGCTAAATTAAGTTGTCATGTTATATTAATTAATGTTATAAATTATTGCAGTAATTTTCTTTGGTTAGTTTTTATTTAAGGAGAAAGTAAATGTTATGCAATCAAGGTACATAACTCTAAAGTTGCTTGATTTCAGAATTTTATTGAAGCTAATGCAATGGTATGAATTTTCATTTCTTGCATGAAATTTAAAGAAAAAATTTAGATGTTCAGTTTGTATGGTAGGTTATTGTAATCTCTGAATTAGAAATAGATTCTCGATGAATCGAAACAAACTTTTATCATGCAGTAGAATATATTTTACAGATTTTTTTTAGAGTACAGTATGTCTATTTTGTGTATTTCAGAGTGCTTCAGGAATGTCTAGTCAATACAAGCGCCCATCTCTCACAAGTGGAGGAGGGAAAAGACGTTCTGGTAGCACTAAATTTGAGCTTACGGAAGAACAGAAAAATGACATCAAAGAAGCTTTTGATCTCTTTGACCCAAATGGCACCGGGACTATTGACCCCAAGGAACTCAAAGTAGCAATGAGAGCCCTCGGATTTGAACCAAAGAAGGAAGAGATCAAGAAAATGGTAGCTGAAATTGATAAGGATGACAACGGTAAAATTAAATATGAGGAGTTTCTCACTCTAATGACAATAAAGATGGCTGAGAAGGATGTGAAAGAAGAGATATTGAAAGCTTTTAAGTTATTTGATGATGATAACACAGGTAAGATATCTTTTGTTAATCTCAAACGTGTGGCAGAAACACTTGGAGAAAATCTCACTGATGAGGAGTTGCAAGAAATGATTGATGAAGCTGATCGTGATGGTGATAATGAAATCAATCAGGATGAATTCTTTCGTATAATGAAGAAAACTAGCTTATATTAGTGTGTTAGCCATGATAAATAACTACTTTTTGTATTTTGATATTTTTTTTCGGTGAAAAAGTACAATTTGAGTTCATGGTTTTGATTTGTTCCATGGATTTGTGACCATAATGTGTTGTTGCAGTATTTTTCCTATGTATGAACATTCCAGGTGTGCATTTAGATAAACCTCTTCCAAAAGGAAAAACTTAAAAGTTGATTTTAGACTTGAAATCAGTGGTACGCTAGTTTTTTTTTTTTTTTCCCTTTTTTTTTTTTTATCAAGAATGCATAATAAATAGTGGTGTATAGGTGTCAAGCAAATCCATTTTATAGGTGCTTTTACCTCAACTTAGTGATTAAGTTTATTTTTTATCATGGAAAGTGACGCCAAAGATATGACTACAGTTGAAGGAAACATTGATTCTCCCTGTTCAGCATTGCTTGAACGCTTAAAGAATCTAAGGAGATGGCAAGACGAACAGCGGAAGGGGATTTCCTTGAACCAGTATGGAGGAGGTTTTGCAGTTACGTCACCAAAGGAAAATGAGTTTCCTCAAGACGTAATGTTGAATGATAAAGAAGCTTTACAGCCTGATAATCATGAGGGCCTGAATAACAAGAATTATGATCAAAGCAGTGAAAGTAAGGAAGGAGAGTTAACTGCTTCATCAGGATTTTTCCAATCTTCAGAGGGAAGCTTACGCAACATTAGTCCCAGATCTTTTAGTGAAAATATTAGCTCTGTTGGTGGTGAGCCATGTCGTGTAGATAAATGTAATCAAGAAGATTTGTTTGGTCAGAATATTTCTAAAGATAATATCAATGTTAGAGTTTCATCTAGTCCTACTTTGCCTTTGCAAGATGATGACAAACAGCTTGGATCAAGTAAAAATGATCTGAGGACAGTTGTACAAACTCAGGAACATTTGACTGTTGGCAATGCTGATGTTAAGAAATGCATTGCTAGTGAACCTTCAGGTGAAAGTAGAACATGTGATTTGAAATTGAATCCTAGAAATGAAGATGTTTATGAGAGAAAATTTCAAGGTCTCACAAATTTTATAAGCCGCCATGCTGTTAGTAATTCTGTGACTGATAATAATGTCCACATTCCTGGGTTTAACTTGAAGGCCAGTGATGAGAATTCTGTTTCACAATCACAACCTAAATTTTCCTATCTAAAGAAAGGTCAAGGTACTGCTAGATTTGGTATGAAATCTTTGCGGCTCAGAAAAGCAGAAAATTCCACTCAAAATAATGCAGAGGAAAGAGAAATGCATAATGGATACCAGTTATCCAAACCAAAGAGTAATATCACCTCTCAGAACTATACATTGAAAGCAGGTATGCCTGTTAAAACATTACAGCTACACCAAGACCATAAAAGTAGATCAGGCTATGAAAAATTCAGGGAAGGAGCAGTTAAGCAAACATCAGCAGAGAAAAATGGACCACTCAGGATAACTGAGAGTGATGTCCAGCAGAAGAAGGTAACCTCCGTCTCAGAAAGTGACAAGCAACGTCGTAAAGAGTTGGAGGAGTTGTCAGCTTTTGAGAAGCTAGAAGAACTAGCTGAGGATTCTAGTTTCTCTTCAAGTTCATCAACTGTTATTCGTTTACTTCAGCGAGGTCTTTGGTCATCGTCTTCCACCCCAATGAAATCAACTTCTCCTTCCCCTTGTTTTAGTCCTCAATTTCAGTTGAATAAAAAGGAATCTACTAATATTTTCTTTAATCAAAGTGACCTTCAGCAAAATCAGTTTCCTCTTGTAAATGTTAGTAGTGTCCTTGAGCAGCTGAGAAAATTGGTAAGAATAGAAGATCTTCCCCTCTCTGGCTTATCAGAGGAGGAGTTGAAATCAGTTTTAGAAAGCTTTGTAGAATCTGAAAATTCCTTTAATGTAGGATCTGCTTCCTGTTTTGAAAGTAATATAAAACTCACATCAAGTAACCCCACAAGTACCCCGGCAGTATATGATGGAGTTGTGGTTGATAGGCCCCGTGTGCATTTTCAGCCAGAAGGTGTACAGGTATTGGAATATGAGATTTCAGAATCAGACGAAGAAAATACATTGACTGATATGGCATCCATTGCAGATGATACTGATTTAGTCACAACCTCTGATTTAGAAGTTCTAACACAAATGAATTTTAATCCCATTGATACTGAAGGTTTAAAAAAAAAGCAGTCTTTGAATGAGTTCTGTAAGGAACAGAATGAAGGTGTTTTGTCCAAGGAAATCATAAATAAAATGCCTATTCGTGTTTCAAGTTCAGAAGGTCTTCAGCCAGTAAGATTACAGTTTTCACCACCCTGCCGTCCAAAGAATTCTGCGTCACATTATATATGGTCTATTTTTGGAAAAGAAGAGACCAGAAGGAAGGCCCAACAGTCCAAAACATTACAGCAGGTTTCATCAAAGGAAGTAAAAAGCTCCGTTATTAATGCACCAGAATCTGTGCAAGAGGAAGATAGTCAAACTCTTAAAGCCAGTGAAAATAAGATTATGAAAAGTATTGAAGAAAGGGAATCATTTCCATCAGCTAACAAAATAGGGAGTCATGAGGAATTGGATACTCACAAAGCTCTTCTTATGGCTAAAGTTTGTGAATTAGAAAAAGAAATAGATTTCTATAAAAAAGGAAATACTAAGATTAAGAATCTTCAAGAGTCCCTGGAGAATGAAAAGTGCCAATTTGACCAACAGAAAAGAATATTTCAAGAGGAGATGGCTAAAGAAAAAGCAAAGTTCCAAGAATATCTTGATTGTGAAAGGAACAAATTGTGGAAAGAAAAACAGTTGGTAAAGCAACACAGTCCCTCAATAGCGTCATCGCGAGAACAGTCTATGGAAGTTATTTTCTTGAAGGAACAGCTAAAGGATTTACAAGAGGAATTAAAGAAAAAAGAAAGTTTACATGATGCTGCTATGAAAAAACTTGATGAGAAAATCAGATTACAAGAACAAGAACTGAGGTCATTAAGATTGAAAAATGCATCTTTACAAAAAAGTTTCAAAGATAATAGTCAGCAGAATCAAAACGTAGAGAGATGTAATAAAAATAGGAAACCACTTACAAATAATAAACCTGTGGCTCTACCTACAGTAAAGCCAAAGATGAAAACAAAAACGGCAACAATTAGCAGTATTAATAGATCTCTTGATAAAGTACCAATAACTATAAATGATCCTTTGAGAGATAGACAAGCGTTAATGAGGGACTTGCCAGTGCATAATAAAATATTAAGTTCTGGTAGGCAAACTCGTTCAAGTCCAGTTAACCAGGATTGTAATTCAGGGAAAAAGGACTCTTTACAAGCATATCAGCAGACAAACCATACCGAGTTATTAGGCAGGACAATTACTCCTGATCAAAACAAAAATGCTCAGGAGAGTAACATTGCAGCTCTTAATGACAGGAGAGAAGACGTGAATGAACTTCAGGGAGTTTCTTGTGAAAATCAGTCTGCAATTAATAGTAATAAAGTGAAAGAGAATTCTGCAATCAACATTACTCCTGGCTTCTTCAATTCTAAAGTCAAGTCCAACATAGCTTATGAAATGGAAATGTCTCCTCAAAGTCAGCAAAGTTCAAACATAGAATCTACAGAAATATGTTTAGATGATGGAACACGAGAAATCATCTATGCTAATGGAAATAAGAAGTCTATCCATTTAGATGGAACAGTTATTGTTAATTATTACAATGGTGACAAAAAGGAAATCCGGCAAGACCGAACTATTTATGTTTACGGGACTGATCGCACAAGTCATACAACATTCGTAAATGGCAAGGAGGTCCTGGAATTTCCTAATGGCCAGAAAGAGACTCGATTCTCAGATGGATCATCGGAGATTATCTTCCCTGATAAAACGCGCAAGACTGTACTGCCAGATGGCACAGAAGTTTGCACATTACCGAATGGTACAATTGTCCATACGAATGCTGATGGCTTTAAGGTAATGGAGTTTGTTAGTGGTCAGAAAGAAGTTCACACACCTGACCAAAAGAGGAGAGAATATCCAGATGGAACTGTGAAAATTCTGCATTCAGATGGCCGTACAGAAACACGTTACAAAACAGGGCGTGTTCGTATAAAAGATAGGGAGGGCAACATTTTATCTGATTCCCACCAAAGTGTTCAGTCGAACCATAGGTGAGTAATGTTAGCTTTTTCTTTGCCTTCCACATAAAAGATTGTTTGATCTGAATTGTAAGCTTTATTGTGGTATCCATTGTTTTTGAGGTCTGGTATCGTGGCCTTTTTTTTAGTATATAAGCACAAATATTTTTGATGCATAAACTGTGCTGTATGAATTGTTTAACATATCATTGTGCATTGTATATGAATATAGTAAATTATTTACTGTAAAGTAATTTTTTTTCCTGATTGTATATGAATACCCTGTCTAGTAAATTATTTACTGTAAAGGAATTTTTTCCCTGAGTTAGAAAATTGATATTAAGATGCATATTTGTTCCTATACAACTACAAACCATCACCCTTTAGTAGGAGTATGATTTCAGCTTAGCTGGAACAACTGTTAAACTTTTAACGATGTTGTAGTAGTTGTTGTTGGGTGGAAAGTAAGCTCCACTCACTTGACAGTCAGCTATGCTCTCACTTATCATTTCAGCTGCAAGCTGTTCTGACCTACTTTGCTTTTTGCTGCCTCTGATGACTGTTAAACTTTTCTTTTTTTCTGCAGTTTGTGTATGTGATGGGTACTTTACGTGTAGACATGCATGTGTCTTGGGCCTCTTGGTAAACCTGGAAAGAAATGATGGAGTTTTATAAGTAAACCTGTAGTGGAGCTTCATCATTTATGTGTTTGGTATGACTGCTGTCAGTCCTCTCGGTGCGACAAGTGCAAGTTGTGGTCTTCTCTGCGGTGGGAAGTTTTTTTCTCTCTCGACCTGTTGTGTTTCCTCAAGGGCTTGGTCCTCTGGAGGAACTTGTAGGCGGTTGGGAACACAGGATTGTGCTGGGGGCATGCTTGTGGAGAAGGCAAAGAATTGATTTTTCCTAATGAAGGCAATACTTGTTTGCCTTTCCCTTGAAGTTCACCTGCTTTCTACTGATGATGATGTTAGTGAGAACTTAAACCTATAGAAATTGTGGCCTTTCTTATGCATAGCTGGTGTCTATTTGCTGAGAAGCTCCTGGCTAATGCCAGTACCATAATACCTTCCCCTGCTGCGCTTTCCTAGTCTCCTCCTCTACCAGTGGAGACACTTAAAGGATGTGAAGCCCTTCGATGTGTTCCCGTCTGCTGGTGAGGAGGATTTTGTGACTTTTCCTACCCAAGGATCATCTTTGCAAGCCTCCAAAACCTTGACTCTGAAATCTAGTGAGAGGTAGAAAAAGCATGCATGCTCCTCTTGTCCCTCCTGCTCTTCCACATCTTTGACCTAGCCATTGGCTGCTACCCAACCTTTCTAATGTTGCTCTCTCTTCTCCGAAGAAGCAAAAGTAGTCTCCGAAGTTCAGGAAGACCTTACTGCCAGTCTTGTGACAGTTTGACCTATGAGAGAGGAGGGTTAACCAACCAGTTAAGTTATAGGGACTTGCACTATCTTATGATGAATCTCCTATTAGTGGATGAATGTTTGTATTATGTGTAGGAACAAATCACAAACATTTAAATAAATATGTATTTTTCCTAACTATACAGACCCAAAACCTTTGAGTTTTTCTGCGCACCTCAACCACCCATCAAGTCTTAGGTCAAAAGTCAAAGTGAAGTTAGCTCTGCAAGAGGATATTTTAAAACTTAACAGCCATTTTCCAACTTCACCAAAGTCATAATCCTATGAAATGCCTCAGGTTTGTAAAGTTAGGAAAAATACAAATTCAAAAAAGTTATGTGGCTGTGAAGGTAAGACTTTGTATTGAATGTAACATTTGGTGTCATAAGAAGTGCTCTAGATTTAGAAAATATAAAAGCTTTAAGTCCAAAAGTTTGAACTTGTTCCTTAAAATGAATTTATTTCAAATTTTTAAGCTTCAACCAGCATGTCATTCCTTAAAATGAATTTATTTTAAATCTTTAAGCTTCAACCAGCATGTCAAATTACCACCCATATGGGTGCTGCTTTAGACCAACTTGATTATTATCACATTATGACAACTTTCCTTATTTTCCCTATTTGACATTTAATGCATGATTATTATGTAAATTTAAGGAATTCAGGGAATGAATACATGAATAACTTTTTTATAAAATGCAGCTATTGGGGTTATATCATGATTATTCATCAACCTATATTTTTCATCAAGCGGACATTTTGCATTCCTAATTGAATCCGAAGGGAGTTTTTAAATTTGAATTGGGAGCAAATTGAATTGTCATTTGTTATTTTGAGCTTAACTTAAAGGGATCATAAAATTCAAAGTAAAAAAAAAAGGTTTGCATGAGTAGTGATAATGAAAATATATTCAAACATTTTATTTATTAATAAAAACATTTACTATTTGGCAATACAGTATTGTTATTTGCTCAATACTGGATAAACATTATAATATACATAAAAATAGACTCTTCATTATCTTTACCATCATTAGGCAACAAATACAAACCAAAGATAGAAGCCTATTTTTTGGACAGGTAAACCCCTTGGGCAAAATGCTGATCATTCCAAAGCATGGAAAGTTAGTATCAATATAAGAAGAAAAAAAAAAAAAATTCAAGTTAGTATCGATATAAGAAAAAATAAATTCCAAGCCTTACTAATAGTAAAATGTTGCCAACATGCAAAACAGTTTCGAGTTTATTAATAATTTTCTTTAGAAGTTATGGAGGTTTTAATATTTTCATTATACACCAACAGCTGTTGCTTAGATAATAACACAAAAAATATCAGAACTCCATAGTAAACATGGGTAAGAAAATTGAGAATTGGAAAAAGTGAAAAATACAACCAGAGGGAGTTTTTATATAAATGGTTTTTAAAAGCATATCTTCTGTTTTTCCTGTGTTAACTCTGATTATCATCCAGTAGAATAACCAAGCTGAATAAATTTACCGTAGAATTAATATTACAAAAATGTAGCATTGCAGAATTTTTTATACTATTGAATAACCTGATACTGTTTATATTTACTGTAAAATAATTGCAACATACTGTAGTTAGTATATTATCCAATAAATACAGCAGCTTATGCCATGACAGTATAGTAATATAATTTTGGAATTTCCTGTTAATAAATAACCTCCTCTAAACTCTACTGTAACCTTATAGTAAAATTTAATGGAACTTGTCAAGCTCATAAGAAATAACATAGCATAAAAAAATACTGAAAATTCTCCTTTGCATTTTATAAATGTTACTCCAAGTGCAATTTCAGGTTTATTCCTGGAATGACACTGAAAAATACAGTGAATGTAATGTATAAAGTATCTGATCCTTATATCTATATCTAGGAATAGAATTGTAGAGCTTGCAATCAGAAAGTTCGTGGATCAAAACTAAATTTAAGTAATAAATTTCCATTTCACTAAAAACAAAGTGTCTATAGTTTTTACATAGAACTTTGTTGTCTGAATTTCTACCACAAAGCTTAAAGAAAAAAATTAATGTTAAATAAAATTTTCAGGGTTATTTTTGGAGAAAATTTTGAATAACAATTGCAGTAATGGAAGGGTTTAATCTTGTGTAATGAAAACAGAGAAGGGTTGAAGGGGAAGATGGAGAGAGGAGTTGGATAGCAGAGGCTAAAGATCAGAACAAAAACAGAGTATATGTGTTGTAATCTGCAGAATCAATCAAGTGACATACATTTGCTGGGAGAAATAGTAAAGAAGACATAATTATTAAAGTACCTAGGGTCATAGGTTGAGGAAACAGCAGAGCTCCAAATGGAAGTAAATAGTAGAATACATGCAAAATGCAATAATTGGAAAAGTGTTGGGAGTATTGTGTGATCGAAAGATAAATGTAAAGTTGAAGGTTAAGGTACATAAAACTGTAGTGAGATCTGCCATGACATATGGTGCAGAGACCTGTCCCATGAAAAAGACTTTTGAGAAGAAAATTGATGTTGCAGAGTTAGAATGCTAAGATGGATGGCTGGGATCACAAAACTGCATAGGGTTAGGAATAACTTGGTATGAGGAACAACTAAGGTTGCAGAGGTGTCAAAGAAAATTCAAGAAAAGAAACTCCACTGGTTTGGACACATAATGAGCATTGAGAGGCCAGGGTAAGTAGGGAGGAGGATGTTGCAGTTAGATGTGCGTAGGAGGAGGGAGAGACCAAAGAGAAGGTGGGTGAAGCTGATAAGGAGGAGGATGATCTCACAGTGGAGGACATCAAAGATGGAAGAAATTGGAAGCGGCTTTCAAGAAATAGCGGTTAAAGCTTTAGTCAAAGAAGGCTCGAATCTTTTTATTGGCCTAAAACACCACTTCTGCTGATAATTGTCCCAAACCTAAACACAGGAATAGGGGAAGCTTAGTTGACTGAAATAGAGAATGCTATGTAACATGCTTGAAATATTTTTTCATTTTTTTAAAAGTTTTTCAATGTAGTCAAAAAAAGTAAATGACAAAAGCACCAAAAGTTACTTCACAAAATTCTTGTTGAGTTTTCCATTGCTTACTTATTATATTGTCATCTTAAAAGCTAATAAATAGAGAAAGTTTAGATATAATGCCCAAGGGATTAAATTATACCTTAAATATAAAAAAAATCTGTACCTATGAAAAATGTAAAAGTCTGTAAGTATTATGCACAATTTCATTTACAGTACAGTACAGCCATAACCTAGATTATTAATCATTTCAATTAACTGTCAGTAACAAGATATACTGATGCAATGGCAAAGTTCTCGGATGAGATCAACAATACAAAAAATTCCTTGTGAAAAGTTTATATGGTATGTGATACTCTTTGGCTACCATATGTAATATCTTAAATATAAAATTCATACTTTAAAACTTATAAATGATGGCAATATTTATATAGTACCATTACTCTGCATCCTTTTGATTTAACTCATTTACTTTACTATATAATAACAAATAATACAGTATTGTATCAACAGATCAATGTTCCAGTGACAGTCTTTGTGTATGAGGTAAATCAAAAGTTTGCCAATAAAAATACTCCAATTGCAAATAAGCCCACAGCTGCTAACCAAAATCACTTTGATACTTTCAAATGAATAATATAATGTCCTGCAAAACAACACTGCCCCATATAAATTCAACACTTTGTCGATGGCATGATTTGTGAACCAGATGCAGATAAAATGTTTCTCACTCGTCTTCCTGCACCAGGATTTGGCCTAACAAAGGCTGATATGCTTAGGTCACAATACATATATAAGAAGAAAATACCTGCCAGGAAAATTCTTGAAATTACTTTTAAGAGATGCATTTTTAAAAAAATGATTGAGGACACATATGCCCCTACAAACATCCAAGTTGTAAAAAATACAGTAGTAAGTCTTTGAATACAAGAACAAAGATAAACTACAAATCCAATTCCATAATTATTTAGTGGTGTATGTATCGTAGCAAAAACAAACTATCCTATTGACTAACCTGAAGTACATATCTGAAGCAATACATTGTATCCAAGCAAAACATGGACTACATTACCTAAACCTAACAGCATAGGTCTGGATTTAATTTATATAAAGAACCTATGACTAACGTGAATTGGCGTTGAAACCCATACTAGACTACAATGTGATTATGGTTTAATGTTTATTAAATTAATGTGATAAAATAAGTTTTACAACATGGTAAATAGATTGAAATTTTCACAGTGGTAACCAATTCCTAGAAAAGACATGTTTGGCCTATCTGCTTTCTTATTATATGAAATGTTAGACAAGTTTATTGATGGACAAGTAAGTTAAAAGCTGCTTTCTAAATATCTTTAGTAAATTATGTTTTTAAGACCACTGCAGTTATTTGTGCATAATTTTATTGTATATTGAATAATCACTAAAATGTAATGTACATAAATTTTTACATTACATAATTCACAAACAGTACTTTTATTAATTTTTATACAGTTGCTGGTTAACCCATTAGTTAAAGGGATCATGGCATGTATAAATGTCCTTTATATTAAATACTGTAACACCAAAGATCAGGTTGAAGCACAAAATATAGAAATCTTTTTTTTTTTTCATCTGAAAACATTGTACAAAGCCTAGCTTCACTATTGTATAAAAAAAAAAATGATACAGTATAGATATTTTTTTTTTTAACTATTCAATATCAATTGTAAATACAATTACAAAGTGGAAGCTTTTGGATTTCGGTAATTCTCAAACAAAATAGGAATTGTTTTATTATGAAGAGCGGCATTTATAAGTACAGCAAAATACTGATTACGCACACCTAGTCTGTTTTATATGAAAGAAGCAATGCCATAGTAGAATTCAGGGTCAAATTTAAGGGCCCTTGAATTTTAAACTTGCAAAAATCATGAAAAAATAGAAAATTTATCTGTACTAAATATTAGCCAACTACAGAAATTGAAAAATTAGATTATAAAATATTAAAGCTGATTTGGCACTAATAAAGTTACACAACAATTTGCAATTTTCAAGAAAGAATTGATCGTAAAAAATTACTAACCAATTCAGTTTATTTCATTAGACGACTTCCATTTTGCAATCAACAAATAGACATAATGAGATGAAACTAGAATTAACAATAATACAACAGGATGATTAAAAATTTTGCAAGCTGAAAAGTGATCAGCTTTATATATGAAAATTTCACATACCTTGGGGAAGTTTAAATATAGCATATTTACTTTTATGTACAGCGCTGTATACTTTAAACATTCCAGAAAAGTATTTTACCAAGGATTATAAATGCTTAAATGATTTTCCTATCTTAACCATGAACTTCCTTTTGCACCTAATTCATGTGAAGAAAGGGTCAGAAAAATAAATCAATTTTTCAACTTCTTGGGACTGATCATTAACTCTCCACCAATGAGAAGAATCTTGCTCAAAATAGCTACACTATACTAATAAATGGTTTTACTTAGAAGAATATCCTTAGGTAAAGTCCATTTCTCAATACAAAACAAATACCGGTAGGTAAATTCTTAAAAACAGTACATCATCGGCATGTAACCTACATCAACGATGACTAACTATACAAGGCTACTATTTTTTTAATGCTACCTTACAACAACCTTGTACATGTATCATAATTTCAGAACCTTGCAATACAATTGCGCATCTGTTTAAACTTAAGCATTTTATGGAAAATAATAAATAAAATTCCTCTTATTATCATCTAGTTCTAATTTGAATGATTTCTTTAAACAATATAGTTGTGTACATATATAAATATATGGATAATCAATTTACTACAACAAAAGATACATTGGTAATTCTCAATACTATTGATATTTACTGAAACATAGAAGGAAGTAATTTCTGAGTGGATGAAATTACATGATTCGATAATTAAGTTTTCCTTGTTAATAATGCAAACTTTGCTCATGTACTTAATCCTATTATCAACTTAATCAGGGAAAGGCTGCACACCTCTACTGTATATGCTTTATGTAAAAAAGTTTGAACTGATTGTAGTTAGTAAGCAATGGTAGCTAATTGTACTCAAGAACAACTTCAAAGTATATCTTTTGACATACTAACTACAGTATTATTTCCTTTTTGTGTACCACCATCACTTACATACCACTTTCTCAATTCTAAAACTCCAAGTATTGATGGACTTCATACTTGATGGATACTACAAAAAAGGCACCAAATTTAGTACTCAAATATTGTGCCTTGAAAGCACATCAATAATGCTGTTATAAAGATGCATCTCATAAAACAGGAATACAATGTACCTTTCCTTACATTACACAACAGAGCAGAGCATTAAATTGTGACCTTCACAACACAGCCAACACATGAACAATCAATTCATCATGTGCTTTAAGTATAATAAAGTTTTGGATTAAAATATACAATTTTACAATATTTTGGAAGTCAACTCATTATAACACTGATTACACACTCTTACAGACTTTTTATTTGCTTCCAAAGGAGCTTGTTTGCTGGAACAATCATTACAGAATATTTGACCACAATTTCGACAGTGATGACGTCGTATTGTCATAGAAAACATTTTATTGCAGTCCCGGCAGTTCACAGCTTCAGAATCATCTGCCCACTTTCTACCTGCTAATTTAGTAGTTTCCATCTGTTGATGAAAAGGGAAAAAACATTTATCATATACTGTAATAAAAGATGAACAGGTAATTTAATGCCCTTGTCTAGCTCATGGTTATAAAAAAAAAATACTGGAGGGGTAGATCTTAACCACAAAAGATAGAATAGACCCACCTCTTAAAGAAATATATTAAATTAGGATAAGACTAGTTGATAGGTATATAAAGCCTGTACTACTCTATGCAACAGAACATGGGAGAGTGATAATGTAAATACTCAAGAGGATAAGATCCAAATTACAGGGAGATCATATTAAAAAGTTTAAAGGCCGCTCATGAATGGCAGAGGTAGGGGACAGTGACATTGCCTTATCGAGCAGGACAATGCCCTAAAGACTGACCATATATATATATGATCAGCACCCAAGCCCCCTCTCCACCCAAGCTAGGACCAGGCAATGGTTGATGATGACTCAGCAGATAGAAATATAGGCTCCCCAAAATGCCCATCCTTAGCTCACAAGCATGGTGAGGTGCAGCAACCAAAGGAACTAACCAGTCTAAGTGGGACTTGAACCCCAGTCTGTCATTCACCAGTCAGAGACTTTACCACATCGGCTACCATAACCAAAGTGAAATTAAAGATTTAATTGGTTTGGAGTTGCAATGAAAATTACAGTAGTTGGTCTGAAAAAAGTAGATTTGAAAGCAGCAGATCAGACTCGTCAGCAGGCCCAGGAATTATTAAAGGGATTTTGACGAAGGAAAAATCTATTTCTGGGGAGAGACCTGTGTCGCCCGGTGAAAAGGTCCTTCTTGTCACTTTTCTGATATAAATAACTTCCAAATATACCAGAGAAAGTTAAAGCATGGAATGCAGAGGTTACTACCCTCACGCGAGCACCCCAAAGGGCGTCGTGTATAAAGATAGGGCGTGTGAAAACCACTATTCACAGGTCGTCTTCCATTTAGAGAATTCCTTCGTCAATATGTGGGGTGAGCCGACACAGCGGCTCTAACCATACCAGCCTGAACCACCCCAGCGACGCCCGACACCAGCGCCATCTGACATCCTTCTTTTGGACTCGTGTCGTGACGCTTCCCTTTTGCTGTGCTGTGCTTTTTTGCTTATTTTGGGATTATTTCATCATGGCTGAAGCTCTCCTTCCTCCTGCACCAATGTTAAGTACCATAGAATGTTTTGACATTATCATTGCCCTGGCATTCACGCCTTATTTTGCGTTTTGCGTGTTTTAGTGCGCTCTCGGCTAGCGGCCTTACCGCGTCTTCAACGCGTTGTTCTCCTCACGCTTTGTTTAATACCTTATATCATCTTTAGGTATTTAATGAGTCGCTTCCGAGTCCGGGTTGTAGCGTTAGCGAAGAATAGCGTTCGGCGTTTTATTACAGTTTAGTATACCTATCCTATGTAGGCACTTCTGACTTGATACGAAGTTAACCTTCGTTGTGCCCATTCATTTTTGGATTTGCATTACATTCTCTTTACTAGAATCCCGTTTGTCAGAGTGTGTTAGTTTTACGACCTTTTCGCCTATTCTTCGCTAACTTAATTTTTTGAGTTCTTTGTACTACTACGGACAGGTCTGTTTTACATGTGTTTTTTATTATTAAGGTTCATGTTTTCATTACTAGATCAAGCTTAGTAACCCTACGAGTGAGAGAGGCTGGAGTTTCCCCCGCTTTTCAGTTTTTACATTACTGTTACGGAATATTTTTCCCTCACAAGAGGCTGGCTTCTCCCCCTATCTCATCTCATTTGTGATTATTCATTATTATTTTACTTTTTGTAGGTTACTTTGCTTCTCCCTAGTATTTCTAGTGCTTAATTATTTTAGTATTAAGGCCCTGTCGTGTTAAGAGTCTGCCCCTATCTTAGGTTAGTTCTCTTGGCCTGCTCTCGAGCCGCCATTCATAAAATGGTTTTGATAGACTTAAGACCTGATAGGAGTTCAAGAAGGCAGACTGCAGGACTAGATATTAAAAAGAGCTTATTACACATTTAACCCCACCAATGGAAAAACCTATTAAAAATGTTAATGATGTTAATGAGCTTTTTGATATCATAGTATTGTACCTAAACAAAAGGCAGATACAGTACTACTGATTTTCTCTGTAAAGCAAGTTTAGTATCATGAACTAGTTTCTGAAATGCAAACACTGATGTAAGATCCTTATTGAAATAGTTTTTGGAAAATAACCAAACGAGTTATATTTTGGCAATAGTTTAAATGAAAAATACCAATACAGTACTGGAAAAAATATATCACCACTTTGAATAATCTCATCTACAAGATCAAATACTGGGAGTCTACCAACATCAACTCGAGTACATTAAATGTGCCAATAATGGTGTAGCAAGTATTATATCCTATTCACCTACCGGATAAGTGAGCGGATCGCAACTGTACTAATGAAAAGATAACTGAAGCAATTGACAGTATTCAATATGACAATTGAAGGTTGGCTCTCAAACAGTAGTGAAGGAACTTGATAATGCTGTATACCAGTAATCACTAGTAGCTAAGATAAAAGATGATATTGATCGTCGTCGTCGCCCACTCGTGTCCGAGTATTGGGTTCTGTCGTTAGCCATCAGCCTCCTATCTGTGGGGTGGGTGCTTATGCCTGATGTGGCTGTTAAGTCCTAGTCTGTGGTGGAAGAGTCGCGGACAGTGTTCACAAGGGAGGGTAGGTGGTGGGCGGGGCTGTTCTAATCGCTCTCTCCTTCTTCTCCTCCTAGCCTCCTCATTTTGTCTCCTCCTCTCCTCGAAGTCCACGGTGCCATGGTGTACTGTACTCCTCCAGGTTTTCCTGTCCCTGGCTGTTTCTTCCCATGAGGAAGGATCGATGTCAGTTAGAGCCAGGGTGCGCTTTAGTTGATCTTTATAGCGCATTTTCGGGGCTCCTCGTGGTCTGGTGCCCTGGGTCAGTTCTCCGTAGAATATTTTCTTTGGGAGCCTAGATGGATCCATCCTATGCACGTGTCCTATCCAGCGGAGGCGGTGGTGGATGATGGTGGCCTCCACGCTGGTCAGCGAGGCACGTTCTAAGACTTCAATGTTGGTGGTGTGGCTCTCCCAGGGGATTTTCAAGATCTGCCTCAGTTTCATTTGTTGGAAGCGTTCTAGGATTTTAATATCGTTTCTATATAGCGTCCATGTTTCACATGCATACAGGAGCGTGGAGAGGACTACTGCCCTGAACACCATTATTTTGGTGGTCATTGTCAGTGCGTGGTTGTTAAATACGCGGCAGTTGAGTCGGCCAAAGGCGGAGTGGGCTGCCCTGATCCTGTTCTCCACGTCCTTTTTGCTTGTGGGAGCTGATGTTAGGATGCTCCCTAGGTAGGAGAACTGGTCCACCTGTTCTAACGGTTGGTCATTCACTGTGGTATTGAAGTTGGGGAGCATCAGTCCTGGTGGATGTTGGACGAGGGTCTTGGTTTTGTCTGAGTTGACTTGCATCCCAAAACGTTCGTAGGCAGAGTTGTATGCATCAGCTAACGACTGCAGGTCCTCTGCCGTCTGACCTGGGGTGGCATTGTCGTCAGCATACTGCAGTTCTCGCACTGCACACAAGGTGGTCTTGGTTCTGGCGCGGAGTCTAGGGAGGTTGAAAGCGCCTCCATCCATGCGGAAACGTAGGTCGACTGAGGGTGTGTCTGGGGGAATCTCGTTGAGCATTGCTGCGGTATATAGCGAGAAACACGTCGGGGCCAGAACACAGCCCTGCTTCAGGCCGCCGTTGATGGGGAATGGGTCTGAAAGAGAGTTCTGGTGGCAGACTCTCCCAACCATTCCGTCATGGAGGGCACGCACCAGCTTGACAAAATCGGGTGGGCAGCCATATCTTTTGAGGACAGCCCACATAGCAGGTCGAGGTACTTTGTCGAAGGCCTTTTTCAAATCCCAGAAGATGAACATTATGGGCTGTTGTTGTTCGAGGCTCTTCTCTTGTAGTTGTCGCGCACAGAAGATCATGTCTATGGTCCCGCGGGAAGGTCGAAAGCCGCACTGGGACTCTGGCAGGACGTCTTCTGCGAGAATAAGGAGGCGGTCAAGGAGAATCCGAGCGAAAATCTTACTCGCGATGCTTAGAAGTGATATTCCCCAGTAGTTGTTACAGTTCTCCCTGTCTCCCTTCTTGGAGATGGTAATGATGTTTGCATCGTGGAAGTCACGGGGGGGGGGGGGTCTTGGTCTCCCATATTTTCAGTATAAGGAGCATCAAACGGTTCCTCAAGCCGGGGCCACCGTGAGTGAGGAGCTCCAACGGGATGTTGTCTGGCCCTGGGGCTTTGCCGGGCTTCATGCGCTGCAGGGCCTTGTTGAAGTCATGGATGGAGGGTGGTAGTGCCATCCAGTGACGGACGGGATGCTGCGGGGTCATTCGCAGGAGATCGTCTGGGGTGTCTGCTTGGTCATTGAGGAGGTTCTCAAAGTGAGTCCTCCACCTGGCCAGGATGCCCTCGCTGTCGGTGATGGTCGTGGCCCCATCCGCGTCCTTCAGGCTGCCCACTGATGACCGTGTGGGACCGAATATTTCTTTTGTTGCTGCATAGAAGCTGCGCAGGTCACGTTGGTCAGCGAAACTCTGTATTTCTGCAGCTTTTCTTTGCCACCAGGTGTTCTGGGCTTCACAGATACCTCTTTGGCAACCAGTTTCAGCTACCTTGTGAGCACATTTGTTAGCTGCTGTTGGTTGGTTTTCCAAAGTCAGGCGTGCTTGTCGTTTGGTTTCAATGAGAAGAGAGATGGTAGCATCATTCTCATCAAACCAATCCTGCCGTTTCTTGGTGGTGTAGCCTAGTGTTTCCTCCGCGGCACGGGCCATGGCGTTTCTGAGGGTGGTCCAGTGGTGCTCGACAGAGGCCTGACCCACAGGGTCTGTGAGGTATTGTTCGCAGGCCTCCTTGTAGTTCTGTGCCACCTGTGGGTTGCGGAGCTTACTACAATCAAAGCGTTGGTGTGGTACGCTGTCAGGTGCCCTTCTGGGTGGTCCTAGGGTCGTCACGGAGAGTCGGGAGATGAGGAGTCTGTGGTCCGTCCAGCAGTCGTCCGCTCCGGGCATGGATCGGGTGATGCGGACGTCTCCTCGGTCTCTGGCTCTGGTCAGGACGTAGTCCAGGGTGTGCCAGTGTTTAGACCGTGGGTGTCTCCATGTGGTCTTTTGTCGCTTTGGTAACTGGAAGATGGTGTTGGTTACCACAAGTTGGTGTTCTGCACACAGACCCAGTAGGAGTTGGCCATTGGCGTTGCAATTTCCAATGCCATGGCGGCCGATGATTCCCTCCCACAGGCGATGGTCTTTGCCTACTCGGGCATTAAAGTCGCCAAGCACAACGAGCTTGTCATTGGCGGGCACTGCCTGGATGGTGCGGTCGAGCTGGGTGTAGAAGGCAGCTTTGTTATCATCGGTTGAGGTCATAGTCGGGGCATAGACAGAGATCAGGGTGAGATGTCTGTCCCGCGTGATGGGGATGCGGACAGTCATCAGGCGCTCACTGATGGCCTTGGGAGCGAGGTTGTGCTGCTGCACTAGCTGGGAACGGATGGCGAAGCCGACACCGTGGATGCGAGGCTCCTCTAGGGCCTTGCCTTTCCAAAAGATGGTGTAGCCTGTTTCAGCTTCCCTGATGTTGCCCTCTTCGGGTAGTCTGGTCTCGCTAAGAGCCGCCACATCAACATTGAAGCGAGCTAGCTCCTTGCAGACGAGGGCTGTACGTCGTTCCGGGCGGTTGGTGTTCGTCACGTCTTGGAGGGTGCGGATGTTCCACGCACCTAAGGTTAATATTTTTTTCTTGTTATTTCGACCGCATTAGTGGGATGTCCGCCAGCCGCGGTGAGCTGACCAGACGGGTTTGCCGTGTCCGATGTTTACCCCACCTTTTCTAGGGGCCTCCCCATGTGGGGTGGGCTGCGGTGTCCTCAATAGGCCAGCCCAGTCACGGGTCCAGCTGCCGAACTCTGGTGTCACGGCACCGTCACCAGAGAGCGACTGAATCTTAGACTCGCCGCCTGAGTGCAGTCGTGGGCTAAGGGCTTCCAGCTATCCAGGCCTGCCCCCTTCACCCACGGTGCTGTCGCCTCAGGACTTGCTGGTGGTGATGATGATGATGATGGTGAGAAAGAGATGAAGAAGGGTGGAGGAAACGACAGAATGCCAGTAGCTAGGTATATTGTTTTGGGTGGTCGTGGCTTTGCAACGGCCACGCACACACACTTGGCCCACATCATTTTCACCGCGGCTCAAGACATATGAGACAGGCGGCTTCTCCGATGTTGGTTGCATCGGGCTGCCGGGTTCTTGTTATGTCAAGGCCCGCCTTGTTGCCTGCCCGACAGGCATTGCCCTCTTCCGCCGGCGCTGGGAAGCTCCGCTGTTGGGGTCTTGTTTGGTTTGAATTTGGAGTTTTCCTTCTTATAGCCTTTGCCTATCTTAAAATAAAGGAGAAGGCCTATAGGGGTCCAGTCTTGGTCTGGTCTCTCAGAACTGGCTTTAGCAGTATGGTTGAGCCTGCCAGGGTGGATAAACTACCACACCGCCATTGCCCAGCCCATCATTGGGACACTCAAGCCCCTCTACTGCAGCAAAGTGCTGATACACTAGCAGCTAACTAAAAGATTTTATTGATAAACTTAGCAGCCAACAAACAAAAATATGAATGAAAATAATATGATATTTTAATTATAAAATAAATTTTTGAATATACTTACCCGGTGAATATATAGCTGCAACTCTGTTGCTCGACAGACAAAAACTTGTACAAAAAAAACTCGCCAGCGATCGCTACACAGGTTGCGGGTGTGCCCATCAGCGCCATCTGTCGGCCAGATACCAAGCTCTATGTAAACAAAAACTCAATTTTCTCCTCGTCCCACTGCGTCTCTATTGGGGAGGAAGGGAGGATCATTTAATTTATATATTCACCGGGTAAGTATATTCAAAAATTTATTTTATAATTAAAATATCATTTTTAAATATTTAACTTAGCCGGTGAATATATAGCTGATTCACACCCAGGATGGTGGGTAGAGACCAGTAATATATGTTTACATTTTATGAGCTAAGAGTTTTTATTTCATTTTAGAAGTTATCAAAATAACAAAAACAAAATAAATAGGTACCTGGTAAGGAAGTCGACTTGAACGATTACTCTGCCTTATAAGTACGTCTTCCTTACGGAGCCTCACGATCCTCTTAGGATGCTGATCGACCCCTAGGAGCTGGAGTATCAAGGGTTGCAACCCATACAACAGGACCTCATCAAACCCCTAATCTAGGCGCTCTCAAGAAATGACTTTGACCACCCGCCAAATCAACCAGGATGCGAAAGGCTTCTTAGCCTTCCGGACAACCCAAAAAAACAACATTAAAAACATTTCAAGAGAAAGATTAAAAGGATATGGAATTAGGGAATTGTAGTGGTTGAGCCCTCACCCACTACTGCACTCGCTGCTACGAATGGTCCCAGTGTGTAGCAGTTCTCGTAAAGAGACTGGACATCCTTTAGATAAAAAGACGCGAACACTGACTTGCTTCTCCAATAGGTTGCGTCCATTATACTTCGCAGAGATCTATTTTGCTTAAAGGCCACGGAAGTTGCAACAGCTCTAACTTCGTGCGTCTTTACCTTAAGCAAAGCTCGGTCTTCCTCACTCAGATGTGAATGAGCTTCTCGTATTAACAATCTGATAAAGTAAGATAAAGCATTCTTTGACATAGGCAAAGATGGTTTCTTAACTGAACACCATAAAGCTTCAGATTGGCCTCGTAAAGGTTTGGTACGCTTTAAATAGAACTTAAGAGCTCTCACAGGGCATAAGACTCTTTCTAGTTCCTTGCCTACGATCTCCGATAAGCTGGGAATATCGAAAGATTTAGGCCAAGGCCGAGAAGGCAGCTCATTTTTGGCTAGAAAACCAAGTTGTAGCGAACAGGTGGCTTTTTCTGACGAAAATCCGATGTTCTGGCTGAAGGCATGAATCTCACTGACTCTTTTAGCCGAGGCTAAGCATACCAGGAAAAGAGTCTTTAGAGTGAGATCTTTCAGGGAGGCTGATTGTAACGGCTCAAACCTGTCTGACATGAGGAATCTTAGCACCACGTCTAAATTCCATCCAGGGGTGGCCAAACGACGCTCCTTGGTGGTCTCAAAAGACTTAAGGAGGTCTTGAAGATCTTTATTGTTGGAAAGATCTAAGCCTCTATGCCGGAAGACCG
Source organism: Palaemon carinicauda (assembly GCF_036898095.1). NCBI lineage: Eukaryota > Metazoa > Arthropoda > Malacostraca > Decapoda > Palaemonidae > Palaemon > Palaemon carinicauda. The sequence goes on along the minus strand of NC_090738.1, from coordinate 21,720,824 downwards.
ATGCCAACATGCTTCTGTAGCCCTTGATAGTGGGAGCTGAAAGGGATCGTCCTTTTCTCAGGTATAAGAGAAAATCAGCTATTTGAGCTACAGAGGTACTGGTCGAGGATACAGAAACTGACTTGCACCAGTCTCGGAAGACTTCCCACTTCGACTGGTAGACTCTAATGGTGGATGCTCTCCTTGCTCTAGCAATCGCACTGGCTGCCTCCTTCGAAAAGCCTCTAGCTCTCGAGAGTCTTTCGATAGTCTGAAGGCAGTCAGACGAAGAGCGAGGAGGCTTTGGTGTACCTTCTTTACGTGAGGCTGACGTAGAAGGTCCACCCTTAGAGGAAGACTTCTGGGAACGTCTACTAGCCATCGAAGTACCTCGGTGAACCATTCTCTCGCGGGCCAGAGGGGAGCAACTAACGTCAACCTTGTCCCTTCGTGAGAGGCGAACTTCTGCAGTACCTTGTTGACAATCTTGAACGGTGGGAATGCGTAGAGATCCAGATGTGACCAATCTAGGAGGAAGGCATCTATATGAATTGCTGCTGGGTCCGGGACTGGGGAGCAATAGATTGGAAGCCTCTTGGTCAGCGAGGTTGCAAAGAGATCTATGGTTGGTTGGCCCCAAGTGGCCCAAAGTCTCTTGCACACATCCTTGTGGAGGGTCCATTCTGTTGGAATTACTTGCCCTTTCCGACTGAGACAATCTGCTATGACATTCAAGCTGCCTTGGATGAACCTCGTTACTAGGGAGATGTCTTGACCTTTTGACCAGATGAGCAGGTCCCTTGCTATCTCGTACAACGTCAGTGAGTGGGTACCTCCTTGTTTGGAGATGTACGCCAAGGCCGTGGTGTTGTCTGAGTTTACTTCCACCACTTTGCCTCGAAGGAGAGACTTGAAGCTTTTCAAGGCCAGATGTACTGCCAACAGCTCCTTGCAGTTGATATGCATGCTCCTCTGACTCGAGTTCCACAGTCCTGAGCATTCCTGACCGTCTAGTGTCGCGCCCCAGCCCACGTCCGATGCGTCCGAGAAGAGAACGTGGTTGGGAGTCTGAACAGCCAGGGGAAGACCCTCTCTTAGGTTGATATTGTCCTTCCACCAAGTCAGACAAGACTTCATCTTTTCGGAAATCGGGATCGAGACCGCTTCTAGCGTCTTGTCCTTTTTCCAGTGAAAAGCTAGATGGTATTGAAGCGGACGGAGGTGTAGTCTTCCTAGTGACACAAATTGTTCCAGGGATGACAGCGTCCCTACCAGACTCATCCATAGCCTGACTGAGCAGCGTTCCTTCTTCAGCATGTTCTGGATGAACAACAGGCCTTGACTTATTCTGGGGACCGACGGAAAAGCCCGAAAAGCTAGACTGTGAATCTCCATCCCTAAATACACAATAGTTTGGGATGGGACCAGTTGCGACTTTTCCAAATTGACTAGGAGTCCCAATTCCTTGGTCAGATCTAGAGTCCACTTGAGATCCTTCAGACAGCAACGACTGGAAGAGGCTCTGAGAAGCCAGTCGTCCAAATAAAGGGAGGCTCGGATGTCCGATAAGTGGAGGAATTTGGCCACATTCCTCATCAGCCTCGTAAACACGAGAGGAGCTGTGCTTAGGCCAAAGCACAGGGCCCGAAACTGGTAGACCACATTTTCGAAAACGAATCTCAGAAAAGGTTGGGAGTCTGAGTGAATGGGGACGTGGAAGTAGGCGTCCCTTAGGTCTAGGGAGACCATCCAGTCTTCCCTTCTGACCGCTGCTAAGACTGACTTTGTGGTCTCCATGGAGAACTTCGTCTTGATGACAAAGACATTCAGAGCACTGACGTCTAGCACCGGTCTCCACCCTCCTGTCTTCTTTGAAACTAGGAAGAGGCGGTTGTAGAATCCCGGTGATTGAAGGTCCGAGACTTTGACCACCGCTCCCTTCTCTAGCAAAAGAGACACTTCCAGTTTCAGGGCTTGTCTCTTTTCTTCCTCTCTGTACCTGGGAGAGAGGTCGATGGGGGACGTTGCTAGAGGGGGTTTGCGTACAAAAGGGATTTTTAACCCCTCTCTGAGCAACTTCACAGATTGTGAATCTGCGCCTCTCCTCTCCCAGGCTTGCCAGAAGTTCTTGAGTCTGGCTCCCACTGCTGTCTGAAGTTGCGGGCAGTCAGACTCTGCCCTTAGAGGACTTGGATCCTTTCCTCTTCCCTCGCTTCCCTTCGGCACGAGCACCTCCTCTGCTGGAGGCTCTGCCACGAAAGGGCGGAATAAAGCGAGACGCTGGAGTGTCTATCCTCGGTCTAGCGGAAGATGAAGGCAAAGGGGGAGCTTTGCGAGCTGAGGACGCAACTAGATCATGAGTGTCCTTCTGCACTAACGAAGCAGCAATTTCCTTTATCAAGACTTCTGGAAACAGGCACTTGGAAAGGGGAGCAAAGAGAAGCTCAGATCTCTGGCATGGTGTAACTCCAGCAGACAGAAACGAGCAGAGAGACTCTCGCTTTTTCAGGACTCCGGACGTGAATGAGGCAGCTAGCTCATTGGACCCATCACGGACGGCCTTGTCCATGCAGGACATAATGAGCAAAGAAATCTCTTTATCTGTTGAAGAGATTTTCCTGCACAGGGCTCCTAAGCACCAGTCTAAAAAGTTGAAGACTTCAAAAGCCTTAAAGATCCCTTTCATAAGGTGGTCCAGGTCCGATGATGACCAACAAATCTTCGAGCGTCTCATGGCAAGGCGTCGGGGAGAGTCTACAAGACTTGAGAAGTCGCCCTGGGCAGAGGCAGGAACTCCCAAGCCGAGAACTTCTCCCGTGGCATACCAGACGCTCGATCTAGAAGAGAGTTTAGCTGGGGGAAAGGCAAATGCTGTCTTCCCTAAACTCTTCTTGGACTCTAACCAGTCTCCTATCAGCCGCAAAGCTCTCTTAGACGAGCGTGCGAGGACGAGTCTAGTAAAGGCAGGTGCGGCAGAAGGCATGCCTAACACAAACTCTGACGGCGGAGAACGAGGAGCCACAGAAACAAACTGGTCAGGAAACAACTCTTTGAAAATAGCCAAGACTTTTCTAAAGTCCAAAGAGGGTTGAGTTGACTTAGGTTCGTCCAGTTCTGATTGTTGATCATCTTGTTGTTCAGCAACATCATCATCAGAAAGTTCCTCATCCGAAAACTGATGAGGAAACGGCAACGGAGTGGGCAACGTCTGGTTCGCTGAGTCCGGTCGCACTGGTGCATGCGTGACGGAGCCGGACGCAACGTCATGGAACTGCTGCACAGTCTGTGAACTGTCAACAACCATGGAAGCGCGAGGACGCACAGCGTCTACCCGAGACTGTCTAGACCGACTGGGTTGGGCAGTGGAAACCACACTGGGTTGCGGAGGTTGACGCACCGCGTCAAAACAAGTCACCTCTGATGGTTGTTGAACGTCCTGAACGTCAACAACCACCTCCGTGCGTCGCTTAACGTCAACGTGCGGCTGGCAACCCACACTGGATAGCATCGGTGGAGGCACCACCTCAACTGGTAGACGCGAGAAGGTTACCTCAGCGTCAACAGGACGCACAACCGATCGCTTGGAAGGTTGTTGGCTAGAAGGAACGAAAGCAACCTTCTCCGCATGAAAGTCCTGCATCAAAGACGTAAGCTGGGACTGCATGTCTTGCAGCAAAGCCCATTTAGGGTCTATGGGAGCAGGTGCGGCGACAGACGGTGTTAATGACTGAAGCGGTACCGCTTTGCCTCTCTTAGGCGGTGAGCAGTCATCAGATGACGGCACCGAGTCCGAACTGACCCAGTGGCTACAACTGGGACGTTGGACTTGTCCTGAAGGGACCGATTTACGTTTTAAAGGTCGTGAGACCTTGGTCCAAAGTTTCTTACGAGAAACACCTTCAGACGACGAGGTATAAATGGGCTCTCTCGTCTTACGTAGGTAGGGGCGATCTTGGGGAGATACGCCTGATACCATGGAGGGAACGTCTGTTCGCTGATTAAAGCCTCTCGAACCCATGCGTCGTGCGACATTGCTTCTCCCCTGGACTTGGGAGCTTGCAAGAGGTCCCGGACTAGGAGGACGACAGGCACGAACAGACGAACCCTCAAGCGCAACACTGTTCACAACACTATCACTTGGCACTTTCTCACTTCCCACTGCACTTTGGCACTTAAGCTCCTTAACATCCGCCATGAGTTGATGCGGTCACTTGCAAGGGACTCAACTCTCTCCCCCAGGGCATGGATGGCACGCATCATGTCAGCCATCGAAGGTTCCTGAGTGCTAGGAGGGGGGTTAGGAACAACCACTACAGGGGAAGGAATAGGTTGTGGGGCATGAGGAGAGGAAACATCAACAGACCTAGAAGAACTTCTCCTAATTCTATCTCTCTCTAGCCTGCGTGTGTACTTTTCAAATTCGATAAAATCGAATTCCGAAAGGCCCACGCACTCCTCACACCGATCTTCCAATTGACAGGTTTTACCCCGACAATTGGAACAAACAGTGTGAGGGTCGATAGAAGCCTTCGGAAGACGCCTAGAACAGTCCCTAGCATTGCATTTTCTAAATTTGGGAACTTGTGAAGGGTCAGCCATTTTGAATTAGTCAAGGGGAAAGTCCAAAAAACGATCTAAGTCATCAACAATGAATCCGATACAAAAAAAGAGTTCAAGGATTTATTTGAAGAATAACCCTGCACAGCGAAAGCTCAAAACCAGAATATAGTACTTCACCAAAGATGATGTGAAAAACTCCAGTTAGCAACAGCGAGTAAAGTACGTCTTGTCGACACGTCGACAGAGAGAAAATTGAGTCTTTGTTTACATAGAGCTTGGTATCTGGCCGACAGATGGCGCTGATGGGCACACCCGCAACCTGTGTAGCGATCGCTGGCGAGTTTTTTTTGTACAAGTTTTTGTCTGTCGAGCAACAGAGTTGCAGCTATATATTCACCGGCTAAGTTAAATATTTAAAAAACTGCTTTATGATTAAAAAATTATTAATAAAAGAAAAATTAAATTTGAATGTAACTAAGGAATTTCTTATCTTGCATCTATAATCCTACTCTGTACTGCTCTATCTCCTGACCATCTTCAGCAGGTAAAAATAAAGGAACCAAATCTGATTAGAATTACCCTTTACTTTGCACTTTAAACCTTGGAAACAATAACCTGCTCTGAGGAATCTCTTATGTCTTTACTTTCTATTATTATCACTCACTCTCAGCCAGGAGACTAAATTTTTTATTCACAAACATAGCAATGGTAGGAAAAGCATATGAAGTTCACTATTATTAACCCTGAAAAGTTAAAAAATAGCTTGCATGGGTGGTAAATCATCATCTCTTGTAATTATCTAAATTATTCTTCTCTGGATTTTTTCCTAAATCAAAAGTTAATTTGCTTCTATGTTGTGGGCTAATAAAGTAGTCAGCTATCAGCTGAACATGACTCTTAAGATGACGAACCCCAATCCTTATAATGATTAATCGAAACACAATCCTGTGTCCAGCATACCTTATTAAAATGTATCGATAATCTATAATCATAAAAAATCACAATCAGGATCATGGGCAACACAAGGGTCTTAAGAGCACAAGTATAATGAGAGAACTGAAAAGACAAAGAATCTATGACATATCCACACCTAAATAAAGACCATCAATCACCATAGTAACTTGATACTTTACTAGAAGGGGGGGAATTTTGCAATGAAAGAAAACTGGAAAATTTTTATCTTGGGATAAACATTAGCATTTAAAGACCTTTGAGAGAAAAGCACTGTAAACATTAGGAGAGCTTCATAGAAACAAACAAATGTTCTCTTCTTTTAGCCATCATAAGGTTTATACCCACACATGCAAGTGTCATAGTGCTTCGAGTCTTGTCAGAAGTCTCAAGATTAATACCAACAATCAGATCAATCCTAACACTTGATACAAAAAGCATAATAACTTGAAAGGGACTCAAACAATTAATTTACTTTACTTTCAATAAATAATCAAAATCGATTATCCTCCAAACCTGTAAATTCTGATTTTCTCTTCCTAACTCCTGAAGAGCCGCAGTAGAATCATCAAGTTTTCGTCTTAGCTGTGTAAGGTGGCCCTGAAGACGCTCAACTTCTGATTCTGCTGTCACACATCGTTCAACCAGACCTTTCTGTTCTTCTACAGAAGCTTCAACACGTACCTGTGAGTTTGAAATATTTCATTAACATTTACAAAAACATGATGGAGAGGGTGGAGGCGTGTCTTAAAAAGTTGTATCTACTGTATAATAGATAACAATATGCGGTGTGGGAAATATTTAAAGTATGTTCATTTACAAAAGTGGCAAACTATCTGAGTTTAGAAAACCAAGTCACCTTTATTTTATGCATTGTAAATAGTTGCAAAAGTTTTCCAACCCGATTACAGTACTATTTAGTGGGAATAGAGAGATGCAGTACCCAAAATAAAATAAAAAATTCAATTATGATGGTCTTGTCTTCTAAAAGTTTAATATGAAAAAAAAAGTAAAAAACTTTTAAGACTGTGTGCATCCCTTATTTCAACATTAATTTATAGCTTGAATAATATTCTAAAGCTAAATGCCTCCTGAATTATAAAACTTAACATACTCCCTCTAAAAACACGCTTTCCTTTCTATATTATTTAAGATAATATCTGATTATGTAAATAAAAGTCAGTGGCTTGCATCTTCAATTCAAGGAGGGTAATAAATCCTGTGGTCTATAATTACCTCCAATTCCAGCTTTTCTCCAGCCAGTCCTGCAACTTCTGTTTCCAGCCCTGCCACTCGTCCTTCTAACTCTCCAACTTTTTGATAGTGCATTTCAAGCTGTTTATTTAAGCTAGATATCTGAAACATTTATAAATGAAACCATGTTACAAATAGTAAAATGTTGATATCTTCCTGAAATAAATTTAAAAACACCACAATCATCTTTCTCTACACAACTGGGAAATGAAAATTAAAATTTTCTGCTGCTAAACAAAGAAAAATTTTAATCAAATAAAATTAGTGAAATAATGGAATCACGAGATGTATTTCTATAGGCTTACTTTTTTGGAAATGAAACATTTCAAGGATAAATCTATTGAATTCAGTGTGTTTAGCAAAACTTAAGACTAAATATGATATGGAATTACCCTAAATAGTGGGATTATTTGAATGAAATTTATCATAACTACTATTACACTTAATACAATCTGGACAATGGTCGGTTAGTCACAAATTCACATTAAGCATATGTAAGAACAATGGTCATGTAAGAGCCATTCTTAACCCAGGAACACAAACGTGTGGTTGTGGCCACTACTGCAACAAAAAAATGGCAACTGCTGTACGAGCTATTAGCAAGAAGCACCTTCATTTGGGTAACTTTAGCTATATAGTGAACAACAACCAAGATATCAAAATTATTTTTAGACATTTCATGGCACTACTACTAAGATTCTTTACACTAAATGCCATATATGCATCTTACTTTGCATTTCCTTTTCCATCTTTTCCACTGTAAATAAAATAAAAGGACAAAAAGGGCTTATGCCCACATGAGAGCTACAAAGAGACAAGAAGACAGACTAAAGACACATCACATGTGAGAGTGCATTGTGAACTAAAAAGCAAGAATTTTATAAAAACTAGCAAAGTTTTACACAGAAAAAAAAAAACTTGCCTCCTTTTCTTGTGAAGTAACCTTGTTTTCCAGCTCTGCTTTAATTTTTTTAGAAGATTCTTTTAATGACTGTAACTCAGAGTCCAAATGATCTCGCTCATCCTGTTGAGCTGTCAATTCAGCTGCATGTTGAGCTGCTAATGCACCCCTGGTATCACACTCCTCATTTAGCTGGAAAAAATAATAATACATAACAGTACTGTACTTTATTCTAAAAGAGTAATTTGCCTCGAGAAATTGTAGTGTGCATTCCTAATATTCTATGTTTATTTACCGATCAGCATGTATCCAAAACTTCAAAGTTAAAGATTTTGTTTCATACAAACAAGCCTCTTCTATCTAAGCCTTGTGCTTCCTGTGTGATGGTTTCCTAATGGATGGAGGAAGGGTAGAGGTAGGCCTAGGAGTGATAAGATTTTTTTTTGTGTGGAAAGTACTCATGGTTCAATAAGAAAATATCTTCCAAGTCTAACAGGAAAGAAAGAGTTGACATAGCAAATGAAAGACACCAGCAGTTCAAGGAAGGTAGAGGGTTACATTATCTCTGTTCCATGCAGTATGGAGTGGGCTTCAGCCAGACCCATAGGTAGTAGTAGATGTGTTAAGGAAATGCTACTAACTGCCTTTTGATTGCAATGACCATTATCCACTGTAACAAAATCATTTCCTTTATACCAACATAATCCAGAGAATATACAGGAGAAAATATCTGTGTTGTAATAGAAGGAAACAATATAAGAGATTTCAGTCCCTAGTTCTAACCAGGTGTTCCACGGAGACCCCATCATCAGTTATGGTGGTGGTTTGAAAGAATGAGTGGATGTTTTCAATCAGCCTGCAGGATTATTATTTTCATATTCCAGTTCAGCTGCCTACATTTTGGTTTGAGCACAGCTAAATATTCACAACAGTGATGGTCCCAGAAGCAAAGTGGTTGCATCTGTTAGGAATATGGGTATAATCAAGAGGCCCTTTTTCAGGACCAGAAAGTCTGGTTAAACTTGTTATTTAGGCTGGGTATATCATTCAGTTTCATGTAGAGTCTGATTTCTTCTCGGTTGGTTCTATTCTTGGAAATGATGATAGCCTCAGATCCTTTTTAGGCTTCTCTGTCAGAGAAAAGAATTAAGTTTTCTGCTTATGGTCAAAGACTTGAAGAAAACAATGGTTCTGTCAGCAGAAAATTGGATAAGTCTATTAAAGACTATATCATCTTTATAGAAATTATTTCAAGCACACTTCAAAATGAGTCCTTTTTCAATTTTATTTCAACCAATACAGTATTGGGACATTAATAGGTCTGAGAGCAGTTTTTATCATGTGTATCGGGAATCAAACAAAGCTGCTTGAATGCTAGGATTCTCATCACCAGCTTCTACTAGGCAGTAACCTCGAACTACGGATTTGAATATTTTCTAAAATGCTTCTCTGACGGGATAGATACTCTGGAGACTACATCAGTAGGATCTTGGTCGGCTATAGTCACTAATGCACATAAAGCATATGCAAGAACAATAGTTATGTAACAGCCATTCTTAAACCAGAAACACAAATGTGGGTTGTGGCCCCTCCTGCAAAAAAAAAAAAAAATAAGTGCAACTCTACTGGTCAAGCTATTAGCAAGAAGCCTTTCCATCTATGCTCTGCCTGAAGGTTACCATGAGTGATGTTGTACAAGTGTGTGTGGTTCTCTACCAGGATGTACCAACCTTTGTTACATGTTCTGGGGTGAGGTAATGGTGCGATTCCAACCCCAGTTATGTTTGTGTGTTTTTATGCAATGTAATAAATTATAAGTATTAAATGCCTTGATGATGTATTAAATGTCTTGATATTCATCATAGATCCTCAATGCACCCTCTACATATTGTTTAGTAAGCATTCAGAGGAATGAATAAAGGGTTAATTATTAGATTAAATTATTATAATTTTTTTGGCTAAAACTTTGCTCTTTATTTGTCTCTCTATCAAAGTGAGCTTTGATAGAGAGGACCCAATGTACTCTGATAGGAAGACTGTTTCATTAAAGTTCAGGTACTCCAAGTTTGTATTTACAGTATTTTAATGAAATTTTGAAAAAAAATTCTGCATTTTTCATTTACGTTTTACAGGAAGAAATAATTTACTTACGTAAGTTTTATGGTCAAGAGCAGCAGGAAGCGATCTACTTTCTGTAGAAATTTTCAGAAATTTTTTTTTTACTGCAGTATTATTATCTTTCTATTGATCCCAAAGACGGGGTTAGTCACACCCAATGACTGTATGAATTATGAAAAAAAAGGTTTGTATTCCAGGGTCAAGGATAAAGTTTGATGATAAAAGGGGCCTCCTTCAGGAAGCAGAATACTACTCTTTTATGACAAGAACTGCAAATACATCTCTGGCTAAATATAAAATTTTCTAAAGCAATTTGTATTTTTCCTAACTATACAAATCTGAGACCTTTCATAGGAGTATGACATCAGCGAAGCTAAAATGACTGTTAAGACTTTTAAAAAGATAAACATAGTGTGGCGGGATGTCCCAAAAACAACCCCCCCCCACCTTTGATCACTCTAAACAGAAAATTGTCTCAACACAAACTTTCCCCTTACGTTATCATCAAGTGGACTCTTGGACAGAAGGGAAATTAAAACAAAACAATCTTTATACTACATTCCTTAAAACTAAAACACTTAATGCAAAAACCATTCACAGTCAAATAAACCCCTCAAAATCAATAACAAAGTTTGACACTAAACACTAACAAAATTTAAACTTAAATTCAGTATAACCTAGACTTCAAAACACGAAACATATATATCATGGGTGTGTGTTCACAAACACTTTTGCAAATAAAGTCACAAGAAAAAACACAAAGGTAAATAAACAATAATGATTACATCATTTAATTAAACCCCAAAGAACACTAACAAAACTTAAAATTAAACACACACCAACACCAAAATAAGTATACGTGTTTATATAATATATTATGTGGACTCTTACCACTCTCATTTTCACCTGGTACGCCATACTTCCCAATGACACCTTCTACCTCTCCAGCGCCAACTCTAGCATTTAAGTCACCCATGACAACTACATAATTCCTTCTACCCAGTCCTTCTACACACCTAGTTAATCAATTCCAGAACTCATTCCGCTCTTCTTCACTTTTCTCACTACCTGGCCCATACGCACTGACAAACGCCCAACATTCCCTACCCAACCTAACCCTTACCCACATTAACCTAGATGATATCTCTTTCCATTCCACTACTTTACCTGTTATCCATTCACTCAGCAATAAAGCCACACCCTCTCTCGCTCTTCCCCTTTCAATCCCAGACATTCTACCAGACATTTCACCAAACATCACATCACCCTTTCCTTTCATCTTTGTCTCACACAAGGCCAATACATCCATCCTTCTACTCCTAAACATACTTCCAATCTCACATCTTTTACTCTCTATCGTACTACATCCACGCACATTCAAACACCCCAAAACTAGAGTGCGGGGAGCAGTCACTCTCCCCCCAGCTCCATCTCTTTGTTGATGTCTCGCAGGATTTTATACAGGAGAGGGGGTTCCCAGCCCCCTCGTCCCGTCCCTTTTAGTCGCCTCTTACGATACGCAGGGATAACGTTGGCGCTATTCTAATTGTTTTTATGCCCCCGCAGCCACAGGGCTGGTAGATATGTGTGTTGAACAAGAGATGGTAATAAGTGCTAGCTTTTTCAAAAAGAAAGATAAAAACAAGTATACATGGGTAAGAGTGGCAAATGGAAGAGTAGTAGAAAGAGCATTAATGGATTATGTGTTGATAAGTAAAAGAATGTTTGGAAGATTGAAAGACGTGCACGTGTTTAGGGGTATGGCTAACGGTATGTCTGATCATTTTTTGGTGGAAGGAAAATTAGTTGTAGCAAAAGAGTGGGGGAATAGAGTAGGTGGATGTAAAAGGGAGCTAGTGAGGGTTGAAGAGCTATTAAACCGGGGGTAAAAAGTAAATATCAGGAAAGGTTGAAAATGGCATATGATGAAGTGAGAGTAAGAGAATCTGGTAATTTAGAGGAGGAGTGGAAGTTAGTAAAAGAAAATTTTGTTGGGATTGCAAGTGATGTGTGTGGCAAGAAGGTTGTTGGAGGCAGCATGAGGAAGGGCAGTGAATGGTGGAATGAAGGAGTGAAGGTAAAAGTGGAAGAGAAAAAGAGGGCTTTTGAAGAATGGCTGCAGAGTAATAGTATAGAGAAGTATGAAAAATATAAAGAGAAAAATGTGGAAGTAAAGCGCAAGGTACGTGAGGCAAAGAGGGCAGCTGACCTGAGGTGGGGTCAGGGATTGGGTCAGTCATATGAAGAGAATAAGAAGAATTTTTGGAAAGAAGTGAAGAGAGTAAGGAAGGCTGGCGCAAGAATTGAAGAGACAGTGAAAGATGGAAATGGAAGGTTGTTAAAAGGAGAGGAGGCAAGGAAAAGGTGGGTGAAATATTTTTAAAGTTTACTGAATGTTCAGGATAATAGGGAGGCAGATATAATTGCTGTTGCAGGTGTTGAGGTGCCGGTGATGGGAGATGAGAATGAGAGAGAGATTACAATAGAGGAAGTGAGGAGAGCACTAGATGAAACGAGAGTAGGAAAAGCATCTGGTATGGATGGTGTGAGAGCTGAGATGTTGAAGGAAGGGGGTGTGACTGTACTTGAATGGTTGGTGAGATTGTTTAATATGTGTTTTGTGTTATCAATGGTACCAGTAGATTGGGTTTGTGCATGTAATGTACCACTATATAAGGGTAAGGGAGATGTGCATGAGTGTTGTAATTCAAGGCGTATTAGTTTGTTGAGTGTAGTTGGAAAAGTGTATGGTACAGTAATGATTAATAGGATTAAGGATAAAACAGAGAATGCAATCTTAGAAGTACAGGGTGGTTTTAGAAGAGGTAGGGGTTGTATGAATCAGATTTTTACGGTTAGGCAGATATGCGAGAAATATTTAGCAAAAGGTAAGGAGGTGTATGTTGCGTTTATGGATCTGGAGAAAGCGTATGATAGAGTTGATAGGGAAGCAATGTGGAATGTGATGAGGTTATATGGAGTTGGTGGAAGGTTGTTCAGCAAGCAGTGAAAAGTTTCTACAAAGGTAGTAAAGCATGTGTTAGAATAGGAAATGAAGTGAGTGATTGGTTTCTGGTGAGAGTGGGGCTGAGACAGGGATGTGTGATGTCGCCGTGGTTGTTTAACTTGTATGTTGATGGAGTGGTGAGAGAGGTGAATGCTTAAGTGCTTGGACGAGGATTAAAACTGGTAGACGAGAATGACCATGAATGGGAGGTAAATCAGTTGTTGTTTGCGGATGATACTGTACTGGTTCCAGACACAGAAGAGAAGCTTGACCGACTAGTGACAGAATTTGGAAGGGTGTGTGAGAGAAGGAAGTTGAGAGTTAATGTGGGTAAGAGTAAGGTTATGAGATGTACGAGAAGGGAAGGTGGTGCAAGGTTGAATGTCATGTTGAATGGAGAGTTACTTGAGGAGGTGGATCAGTTTAAGTACTTGGGGTCTGTTGTTGTAGCAAATGGTGGAGTGGAAGCAGATGTATGTCAGGGAGTGAATGAAGGTTGCAAAGTGTTGGGGGCAGTTAAGGGAGTAGTAAAAAATAGATTGTTGGGCATGAATGTATAGAGTTCTATATGAGAAAGTGATTGTACCAACTGTGATGTATAGATCAGAGTTGTGGGGAATGAAAGTGATGGAGAGAGAGAAATTGAATGTGTTTGAGATGAAGTGTCTAAGGAGTATGGCTGGTGTATCTCGAGTAGATAGGGTTAGGAACGAAGTGGTGAGAGTGAGAACGGGTGTAAGAAATGAGTTAGCAGCTAGAGTGGATATGAATGTGTTGAGGTGGTTTGGCCATGTTGAGAGAATGGAAAGTGGCTGTCTGCTAAAGAAGGTGATGAATGCAAGATTTGATGGGAGATGTACAAGAGGAAGGCCAAGGTTTGGGTGGATGGATGGAGTGAAGAAAGCTCTGGGTGATAGGAGGATACATGTGAGAGAGGCAAGAGAGCGTGCTAGAAATAGGAATGAATGGCGAGCGATTGTGACGCAGTTCCGGTAGGCCCTGCTGCTTCCTCCGGTGCCTTAGATGACCGCGGAGGTAGCAGCAGTAGGGGATTCGGCATTATGAAGCTTCATCTGTGGTGGATAATGGGGGAGGGTGGGCTGTGGCACCCTAGCAGTACCAGCCGAACTCGGTTGAGTCCCTTGTCAGGCTGGGAGGAACGTAGAGTAGAGGTCCCCTTTTTGTTTTGTTTCATTTGTTGACGTCCCCTACCCCCCAAAACTGGGGGAAGTGCCTTGGTATATGTATGTATGTATGTATGTATTATGTGGACACCAACACTGTCGTCCACACAAAGCTGAACTGTCCTTCACTGCATAGTACCACAGCTAAGTGATTAACAGTACACTGTGTGGCAATTTGCCACAACCACCTCCCTGATTGGGGTTGTGGTTATCCTTATAATCATAATCATCATCAGCAATCAAAACTTCAATCACTCCAGGTCCTCAAAGGTCATCAATAATTATATAATTCTGAGCAGTCGTATCAAGTTCTTTATCATAAGCCAGGTCATCAACAATCTAGTCCACATTCAAGAAAAAAAAATCTCTTCAAAGGAGGAATTACAGCTGTTATAAAAAATAAACACAATGAAAATCCAAAATAATTAAAATATAGATTCAGAATTTGAAACACAACTGTCTCCTACCACAGTCAATCAAAAAAAAGCATTTGCTCAAGACATTCACCGCTGTCCTAATCTAGCTGCAAAAAGTAAACAAACAACCTCAATTACACACACACAACTTTCACTTTCACTTTGACTTTTGGCCTTGGTATTTGCAAGGTAGTTGAGGTGGGCTATGTAACTTGAAGGTTTCAGGTTTGTACAGTTAGGAAAAATATAAATCACTGTACTTTAAAATTTGAGATTTGTTCCTACATGTAACACAAACCATCGACCTTTAATAGGAGACTTATCCTTATGGAAGGAAAAAGTCCCTATGACCAAATCTGGCTTGGTTAATTGACCAGGTAAATGTCCATGAACTTTGGTCCTAGGTGGAGTGAAAGTCATCAACACCCTAACTTTCTATGCATACGGATGCATTAGGAATCGGGGTAAACCATTACCATACTTGGTTAGTCAAAGAAGAATATCAAAAATTTTAAGTAATTTTTATTTTTCCTAACATACTTACCGAGAACTACTTTCTTAGGAGTTACCTGTAATCTCCTCTCTACCGACCAGAGTTTTGTGTAGTATACCCTAAACCCGTTTTCTATGGAGGGCTAACTCGGGAGTAAGAGAACGTGCCCCGAGGGTAGCCTTTGCGCTAGGTCGAGGTCCGCTTGGGTCGTGAGCGCCAGTAAGTTCCTCGGATGTTGCAAAAATTCTTGCAAGGGCAGAGAGGCACTCGGGGAAGGTAGGGAGTGCCATTACCCGAAAGTAGTTCTCGGTAAGTATGTTAGGAAAAATAAGAATTACTTAAAATTTTTGATTTGTTCCAACACGAATACTTACCTCGAACTACTTTCTTAGGAGACTTACACTTTAGGAGGTGGGAGTGCCTTCCTGACCCTCATACCCAGCAAGCGGAAGCCAAGAGGCCTAGGTATAAAAAAAAAAAAAAAAACATACAAGGAAAACGGACGATAGGGTAACTACACAAAGAGCTCACGTTAGTGTCTAAGTACTCACCCTTTGAAAAACTTCTTCTGATGTTGAATCCAGTAACGCAGTTGCAGAGACATGTTATCCAATGGTTACAAGAGGGTTATCTCCGATAGGGATAGGAAAAAACGAGGATTAGGGTGAAAGGGAACGAACCTGTGTCTCCCGGTTTGCTATCCACGATTGAGCCTAGGGCTTTTACCGTTAAATCACCTGGAGCGCGGAGATGACTGTTCCAATGGAGAACCTCTAAGGACCTCCTTGAGTAGTCCTTGAGGTAATGGGCAGTAAAGGTTGACTGGTTCGACCAGGTACCTGCACGAAGGATCTGACCCACTGCCATGTTTTTCTCAAAGGCTAAGGACGTGCTCAGACCCCTGATGTCATGGGGTTTGGGAGCGCCTGGTAAGGCCAGTCCTTCTTCCTTGTAGGCCCTGGCAATAACTTGTCTTAACCAGAAGGAAATGGTATTCTTCGATACCTGTTTCTTAGTAACACCTGTGGAGACGAAAAGGCTCTTGATGCCTGGCCGGAGATGAGCAGTCCTTTCAAGGTATTTTCTAATGGCACGGACCGGGCATAACCTCAAATCCTCAGAATTCCCCGTCCTAGGAATAGCTGGCAGAGAGAAACCTTCGAATTTTGGGTCCCAAACAGCTGGGTTCTGGGTTTTCGCCACAAACGAAGGAACGAACTTGAAAGAGATCTCTTTCCACCCCTTTGAATGAGAGACGTCATAAGACAGCCCATGGATCTCCCCTACTCTTTTTGCAGAAGCCAAGGCTAGCAAAAAGACTGTCTTGAGAGTGAGATCCCTGTCTACGATATCCTTCATTGGCTCGAAGGGGGGGCCACTTAACATCTTCAGGACCCTAGGTAAGTCCCACTGAGGCACCCTAACTGCTTGTGGGGGGCAGGACTGCTCAAAACTCCTGACAAGCATCGAGATGTGTCTAGAGGAACCCAGGTCGATGCCCTTCAGAAGGAAGACTTGACCCAAGGCAGCTCGCACTCCTTTTATAGCTGGGATTGACATTCCTATCTCGTCCCTGAGATATACCAGAAAGTCTGCTATGTCTGGGACGGAGGCTTTGAGGGGCTTTATGCGCCTCGAAGCGCACCACTTCGTGAAAGAGGCCCAATTCGCTTGGTAGACCGTTGCCGACGACCTTCTCAGGTATAGCGACATCCTCTTAGCCGTAGCTGCTGAATATCCTTCTTTCTTCAGGAGCTGCTCGATAGTCTCCAGGCGTGAAGGCGTAGAGACTGTGGGTTGTCGTGAAACCTGAGAAAGTGCGGCTGTCGTAGAATATCTGACCTGTCGGGGAGTGGCCACGGAGGGTGACTCGCCCGGTCTTTTAGGTCTGCGAACCACTCTCTCTCCGGCCACCAGGGCGCTACCAAAGTCATCCTTAAGTTTCGGGCAGTCCTCACTCTGTTGAGTACTTGCCTTATCAACGTGAAGGGGGGAAAAGCGTACACGTCTAGGTTGTCCCACTTGTGCTGAAAGGCATCCTCCAAGGCTGCCCTTGGGTCTGGGACAGGAGAACAATACACGGGAAGTTGCGCGTTCAGTTTGGATGCAAAGAGGTCCATCACCGGGGAACCTCAACGTTGGATGATGAGCTTGGCTACTTCTGGAAGGAGGGACCATTCTGTCCCTACTATTTGACCCATCCTGCTGAGACCGTCGGTTAGAACGTTCTTTTTCCCGGGGATGAACCTTGCCAATAACACCACCTGGTTCGTTTCTGCCCAATCTAGGATCTCTAGGGCGAGATCGCACAATTCCCTAGATTTCAAAACTCCTTGTTTCTTTATGTACGCTACCACTGTGGCGTTGTCGCACATCCACGCCACAGTGTTTCCCCTTAGTAGATCGACGAAGTGCAGGCAAGCTTTCTGGACTGCCTTCAACTCTAGGATATTGATGTGTAGGTCCTTCTCCCCATCCATCCAGGTTCCTCTCCCCGTCCCGTTGAGGAGATGGGCTCCCCATCCCTGGTTGGAGGCGTCTGTGAAAAGAAGTAACTCGGGAGGGTCGTTCGCGAAGGGCATCCCCTTGAGCGAGTTCGACCGGCAATGCCACCATTCCAGGGAGGGTATTGTGTTTGGTAGGACTGGGATTAATTTCTGGTGCGAGTCCAGTTGGCACCCGAAGTTCTTCAGGTTCCATTGGACGGCTCTGAGCGTGAGTCTCCCATGGGGAACCAGTTTTTCCAACGACACCAGATGCCCTATTAGTCTTTGCCAGTCCTTCGCCCTCCTGGGTTGCCCCGACAAGAACGGACGAAGGATCTTCATCAGATTGCTTATTCTGTCCTCCGACGGAAACGCTTTCACTAGAAGGGAATCCAGTGTCATCCCCAAATAGGTCATTCTGGTGGAGGGAGATAGGTTCGATTTTTCCGGGTTGATCATGATACCCAGACCCTTGCAAAACTGGAGAAGTTTCATCCCTTGCTCCTTGAAGACGTCCTTCGAGGAGGAAAGAAGCAACCAGTCGTCCAGGTACCGGATGAGGCGAATGCCTCGCTCGTGAGCCCACACTGAGACTGTCGTGAAGACTCTCGTGAATACCTGGGGAGCTGTTGACAATCCGAAGCAAAGGGTCTTGAATTGCAGGATCTGGGTACCCCATTTCACCCGGAGAAACTTTCGACTCAAGGGGTGGACCGGAATTTGGAAGTAAGCGTCCTTGAGGTCTATGGTCATCATGTAATCTTTCTCCCTCAAGGACAGCAGGACTGACTTCAGAGTGTCCATTTTGAACTCTGTCTTTCTTATAAACTTGAGAGCCGACAGATCTATCACCGGTCTCCACCCTCCCGTCGCCTTTTCGACCAGGAACAGACAACTGTAGAAACCTGGTCCTGGGTGTAGGATCTCCTCCATGGTGGACACCTCCTCTTGAAGGGCGGCCCTCTTCAACGGGTCCTTGGGTACCAACCACTCCGACAGGCTGGCCGGAATTAGAGGGGGAGGTTCTGCTAAGAACGGTAACCTGTAGCCCTCCTTCAGTACGGACACTGTCCAGGGCTCTGCTCCATGAGCTTTCCATGCTTGCCAATATAGTCTGAGGCATCCCCCAAACTGAGGCTTGGGGAGGAGTAGGGGACCTCCCACTCTATCTCCTCCTGGAGGAGCGGCCTGAACGGCCTCTCCTGGAGGCAGAATAACCTGTCCTAAAGGAGGCCGACGCTGCTGGGGCTCCTCTACGGGGGGGCTGAGGCGCTGAGGCCCAAGAAGAAGAAGGGGCTTCTCTCCTCGTCAGGCTAGGAGGGGCCTGAGGCGTCGCGGCACTGTCTGAAACTGACCTCTTGTAGGGAGGCCTCCTTACCGGCGCAGGCCTGGGCGCGTTTACTTCCTTCCTCTTAGCCACCTTCTCCATGATCTCCTCTAACTCCTTCAAGGGGAACAAGGAGTCACCCCACACAGGAAGGCTCCTCATGGCCCTCGCCTCTCTGTCTGGGACCTTCCGGGAAAGCTTCGCCAGGATTGTGTCCCTCTTGCGAAGCACCCAATTCGCTGACAGGGCGAGAGACTGGTAGGTGAGGAACTTAAGGGTCTTGCCCCCGGAGATGATAAGCTCCCTCAGGAGGCTTTGCTGTTCTGGGTCTGTCAGGTCATAAGTTGCTTGCACTCCCACTAGTGTGGAAGCCCACCAGTCTAACCAAGAGGAGACGTGCACTAGGCCCTTAGACATTTCCTCCATCATCGCAGCCTCCGATTGAGAAAAACAGATCGGGGCTGAAGAGGCTCTGTCCTCCGAGGCGCCCTGTCCCAGAATGTCGAGAGCAGGTTCCACTTTACAGGCTCCCGGCCGTTGTCCTTCTGGCACATAGACCCTGCTCTGTGTTTTGAGCCCCTGGAGCAGCTTCGAAGAGCTCTGCGTCTTGGGAGCTACGGCATTGCCTGCCACCACTCTATCAACGTGCTCTCGGCCCAGGACGAGATCTCGGGCCACAGGAAGTGCCAGGGAGGCTTTTTGTTAGACAGGAGCTTGCATCAACAGGGTAAGGCTGGACCTCCAGTAGTCCTCATCGGTAGCAACCGGTTCTTCAATCCTGTGATGTCTCTGATCAGACTTATTACTTTTCTATAGGCCGAGTTCTCTGTCGGGGAACCTTCCCTACCGTCCGCCGAAGCCTCGACTTGGGCCCGGGGAGCCGGGTCACCGGGCACTCCCACCGGGCGCCTTGGTCCTGGCACAACAGGCACTCCCCTGCGGAGGTACTGGTATTCCCCGGCGGAGACCTCCGCACCAGGGACGGGGGTTAGGACAGGCATCGCCGAACCGGCGTGGACTACCGTCCGATCATGCTCTCTGGGGGACGAGGACGCGGATCCCGTGGGCTGACCTGACAGCGGGAACCGTTCCTTAAAAGTCCGAGGGCCACACCAGCTGGGCTGATTCGGCCAGGCTGCCCGTAAGGAAGCACGGTTCCCCCCGCTGGGCGGGGTGAACCGGAGGCTTCGCGGTCTTACGCCTGCCTGCAGAGGCCTTCTCGCGTTTCTCCCTGCGAGGGTCATAACAACGTCTGGAGGATGGTCTCCTTGGCGAGAAATCCCTGGACCGCCGGTCCGGGGAACACTGTATCTCCGACTTACGGGGTACGAAAACCCAATCACCATCGGGTGACCTACTCCTCCTGTGTTTTCTCCGTGGAGAGCGGGACCGCCTCCTGCTGTACCTGGAACGGGATCTTGAGCGGGAACGCCTGCTCCTGGACCGCTCCCTCCGACGACAATGTTTCCTCCTGGCTTCTTCTCCCGAAGAGAATGACTCCCCACCATCCGAAGAGCCTGACGACACCGTACCAACCGCATGTCGGGCAGAAGAGGGGGCCGCGGAGGGCTTCGCGACTCGTTGCGTACCCGAGGTAGAGGGTTGCAGGAAGGTTTCTGGAACTTGAGTCAGAGGAGTTGGGAACGAGGGGTGGCGCCCAACACTAGGGAACCAGGTATCCAGGCCCTCTTCCATCCGCATAGGGGACCTACCTGGCGTTTTAGGGAGCTTCCATCCAAAGGTATCACTTACTGCGGAGCCTAACTTACCCTGGGTGTCGCCGCCTGCCGAAGAACCTGAAACACAGGCCCACGAAGGGGGCGAAGACACAGGAACAACATTGCTACACCATAAGGGGTCACCGGAGGAAACGTGCCCCCCAAGCACAAGGGCCAAGTCTCCAGAACTCCCTGACACAGCACTACCAGGCTCCTCACTAGCCCGAGAAGGCCCCGCAACTCCCACTTCACACACACCAGACTCCTGGGGAAGAACGCCCGGCTCTTTCCCCACCACGGACTTACCTCGTCCCCTACTCTGGGTAGGGGAAGGAGAGACAGAAGCCCCGTCGGACCATCCACTGGGCGACGGTAGCGGCGAAGAAACGCTAGATTTCCTGGGTGAACGTTTCGACGATTTCTTTTTCTTCGTGCCGTAACGCACCTACTGAATTTCACTCCAACCAACACATTCAAGGCACGTATCCGAAGGAGAGCAAACTTTGCCCCTACAGGAAGAGCAAAGGGAGTGAGGATCCACTTCAGGTTTGGAGAGGAACGCTCCACACGATTTTCCGGCTCTAGGCCCAGGACAACGGCGGATCTGCTCCATAACGCACAAACACAAGACACAGGAATGCAGGGAATCAAAGGAATACACTTGGGAAGCACAAGGAAGGGTAGTGAATGCACAGGAACACAAGGGATAAGCACAAGTTACCACGCGGTAAACACGTGGGACACAAAGGGTCGAGAGAGACGAGAGCGACGTGGTATCACGTCGCGACCAGAGAACTTACTGGCGCTCACGACCCAAGCGGACCTCGACCTAGCGCAAAGGCTACCCTCGGGGCACGTTCTCTTACTCCCGAGTTAGCCCTCCATAGAAAACGGGTTTAGGGTATACTACACAAAACTCTGGTCGGTAGAGAGGAGATTACAGGTAACTCCTAAGAAAGTAGTTCGAGGTAAGTATTCGTGTTGGAACAAATATATCTTACAAAATATTGTCTAGAGTATAGGCATTACTGTATTAGATTAATGAATGTGTATATAACAGACCCATCATCAGCCTTGCTCAGAGGAAGGGGGAAATAATTCAAATACAATTCATAATTGTAAAGAAAAGTTGCTCTGATGCAACCTTACCTGCATCTAGTATCTGCTTCAGCAACATACTGTACGACAACTGTATTCCAAGAGAGGGGAAAAAGAAACGAAAAGGGAGCTGGATTCGCTACACCACCTGTTGAGCGGCTACCACCAGTCCCAAATATAGGTATCCAGGGATCTGTGGATATATTTCAAAGGTGTGGGCTATGAAGGTCGCCTGACATTTCCAGACTCCGGCCACCACGACCTGCACCATGGACAAATTATTCATGAAGACTATGTTAGGGCCAATACTTCTGACTTCGTAAGCCTTTTTCCTCAAAGGTCTGGCTTCTTGCGCATCATTTTGAATGTAGGAGCGTCTGATGGTTCCCGTAGCAGAAGGAAATAGTATTCCTGGATATAAGTCTCTTAACCTTCCAAGAGATTAAGAAAAGTCTCTGATGCTCAGGTCTGAAGCGTTCAGTCCTTTTGAGGTAAGTGTCACAACACCCTCACAGAGCAAAGCAGCAGATTCACTTGCTCACTAGTTACTTCTTTAAGGGAAGGGATGAAGAAAGTCCTGGATTGCTGGATTCTATGTTTGGTGATGAATGAAAAGGAGACATCCTTCCAACCCACAGCATGACCAACTACATATGAAATGCCATATAACTCACCAACTCTCTTAACTGAGGCCAGGGCAAGCAGAACGTCTTCAGTGTCAATCGCGATCTGACGCCTCCTTCTTAAGTTTGTAAGGAGCTCTCGAGAGATCTAAGAACCTTTGTAAAGTATCTTTTGCTTGGAGGAGACGCTACAGTTTTGGAATCTCAGCAGATGGGGCTGACAAGAGGATGATGGGCCACTGGGAATAATTTTCTTTTTACCTCAACAAGGAATATCAGCAGATCAGTGAACAATTCAGCTTGTGACCATTTGAAACCACCAGGGTCATCCTGACTTTCGGAGTCTCCAACAATGTTGATGACCCGGCTAATCAGGCAGAAAAGCATAAACATCCAGGTTATTCCCAGGGATGTTGGAATGTGTTCTCCATTGCTGCTGCCTGGTCTGGGATTAGAGAACAAAACTTGGGAAACTTCTTGTTCAGGTATTACAAACAAGTCAATCATTGGGAAGCCTCAAAAGACAAGAACCTTTCTGTTATAACTGGTAGAAGGGACCACCCCACCCGTACTACCTGTCCCTGGCAGCTGGGCGTGTCTGCAAGTACATTCTTGTTGCCCGGAATTTATCTTGCTGACAGCTCTTACTGTGTTGTCAAACATCCCAGTGTGGATCTGTCTCGCTAACTTGCACTGGTCTGGTGAAAATAGTCCCTCCGTACTTGTTGATGTAGGGCCCTACAGTAGTGTTGTCACTCATCATTGTTACCGACTGCCCTATCATACTCCTTTAGTGATAAAAAATGGACCTCTGAAGTGTAACATAGTATCAAGTTCGATCCAGCATGCAATGTTTCAACTGCTTAGTTCCCAAGAAGGGGGCAAATGAATGAAGAAAAGCCAGTCATTCTACCATTCATTCCAGACTTTTATCTACACATTACCATGGAAAAGATGCTTTCTATCTCTAGTGTGAGCTCGGCTGGTTACACAAATTCTTGAACAATCACCAAACGACCAAGCACAAATGCGTGGCGTTAAGGGTCTTGTGGGTAAACTCCTGTAAGTGAAAACCCATGAAGGTCGTTTTTCACTCTCAGACTAACTTTCAGCACCTGGTCCACTGATAGGTTTTTCCTAAGAGCTAAGGCAGGGCCCTATACCATTGACTTTAGGAGCACCTAAACCATATCAGTGGTCGAGGTGTACACTGTACGGATCATCTCACAAACCAAGAGAGATTTTTTTTATTTTATTTATTCATTTTTTTTTTTGACACCTCATTCTTGGTTCTGTCAGTGCTAACAAAAAGTCACAAACACTATGGCCTGAGATGTCGGGTACTTCTCAGATAGCACTGCACAGCACTCACTGGACACAAAAGCATCTCGCAATAACCACATGACGCTTCTGGCAGAGGGGATGGAGAAGGTTTTAAACCTGGGGTCATGTGCTGACAGGTTCTATGTTTTGGAAATGAACTCTGGCACAAAACTAAAGGGGACATCCTTCCACACCTCTTCCTACCCCACTCTGGGGGGGCCTCAGGCCCTGGGGTGGGAAAATCTGCTCAAAGCTCCTCATGAGCATAGAAAACTCCCACGAGGAAGGAAGGACTATACCCTTCAGTCAACAGAACACAGAACATGCCTAAGGCTGAGTGGTAGCATTTGACAGCCATGATTGAAAAGCACTTCTCTCTATGAAGGAAGATGAGAAAATCTGTGATCTGTGCTAGAGTTGCTCTGAACAGAGAAGTATCCCTTCTATGGCACCTATTGCTGAAGATGGGCCACTTCCCCTGGTAGACAGTTGCAGAGGACCATCACAGGTATGTGGACATTTCCTGTGCAGTGCTTCATGAAAAGCCTTTCACTTGGAATAGATGATGGATAGCTTCCACTCATGAAGTTACAAGGACTTTACGGACTGGTGTTACCTCTGAAAGTAAAGCTGACCATTAGGGTAGTTCTCTTGGGAATTTGACTAGATGGGCTACCAGATTGGAATATCATTCCACATGGGGTCATCTGGGAGCCACCAGGGTTATCCTGAGTCCTGGTGTAAATAAACACATGATTAATTAACAGTCAGATGAGGCTAAACGGAGGAAAGGCATACATATCCAGGTGATCCCATGGATGTTTGAAGGTGACTTAGAACATGGTCCATGGGTCTGGAATGGTGGAGAATAACATAGGGACTTTCCTGTTAATCCCCGGAGAACCACACGGCAAAAAACCTCTCCGTTACACAATGATGTAAGAAACCCTCTGACCCTACAATCTGTCCATGGCAACTGATTGTGTCTTCTAGTACATTCCTCTTGTTCAGAACATACTTGGTTGACAACTCCATGGTATGGGACATCACCCAGATGTTCATCCTCTTCATCAGTGCCTCCTTACTTGTTGATGGAATTCTTCTCGTGACAAGTCACTGGAGACAACCAGGTTGTCTGTGTGTGTATCCTAACCCCCCTTCGAAGCATGTAAGAACAATTATGAGGTTTTCCTCATTCAACCACCAAGTGAGATCTGTTCAAGCCTACTGTCCCATCAGAAGTGGATGGAGCATGGGGATCTCTGTCGGCTGTCAAGTGATCCTTCAAACTTCATTTAAGGGATCTATGGAGGAGGCACCCATAGGAAACGAGTCTCTCCAGAGAGGAAAGGTGGCTGAGAAGACTCTGACAGCACCAAGTTGGTACTTCTACCCTTAAACAGGAACAGTCTTGCAACCTCCTTGAGCCTGCTGATGCTATTGTCTGATGAAAAAACTCTTGCTGCTGCTGTTTCTATTAGAATATCCAAGTACTTCCCCCAGTTTACCACAAACCCCTGATTGTAGAAAAATGTTAGAATCCAATTTTGATCCTGTAGTAACTGCCTCTACAAAGAGGCCAGTATCAGCCAATTATCGAGATACATCAACAGACTTATCCCTTGCGAGTCAGCGTAAATGGCTAACAAGGTGAATACCTGAGTGAACACCTGGGGAGCCATACACAATTTGAACCATAATCTTGAACTGGTACATCATACCAAAGAGGGAGGCACGAAGGTACTTTCGAGAGTACCAATGCACAAGTATTTGAAAGTACGCGTCCTTCAGTTCCACTGAAAACATGAAGTCTCCCTCTCTGATGGAAGACAGCACATACTGCAATGTTTCCATTCTGAAATTCGTTTGCCTAACAAATTTGTTAAGAGGAGAGAGGTTGATGACTGGTCTCCAGGCCCCAGTTTACTCCATCAGGAATAGTTAACTAAAGAACCTTGGAGAGTCATCTTGAACAATTCTGGGCGTGATCTTTTCCATCCCTAGCCCCTCTGTCCATAAGGCCAGGGGTTTCGGCGATGTAGCATGATTGGATTGGAACTCTCTTGAAAATTGAGATAGAGAGTTGAAAAATCCTGAAAAGCTAGTAAGCAACTGTTCCCGACACTGGAGGCACCACTGTGCCGCTCACCACTGGCATCACTGATGAGGACATTGGCACTGGGGGAACTAGGGGTTAAGTAGCCTTAACTACCGGCTCCCACAACAAAGTCATGGAGGGTCTTCCAGAAAGACCTAAGGAAGCCCAAGACTTCCTTAGGTCAAACTTATCCTCAGCGGTCTGCAAGGAGACAGGAGAAGAGCTTCTAACTTCTGAAGGGGTGTGGTGATACACCACACACCACCAGAACTTGATAAGCCCACCATTCTGATCCGAGGACTCCTTACCTCTTGACATGTACTCCCTGGGGACTGAACCAGGGCTGTATGCACAGGGGTGGTGGCAGCAGACACAACCACTGAGAACACTGAAGCAGCAAAAGACTTCTTTATTGTCTTCTGGGCCATTGCCATGTCAGACATCGACAAAGACTTAGCCCTCTCTTCTCCCTCAGGACATACAACTGCCACTATACAGGCCATAGCCTACACTCTGCAGTGATAATTGTGAACAATCATGGCCCCTACATGAAGCACACAGAAAATATGGATTTACAGCCGGTTTACTCATAAAGTGATTGAAACCCTCCCCCAAAACACGAGTATAAGTCTCTTTCTTATTTCCTCCTATACTTCAATCCAACAACCAGCTTTCATTTCCTGCAAAAGATAAAGAAAATGAAATGTTCACTTACGAGCTGGCAGTACATCTATACTGACCAGCTGCCAAAATAAAAGTGAGCTATTCATACTGGTGGAGGTGTGGAGATTCTTTACCACATCCTCTACCAGTAGTTTAAACACGTAAAATGATTCTAACAAACAACTCCAACTCACAGTGAAACAATCTCCATACTAAAGGATGATGGTTTGTATGTCACGTAGGAACAAACAATTATGCATTTATGTAAGATCTTTGCAAGAAAAATATTTAGGAAACAAATGTAAAATATTTCCTCATTAGATGTAGTTTATAATATTTGGCTCTGAATAATGGTCAATATACCGGGTATTTCATTTATATCTAAGATATATTCATTTCTTCTTCCCCCAAGGAGAATTCTTCATAAAAACAAATTGGAGAAAATTAGGTTTTAAAAACTACCATTGCTATAAGGGAAACTACATTCATAAGCAAAAAACAAAAATTACCGGTGGTTAATTCTTTTTTTTAATATCTCACCTTTTCCTTTAATTCGCCTATTTTTTCTTCCAACTCCTTTTTCTCTTGACTCAATGCATGGTGTTCCTTATTTAGCTGCTCTAGTTGCTGTTGGAGCTTTTCACTATTAGTCTTCAATAGCTGAAAAAGGTTTTATATTTTGTAATTATAAAGGATTAATTTTTAAAGAAACCAGAGTATCCTTATCTTTGAACATATTTAACAAATAAAACTTTTGTAAAATTTTAAAGGGCAATCAAAACTGATATCACATACTCACCTCTAAGCTCTGCTTCTCTTTGTGTAAATCCTGTGTTACTACATCTCTCGCTTTTGAAATTTCATCAATTTCCTTTTGCAAATTATTTACTTTGGTATACAGCTCTGTATTTTCTGCACTCAACTTCATTTCCTTTTCTTGCAATTCCTTTAGCTGTGCAAATTGTTTTGAAGACTGTTCTTTGAACGTGGATTCTAATTGTGCCTTTTCCTTCTCTAGAACACTGGAATTTTCTTTTAAATTTGAATTTTCTGATGTGACACTTTTAAGCTCGGTCTCGATACTTGCATTTTTTTCTAAAGCTGCCTTTAGGTCAGATTCCATAGACGTTTTCTGTGACTGCAACTTCTTCAGCTCCTCACTTAAATTATGATTTTCATTTTGTGCACTAAGAAGCTTGGCTTTTAAGTCCTCCTTTATAGCTAATCCTTCATTTAACTTCACTTGCATTTCCTCAATAGTTACAAGTTTCTTTTTTAGATTTTCCTTAACTGATTCTAATTCACTTTTTAGAGTCTTGGAAGCTGCCTGGATATTACTCAAGTTTTCCTGGGTATCCTGAAGGGATCTTTCTGACTGCACCTTCTTAGATTCCACTTCAGTCAATTTCTTTTTCACTTCAGAGACTTCCTTTTCTTTAGTTTTCGTCAATTCCTTTTCTTTACTCAAGTCACTTTTCAAGGTTTCCAGTTCTCTGACTTGCTCTTGTAAACTTTTCACCATTTGGTCTTTTTCCCTCAGTGTACCCTCTAATTGTCCTCTCTGAGCATTTGTGTCTTTTAGCATATTTCCAGCATTTGTGAGTTTGTTATTAAGCTGTTCAATTATTTCAGACTTCTCGACGAGGGCATTTTCAGCAGTAGTTCTACTGTGTTCTGCATCTCGAAGAGATTTCCGAAGCTCTTCCACTTGTTCTGACTTCTTTTGCAAAACCTCACTTTCTTCTTTAGAAGCATCATTAATCTTCTCTTTCAAGCTTTCCAATTCTCCTTCCTGGAAAGAAATATGAAAAATTTATTAAATAGATAGAAATTGCAACTTCTATTATCTAAGGAACACTTGAGTTGGTATTAAGGGTTCTTTGCAGCAGCTATACACAAACTATTAATATTACTTTCTGCCTTTACTTTTCATATCTTTCCCTTTGGTCTCTCAACTTAGCTTTCCGGCTTCTTGAACTCTTAGTTTTCAATTTCAAAACAAAACTGTTAGCAAGTCATACTTTAGTCTCCAAATACAACTCATTGGTCACATCAAACTTCTTTATAATACTGGTACTGTACACCATCAATAATCTTACACTTCCTTTAATCCGAGAATAATCGTGGGAACCAACCTAAATAAAAAAAAAATTACAATAAAATTCTTGACTTAAGGCTGGCAGATTGTTAATAAAGTATTACATAATGTATTTGGCTACTGTGGCTATTGCTTTACTTCCCTTAAATGAACATAAAAAAGGCCTAACCCATCCCCAATCATGCAAAATCATCAATTATCAATTGTAAATTAAAACTACTAAATACACCAACTTATTTTGAGTTCATACATAACTTAGCTCATGGTGCATTTATCATACATAGAGTATATGGTCTTGATACAATACTATACTGCGGTGCTTAACATCAAGATGAAAATAACAATATGCAGACATGAGATTATATTAACAAGAGAATATTTAAAAAAACAAAAAACCTAATTATAAAAGAAAAATTTCCAAACTTTAACTTGATAGCTAGAGTAAAATAATCATAGATTACACTTTGCAAAACTAGATTGCAGAACAATACCTTGGAAGGTGGCACATCCCAATACATACTGATGCATACATATTTCTCTCTCTCCTATGAAGGCATATTTTTAGATATTTTACCTTGTCTTAAGTGTTGAACGAATATGTAAAATACTCCTCTATCTCACATGAAGGCATATTTTTGGATATTTTTGTTTACATTGTCTTAAGTGTTGAACAAATATGTAAAATACTCATCATAATTGCTATATATTCAGTCTGAGCACATTTCACACTAGTTTACAGATAATTTTCTATATTTTGCATAAGTATCACAAGACTTTCCTTGAGACGCTACTCTGTCAAACGAACAAAGTTTAAACAAAGAAATTGTATTTTTTCCAAGGTCAATTGTTAATATCCTTTAAACATTCCCAGTATACAGTGGAACCTCTACACACGAACGTATCTACATCCAAATTTTCCAACATCCGAAGTAAAATTCGAGCAAATTTTTTACTCTACACCCGAATTTTATTTCGACACACGAAGTAAGCAATTTTCATCGTACCAGTTGTATCCGAATTTTTCGACACGCGAAGTACAATTCGAACACGTTCCTACTCTACACCAGAATGTTTTTTTCGACACCCGAAGTAAACAATACTCGTACGCGTAGTCGGTGCTCATAGTGCCTGAAGTGTTTTTTATTTCCGCCGATAGAAGGCAGCACTTCGACCTCGGAGGGACCCTC
The DNA here is from genome assembly GCF_036898095.1 of Palaemon carinicauda. Taxonomy (NCBI): domain Eukaryota; kingdom Metazoa; phylum Arthropoda; class Malacostraca; order Decapoda; family Palaemonidae; genus Palaemon; species Palaemon carinicauda. The sequence goes on along the minus strand of NC_090738.1, from coordinate 21,691,340 downwards.
AATTAGCGCGGCTCAGGTCAGTCCTCTGTTCTCGTCGGCTTCTTGCGGTTGTGCCCTGTGCGTTCTGCTATTAACTGTGTTTTAATCGTGATTTTTTACATGCATCCTTTAATGGTAATTTACGTAAAGTATGGGTCCTAAAAGGCTTAGTTTTGCGAGTGGTAGTGGTAGTGGTGAGAAAAGGAAGAAGGAAATGCTTTCTTTAGACGTAAAGCAGGAAATTATTGAAAAACATGAGCGTGGCGTCCGCGTGAGTGAATTTGCTAAACAGTATGGCCGTAATATGTCGACGATCTCGACAATCCTTAAACAGAAGGAAGCTATTAAAGCAGTGAAACCTTTTAAGGGGATCACCATAATTTCAAAACACCGTAGCCCTATCATAGAAGAGATGGAACGACTTCTGCTTGTGTGGATCAAGGACAAAGAGATCGTTGGCGACACCATCACCGAGACCGTCATCTGCGAGAAGGCGCACGCCATCTTTACGGACTTGAAGGAGGAGAGCTCTGGGGGTGATGCTGGGGAGAGTTCAACCGAGCCTTCCTCAGATGATTTCAAGGCATCTCGTGGCTGGTTTGAGAAATTTAAGAAACGGTCTGGGATTCATTCAGTTGTTCGCCACGGAGAGGCTGCTAGTGCGGACACAAAGGCTGCAGCTGACTTTGTCAAGAACTTCGAAAGGATCGTGCTGGAAGAAGGCTACGTAGAGCAGCAAGTGTTTAATTGTGATGAAACCGGGCTGTTTTGGAAGAAGATGCCCAGTCGAACCTACATCACCGCCGAAGAGAAGAAATTGCCTGGGCATAAGCCAATGAAGGATCGGTTGACTCTTGCCCTATGTGCCAACGCTAGCAAGGACTTTAAAGTCAAGCCCTTACTGGTTTACCATTCCGAGAACCCTAGGGCCTTTAAGGCACACAACGTCGATAAGGACCAGCTTCATGTTTTCTGGCGCTCCAACTCAAAGGCCTGGGTCACTAGGCAGTTCTTTGTGCAATGGGTTAACCAAGTTTTCGGCCCTTCTGTGAAGAAGTATTTTCATGAACAGAAATTGCCTTTAAAGTGCCTGCTATGCCTTGACAATGCACCAGCTCACCCCCCGGACTTGAAGATGATATCTTCGATGAATTCAAGTTCATAAAGGTGCTGTATCTTCCACCGAATACCACCTCTATCCTCCAGCCCATGGACCAGCAAGTCATCTCGAATTTCAAGAAGCTATACACCAAGCACCTATTCAAGCAGTGCTTTAATGTCACGCAAAGCACCAACTTATCTTTGCGTGAATTTTGGAGGAGCCACTTCAACATCGTGCACTGCTTGAAGATCATAGATCAGGCTTGGGTGGGATTAACTCGACGGAACCTCAATTCTGGCTGGAAGAAGCTGTGGCCTGATGCAGTTTCTTCCCGAGATTTCGAAGGTTTTGACCCCGAACCTGATCCCGTGGTGGGTGCAGCGGAAGCCGTAAGAGGAAATCGTCTCCCTTGGCAAGTCCATGGGTCTGGAAGTCGACGCAGATGACGTTACGGAACTCGTCGCCGAACATCACGACGAACTTACCACAGATGAGCTCAAGGAACTCCATGCTATGTCTGAGTACATGAGTGATGACGAGGAAGGGAGCGAGGAGGTAGAACATGTGTTAGGTTCGGCGCATATAAAAGAGGTGTTAGGAAAATATCAAGACGTGGTCGACTTCATCAACAAATACCATCCAAAAAAATTGCAGGTTTGTCGTGTAGTTTCGCAGTTCGATGATGTTTGCCTAACTCACTTTTGAAACATTCTGAAAAGCCGTACCAAGCAACTATCTATCGATAATTTCTTTAAAAAACTACAAAGCGAACTCGTGATGAAGAGGATGTAAGTGATTCGAAGAAAACGGCAGAGTGAAGCGGAAGAAAGTGAAAGAAAACGGCAAAGAGTGAAGCGAAAGAAATTCAGTCAATTTTAAGTGTAGAGAGTGAAAGTGATTAAAATTAATCATAAAAAAAAAAAGGAAATGTAAAAAAATATATAAAATATAAAAAAAAAATAAGCTAAGTTATGTTAAAGTTCACTTAGTGCAAGTTAGAATAAGTTACGGTAGTGTACGTTTATCTTAGTTAACCTCTCTACCTCCTCGCCGCCCGTCCGTCTCCTCTCTGCGTAGCAAGACCAACAACACCTGCGCTGGAGTTTCTAAGGTAAAGTGACGCTAAAAACCTGTTTCTTATTTATCATTTTTTGCTAATTCTTCTTATTTACATGTCTATTATCTAATTTAGTGTGCATTATTCTCATGGGAAATTATGTGTAGTAGTTTATTAAGAAGTTATCATAGATTTTTGGGCTCAATCCGCAACCACGGATTAATCCTATTTCAATGTATTCTTATGGCAAAATTCGTTTCTACATCCGAAGTTGGTTCTGGAACGGATTAAATTCGTATGTAGAGGTACCACTGTACTTAAAAAGTAAGCTTGATTGCATTACTGCAAAATCATCTAAACTACAGTACAGTATATCATAAATTTGTCTACATCATAAAATAAGATTTTCTACTTATAGCAAAAAAAAAATATTTATTGCCTTCTCTACAATTTTCTTGGTTTAGTTAACCCTTTTACCCCCAGGCTATTTGGAACTTTCCAACCCTTAACCCCCAGGGGTTATTTTTTTTTTCAAGCACATTTTGCAGTATATTTTTTTTAATTGCTCTAACAGCCTTAATTTTCATCATAGAGAGGTCAGGTTGGTCTCATTCTCTTGGAAAATGCCTGAAATTTTTCAAAATATCAAAAACATGCAAAAAAAATGTAAATTGCAGTTTTTTGCAAGTACATACCGGTACGTCCATGGGGGTAAAGGGATGAGTTTTGTGAAATGTACCAGTACTTCCTTTGGGGGTAAAAGGGTTAAAAACAATGTGACTGAATTACTAAAACAACAGATTCTTTTGTCTGAATTATCATAACAATAGTTTATTAATATAAACTTATGTTTAATATAGCATCAAATTTCCAGGTTCTTTGAGAGGAAATTTACCCAAGCTCCATTTTTCTTACAGAAATAACATTAGTTAAGTTCAATTTAAAGATTTATTTGTCTACTTAGAACTTTATGGTTTAGAATTGTAACTACTATACAAGGAAATAATTGCTTACATCTTTGCTCTGCATAGTTGCCATTGAAGTTACTGCTGTACGAGGTGTTTGTGTTCTTCATACTGTCAATGTGTGCATTATTTCTAGCCAGTTGGTTAAATGTTATGTTGAAGAAAAATATAAAGTACTGAACATAATAGAGGATTGCTATACATTACTAAATGAAATAAGATAGAAAATAAGAATACAGTAATATCTAAGAGAAGTTATTGCCTTGGGATGGTTAATATGCATAGGGAAAACAAAAGGATGAAACCCACCTTTATAAATATCTTTCTTTTACTTATTATCGATTTACTTTGGTTGTTATAAAACTATTTCTTAAAAAAAAACTATAAAGTTCATTCATAATTTAGAGATAAACTGTAGTACCATGCTTTTAAATATTATATAATAGTAAAATTTATGAGAAGCTATAACAAAGTTAGTCAATATGCCAAGATTCAACATAAAGAGGCACTGTACTGACAAGTTAACCAAGAGAAAATTAGAAGAATTTGAATTTTCCTACTCTTTGAAATCTAATAAATGATGTTTTAAATGACATTTTTCCTTTTAAGTCTATGTTGCGCAGCAAAATAGAAAAAGATAAAAAAAGAAAAACTACTTTTGCCTAACCCTTTGACTAGTTAATGATAGTTTCATTTAAAGCAATACCAATCTAATAAATGATGTTTTAAATGACATTTTTCCTTTTAAGTCTATGTTGCGCAGCAAAATAGAAAAAGATAATAAAGAAAAACTACTTTTGCCTAACCCTTTGACTAGTTAATGATAGTTTCATTTAAAGCAATACCGTTCTTTTTATATTAATGTAAAGCTACTTGATCATAAATACTTTAACACTGCAAAAGCAAGAATGTGCATGTATAATTTTACTCGGCCAAGAAAAGAGGCAACACACTAATTACATTTCTGTAGCACACACAATTAAAGACATGACATGTTAAAAAATCCCAAATTTTTAAAGTTATTTGTATTTATACTACCTAAACAAATTCGAGACCCTTAATAAGAGTATGACATCAGCAAAGCTGGAACAGTTGTTAAATTTTCAACAAGGTAAACAAAGGTTGCCTGTTAAGTGTGAGAACAACAATCTACCTTCCTTTCACATTTGTGTGAAGAAGGGTTTTGTCACTCAGCTGAGCGAGAAGAACAATCAGAAGTTTTATTTTCGCCTGTTGCAGATTTTTTCCGGACAGCTTTCGAAGATTGAAGTGTTGTCACTAATGCGTCTCAGAAGAGTCCCAAGGCAGGAGAGGGACGAGGGGAGATGTTCAAGTCTTAAACAATAGTGATAATGCTTAATCTTACATGAGACTAAGCATCAGTATCTCTTACCGAAAGCAATTCCCAGACCGAGTCAGGGTTCGGTACAGTGCTACTCCTTCCTCACTACCATGCAGAGGTATCGATATGATCAGTGTCCTAAGACTCAATACAATTGGTCATCCTAAGTTTTGGTGACCTTTTCTTCTTTGGGGTGGTAATAGAGGATTGCTATACATTACTAAATGAAATAAGATAGAAAATAAGAATAATATCTAAGAGAAGTTATTGCCTTGGGACGGTTAATATGCATAGGGAAAACAAAAGGATGAAACCCACCTTTATAAATATCTTGCTTTTACTTATTATCTGAAGGGTCAGCAATCAATGGAGAAGGCACAGGAACTGGAGAGGTGACAGGGGAAGGCAAGCACATGTGCTTTTCTTCCTGCTTGTCACTCTTTACCAATGTCAAGGATTTCCAGACTATTGCCGACATCAGGCTACAGTCTGCAAACCCCTACACTCTAACTTCGCACTACACCGACATCTTTGCAGTAGGAGATGAAGCAGGCAACTCAGCACCAGGCATGGACTTGTTGAAGGGCACTACAATATGTTGCTCCTCTGTAGAAAGGCAGTTGAAGAGGAGGGTGCAGCAACAGGAGACTCCTTAGTTCTAGTGGCAGTAAGCACTTCCAGAAGCCTCTCTCTGGATCTAGCAATGTCAATGACTGTGGAAGGCCACAACTTATCTAAATACAGATCATTGCAAGGTCATTAACAGGGAGTATAGCAACATTAGTACTTTGAGAGAGAGGCTGGGGGGGGAGGCAATACCTTTGCTGGGTTAAGGCAATACTCTTGACTCCTTCAAAGCACTTCGGGAGGGCAAGGCAGATAATGATGAATCCCTCTTAGACTTCTTTTTTTCGCAAACTCTACCCACTACAAGGGAAGCCATGCCCTGCACTCCTCACAAGGGGATGCTTGTGAGCAGACACGTCTCCAACAAAAATTAGAGAGTTGATGAAGATCTACTGCCTGTTTTCTCATATACTGGCCACTGCTATGACCAGCCTTACCAAGGCAAAGCCACATGTCTACTCTTGAGATAGTCATCCAAAACACAAGATCACAAACACAGAAAAGACAAAATAAAAAGTTTAATAAGACCAATTAAAGATGCAGAAAAGTACATGTGTACAGGGCTGCGGCTGAAGTCAAAGCGAGGTTTGCTCTACTTACTGAGTGAGCGGGGCCTACCTCCCATGTGAAAGACATCCATTGTTTACCTTGTTAAAAGTTTAACGGCGGTTCTAGCTTCACTGAAATCCTACTTATATTGATGGTCAATGGCTTGTATGATGTGTAAGAACAAATGCACTTTCTGTATATATCCAGAGCTTTAATTTTTCATTATGCTATATTTAATGCAATTGTTTATTTTACATTTGATACTGCACAATATAAGTTTCTAACAGTGCAATACTGTTAAGAGATGCAGGATATGTATAGTTAGTGAGTTAAATGTATAATGACATGTATTATTAGCAAGTTAGAGGTGTCACTAAATAACCTCCCATAGTCAAGCAAAATCACTAATCCGGCAAGGCTCTGGAACCAAAGGTGTCGAACTATTGATGGTGTACCTGTACATGAATACATATATCAAAAGTAATCAGAAAATACAGAGATTCCAATTTAAATGTAAATAATACTATTCAGGTAAATGATGGAGAAAAACCTATTTCTGCAAACAAAATTCTCTAGCTGTTAAGGGATACTGCCTTCTATGTACAAGAGCTAAAGAATTCTTTATAAAAAATATACCGGTACTTCAAATAATATACTGTACTAAACACAAGGAAGATCCTTCTGTCTCCTGTAGTGATATACATGCATACTACTTTTTACGTCCATATCATTATGGTCTGTGAAATTGAATGTTAAAGGGATTGGACATATGGACACTACTACAGGCAGTTTAGGCTACTCTGCTCTACTGGATGATACCTTCAGTTACTAGGCAGTTTACATACTTTGCACAAAATGCTACATCTTCAACAATACAGTAAACACAAAACACAAAACTTTAAAAACACCTGAAGTATTTCAGAGCTGTACCATTATTATTGTCATCTATACTATAAAGAATAAAATACATGTCTGTCTGTTGTCACAAGAACTCCCAAACAGTGAAGAGTAGTAACATGAAATTTAGGCCTACATGTCACTCTGGCTGCCCTTTATAGGTCAACTGTGCTATTTTCAACTTTCAACACTATCATTATTTGACATTTCCCCCACAAATTAGTGCTGAAAATTACGTTCTATTATGTTGCTATGCAATTTTGACCCACTGAAGATGTGTAATGGATTTAGACTAATAGTAAAAGCTTTACGAGCTTATATCATCTGAGCCATCATTTTAACTGGGTCATTTGAGGGTACAGTAAACATGATCTAATTCCAAAAATTCCACTCATTCCAACAGACTTAACATTTTCATTCAAACGATTACCATTTCCTGTGCAACTTACATTTGGAATCACAACCAATAAGGTGCAAGGGTAATCACTCAAAGGCACATGCTTGAATTTGACTGATAAGGGCTTCTTGCATGGACAAATGAATGTGGGAAAGTAAAGGGAGAAGGATAATATCACAGTTCACCTTTCGCTCCCTCAGTACATTGCACATTCATAAATATATCATAAAATGATACTGCGGACTCCTCTTTATATATTGGTATCTGAGATCAGCTATGTTTTCTACTTTTTCGTATTTTAATTATTTTTTGTTAAAAATGATGTTTTAATTATAAAATAAATTTTTGAATATACTTACCCGGTGAATATATAATAGCTGCTACTCAGCGGCTCGACAGAAAACACACTCAAAAACTCGCGAGCGATCGCTATGAAGGTTGCGGGTGTGACCACCAGCGCCAACTATCGGCCAGATACCACACTGGCATGTAAACAAACCCTTCAATTCTTCTCGTCCCGCTGCGTCTCTATTGGGGAGGAAGGGAGGGCCTTTAATTTATATATTCACCGGGTAAGTATATTCAAAAATTTATTTTATAATTAAAATATCATTTTTAAATATTCAACTTAGCCGGTGAATATATAATAGCTGATTCACACCCAAGGCGGTGGGTAGAGACCAGAGTTAATTAAGTTTACAGCGTATAAGCTAAGAGTTTTTGACAGTTATCAATATAACAAAACCAAAATATATAGGTACCTGGTAAGGAAGTTGACTTAGACGATTACTCTGCCTTGTAAGTCTGTCTTCCTCACGAAGCCCAGCGATCCTCTTAGGATGCTGAAAGACTCCCAGGAGCTGAAGTATAAAGGGTTGCAACCCATACTAACAGGACCTCATCAAACCCCTAATCTGGGCGCTCTCAAGAAATGACTTTGACCACCCGCCAAATCAACAAGGATGCGAAAGGCTTCTTAGCCTTCTGTACATCCCAAAAAAAATTTCAAGAGACAGATTAAAAAGGATATTGGAATTAGGGTAATGTAGTGGTAGAACCCTCACCCACTACTGCACTCGCTGCAACGAATGGACCCAGTGTGTAGCAGTCCTCGTAAAGAGTCTGGACATCTTTTAAGTAAAATGACGCGAACACTGACTTGCTTCTCCAAAAAGTCGCGTCCATAATACTTTGCAGAGATTTATTTTGCTTGAAGGCCACGGAGGTTGTTATAGTTCTAACTTCGTGCGTCTTAACCTTAAGCAACCATCGGTCTTTCTCATTCAAGTGAGAATGAGCTTCTCGTATTAAAAAATCTGATAAAATATGACAAAGCATTCTTTGACATAGGCAATGATGGTTTCTCAACTGAGCACCATAATGCCTCAGATTTACCTCGTAATGACTTAGTACGAGCTAAATAGAACTTAAGAGCTCTAACAGGACATAATACTCTTTCCAGTTCGTTGCCTACGATCTCTGATAAGCAAGGAATATCAAAAGATTTAGGCCAAGGACGAGAAGGCAGTTCATTTTTTGGCCAGGAAACCAAGTTGAAGTGAACAAGTGGCTTTTTCTGTAGAAAAAAACCGATGTTCTTACTGAAGGCATGAGGTTCACTGACCCTTTTAGCCGAAGCCAAGCACACTAGGAAAAGTGTCTTGAGGGTGAGATCCTTCAGGGAGGCTGAATGTAATGGCTCAAACCTGTCTGACATGAGGAACCTTATGACCACGTCTAAGTTCCATCCAGGAGTTGCCAAACGACGTTCCTTAGAGGTCTCGAAAGACATAAGGAGATATTGGAGATCTTTATTGTTGGAAAGATCTAAGCCTCTATGTCGAAAGACCGAAGCCAACATGCTCCTGTAGCCCTTAATCGTGGGAGCTGAAAGGGAGCGAACCTTTCTCAGATGTAAAAGAAAATCTGCGATTTGGGCTACAGAGGTACTGGACGAGGACACAGATGCTGACTTGCACCAGTCTCGAAAGACTTCCCACTTCGACTGGTATACTCTAATGGTAGAAGCTCTCCTCGCTCTTGCAATCGCACTGGCTGCCTCCTTCGAAAAGCCTCGAGTTCTTGAGAGTCTTTCGATAGTCTGAAGGAAGTCAGACGAAGAGCGGGGAGGCTTTGATGGACATTCTTTACGTGGGGCTGATGTAACAGATCTACCCTTAGAGGAAGACTTCTTGGAAAGTCTACCAGCCATTGAAGTACCTCGGTGAACCACTCTCTCGCGGGCCAGAGGGTAGCAACCAACGTCAACCTTGTCCCTTCGTGAGAGGCGAACTTCTGCAGTACCTTGTTGACTATCTTGAATGGTGGGAATGCATATAAATCCAGAAGAGACCAATCCAGTAGAAACGCGTTTATGTGGATTGCTTCTGTATCTAGGACTGGAGAGCAATAGATTGGTAACCTTTTGGTCAACGAGGAGGCAAAGAGGTCTATGGTGGGTTGACCCCAAGTAGCCCAAAGACTCTTGCCCACGTCCTTGTGGAGGGTCCATTCCGTGTGTATCACCTGACCCCTCCGACTGAGACAGTCTGCCAAGACGTTCAAGTCCCCCTGGATGAATCTCGTCAACACGGAGATGCCTCGATTTCTTGACCATAAGAGAAGGTCCCTTGCGATCTCGAGCAGCGTAAAGGAGTGTGTGCCTCCTTGCTTGGAGATGTACGCCAAAGTTGTGGTGTTGTCTGAGTTGACCTCTACCACTTAGTTTCGAAGAAGCTTTCGAATATCATCAAGGCCAAGTGGACTGCTAATAGCTCCTTGCCGTTGATGTGCATGCTCTTCTGACTTGAGGTCCACAGACCCGAGCATTCCCGACCATCCCGGGTCGCACCCCAACCCAAATCCGACGCGTCTGAGAACAACACGTGGTTTGGGTTCTTGAATGCTAGGGATAGTCCCTCTCTCAGACTGATATTGCCGTCCCACCATTTCAGGCATGCCTTTACTGGTTCGGAGACTGGGATGATACCGTCTCTAACGTCTTGTCCTAGTTCCAGTGAGAGGCTAGATGGAACCGGAGAGGCAGAAGGTGTAGTCTCCCTAGTGAGACAAACTGCTCCAGGGATGAGAGAGTCCCTACGAGACTGTTCCAACTCCTGACTGAACAAACGTTTTCTTTTCAGCATTAGTTGGACTTCGAGCAGGGCTTGTTCTATTTGGTGGCAGACGGAAAAGCTCGAAAAAAACTGGACTGCGAATCTCCATCCCCAAATAAAGAATAATCTGGGATGGGATCAGTTGGGACTTTTAGGTTGACCAAAAGTCCCAACTCCCTGGCCAGACTCAACGTCCAATGTAGATCCTGCAGACAGCGAAGACTGGACGATGCTCTGAGAAGCCAGTCTTCCAAGTACAGGGAGGCTCGGATCCCCGATAGATGGAGGGATTTTGCCACATTCCTCATGAGCCTCGTAAACCCGAGAGGAGCAGGACTGAGGCCAAAGCACAGGGCTCGAAACTGGTACCCCACATTCCTGTAAACAAACCTCAGAAACGGTTGGGAATCCGGGTGTATAGGAATGTGGAAGTATGCCTCCTGAATGTCGAGAGAGACCATCCAGTAGCCTTCCAAAAATGCTGTCAAGACAGCCTGGTAGACTTCATCGTGAAGTTTGTCTTGACAATGAACACATTGAGCGCACTTGCCTCTTACGTACTCCTGCAGTGAACATGTCTGCCAGATCATTGGAGCCATCCCTGAGGGACTTGTTCCTGCAGAAAACGTGACTGTCAGATCATAGGAGCCATCCCTGAAAGCCTTGCTTATGCATGACATAATTGTACAGCAAAACTTCAAACGCTCGAAAATAGCTCTGAAGTCGACCATAAAATCTTGGAGCGTCTCATGGCCAGGCGCCAGGGAGAGTCTATGAGGTTTGAGAAGTCTATCTGGGCAGAGGCAGGAACTCCCAAGCCGAGAACTTCTCTCGTGTCATATCAGACTCTCGCTCTATAAGCCAGCTTAAAAGTAGGGAAAGCAAAGGCTGTCTCCCCCAAACTCCTCCTGGTGATAAACCAGTCGCCTAGCAAACGTAAAGCTCTCTTAGAAGAGCGAGAGAGCACTAGCTTATAAAACAACGGCTTCGAAGTAGCTAGGCCTAGTGTAAACTCTGACGTTTAGGCGAACGAGGAGCAGCAGTTACAAAAAGATCCGGACAAAGATCCTTAAAAATCAGTATGATTTATTTAAAGTCCATAGAGGGCTAAGCAGCTTTAGGCTCCTCTCCGTCTGACAGAGTCCTCAAGGGAATATCAGTAGGAGGGGGAACAGCAACTTCCTCATCTGAAGGAACCTTGTCCGACAATAGCCGAGTCTCAAGCAAGGGAGAGACCTACCGTGGAGGCAATGCTTTACAAGCAGAGTCCACACACACTGGTGCATTAGTAGCGGACCAGGATGCAACGTCATGTAACTGCTTGACAGTCTGTGAACTGTCAACAACAACAGGTGCGTGAGGACGCACAGCGTCCACTCGAGACTGCTTTGACCGCCTAGTCTGAGCAGTCAAAACAACTCTAGAATGCGGAGGTTGATGCTCAGCGTCAAAACAAGTCAACTCCGATTGTTGGCGAACGTCCTGAACGTCAACAGGAGCATCAGCAAGTGGCCTAACGTCCAAATGCGGCTGAAAAACCACACGAGACCGCATCGAGTGTGGTTCTAAACAACCTGACTGACGTGACTTGGCTACGCCAACGTCAACAGGACGCACAAAGGAACGTTTGGGTGGCTGAAGGCCAGGATCTCGATGAGATAAACGGCTAGGTTCAACGGACTTATCGGCAGAATAGTCTTCCATAAGGGAGGCAAGCTTATTCTGCATGTCTTGCCGTACAACCCATTTAGGATCAACGGGAATGATTGCGGTAAGAGACGAGGGTAACATCTGTGACTGCAAAACCTTGCCTACAAAAAGACTCTCGGAGTCTGTGTTACGCTTTTGTTAGGCGGCGAGCAGTCTTCCGATGACTGTATAGGGTCAGAGCTGTCCTAATAGTTAAAACCAGGACGCTGGACCTGTCCTGAAAGGACTGACTTTCGCTTAAAGGGCCTCGAAACCTTGTTCCACGGTTTCTTATGCGAAAAGCCTTCGGATGACGAGGAGAAAATCGTCTCTCTCGCCTTATGGTAGGGGTGATCTTGGTGAGATACACCTGATACCATAGAGGGAACGTCTGTTCGCTGATCAAGGCCTCTCGAACCCATAAGTCGTACGACATTACTTCTCCCCTGGGCTTGGGAGCTTGCAAGAGGTCCCGGACTAGGCGAACGACAGGCACGAACAGACGAACCCTCGGTCGCAACACTGATAACACTTTGCGCAATATCACTTTATCACTACGATTTTCTGTTTTGCACTTATTTCACTGAAATCGAATTTTTTAACAATTCACATTAGGTATGAATAAAACTGATTTCTACCTGAAGCACGCAATTCTACCCTCATCAAAAGGTTATAATTGCGAAATCAGTCGTATAATGTAAGCACATTAATACCAGCAAAAAAACAGTAAACATATTTTAAGATAAAAAGATCAGTGGCTGGGGAAGAGACTAAACACTAGTTCATTCAAAACTACGTTTACAATCTCTCACCGAACAGTGCCTTGGAACGAGAATAAAAACTAAAAACGTTTTATCCTTTCTCCCCGTACAGAGACTAGGGACGAGAGTAACTCGAGAACAACGTTACTCGCTTGGGACGAGATAAAGATCGGAACGTTCTCACTCCTCTCTCTCCCTCCGTCTCTATCTCTCTCTCTCTCTCTCTCTTGATTTCGCACCGAAGAGAAGAGCCCAATTACGTTTCGTCAAAAAACAGGTTATTTGACCAAAGGAAAAAACTGAAAGGTTTTTCAATTAAAAAGTTCCTTTAAAATAGAATTTAAAACATTTAAGCTTTGAAAGAAGAATGAACAAAACGTCAGAATCGATTTACTCCTTCTGCAAAGTGAAACCGTGATACTCTCTCTCTCTATCGTAACGATAGAGCGCAAACTGCGTAGCATAAATAAACTAAACGTTAGTCCATCTTTGAAACAGTACGAAGACTATTCAAAGAAAATCTTTCATAAAATATCTACTAAAAAATATTCATTTAATAAGTTTTAAATCATTAGCTCTGTAAAAGTTATTTACGATTGAAAGGGCTCAACGTTGTTTAACTTCGGTTTCCAAGTTAGGACCGCCTACTCTCAGGAAAGGTCGCATAAAAACAAATCATTAAAATTTATCTTGATGTTTATTATAAATGGAAAGCTAATCGAAGAGGCCTAATAAAGGCGGGTGAGATATAAAATATATAGAAGAAAATCTATAATTAATTTATAACGTGATAAGATAATTGCTAAAAGCCAAAACACACTTCCGTACTAAGGGAAGGGTCGGCCATTTAAAAGTCAAGGAAAGTCCAAAAAACAATCCAAAGTCATCAAAAATTAAATCTATCCAAAAACGAGTTCAAGATTTAAGTTGAAGATAAAACACCTGCACTGCGAAAGCTCAAACCAAAATGAAGTACTTCACCAAATATGTTGAGAAAACTCCAGGTTCTACAGCGAGTAATGATACGTCTTGTTGTCAAGGTCGACAGAGAAGAATTGAAGGGTTTGTTTACATGCAAGAGTGGTATCTGGCCGATAGTTGGCGCTGGTGGTCACACCCGCAACCTTCATAGCGATCGCTCGCGAGTTTTTTAGTGTGTTTTCTGTCGAGCCGCTGAGTAGCAGCTATTATATATTCACCGGCTAAGTTAAATATTTAAAACTAGTTATTTGTGGGCCTAAAATCTATCAAAAGTAAATCATAATAATTAAATACAGAAATTTTGGTTCAGTAGCAAGAACATAATGTACAGTATGTTTAGTTTATAAGGGAGACAAGAAAGACGGAGTGTTCCATTATTGACACAGAATTGAGCATCCAAATGGAAAACAAAACTAGTTGATGCTTCAACAACATTCTGCAGGTTTAAAGGCTGCTCATGAATGGCAGAGGCAAGGGATAGTGACATTGGCCTAGCAACCAGGACAATGCTCTAGAGACTGACCATATATACATATGATCAGCACCCAAGCCCCTCTCTATCCAAGCTAAGACCAGGGAGGATTAGCCAATGGCTGCTGATGACTCAGCCGTTACACCTATATGCTCCCCAAAACCTCCTATCCTTAGCTCACAAAGATAGATCATTTGATAAAAAAAACCTTTGACCAACATGTTGATTCTGTGGATCTATCAACAATATTAACATTCACATATAGAATCCTTACCTTTTCACTTAATTCCCGAGTCAGACTATTTTTCTCAGCATCAAGATCACTAAGCTTTTTCTGTAGCATAGAAAGTTCTTCCTTTGTTGATTCCAAATTGCTTTGTGTAGTGGTATGATTGGCACTTAATTCTGAAACCTGAAATAAAAAAGATAATGAACCTATACTTGCCACAAAATTTGTATTATTAGCAGCTGGTAAATAATCTAATATAGACCAATACAGCTATCCCTTGAAAGATTACTTTCTTGATCTACGTGCTTTTCTGAAAGGGATTAACTGATAAAATGAGCAAAAACTGCAATTACACAATCCTGCCCCATAGATTTGAGTACTTCTTATGCTGACATCAGACAATTTCCCATAACCGATTTGTTCTCTCCAAAACAAAATATAACATTTAGAAAAAGTCCTAGTAAATAAGCCTGACATTCAGAGTAAAAAACACATCTCAAAGAAAAAACATCATCACGAATAGTTCCACTCCTAAGAGGAGATATTTTAACATACTGTACATATAAAAATACACCTGATTACTACAAAAACTATGGCCTCTCTCTTCTTCTCTTTTGAATGTGCACAAAGCTTTTAAAGGCAAAATCAACTAAAAATTATCTACTTACAGGGGTAAACCTCTGAATAAAGTATGAAAAAATATTGACAAAAATGCTTCTTTTCATTCTTCTTGCAAATTCTTACACTACAATACTAGTTACTTTTTTAACATCATTTGACTGTTTCCTGAATGAACATAAATGATTTCAAACACTAACATACTTCTACACTCATTAAGTAGGTCTTTCATGATTTATTTGATTATAACTTTTCAAGAAATATTCTAGTTCCATTATACTATTCATAAAATATATCTAATATTATTGTTTTTAGTCTACGGCAGAGTTATAGTATTACAAATCTTTATATCAAGACCATTCTACAATCCAAACTAATAAAGAAGAATGTGGTGGTGCTAAGGGGTGATTGCATAGAGTAGACAAATAAATAAAGCAAAGTAGAATGTCTCTTTTTACCTGGGATTCCAAAGCCTGAATATTTTCCATGTAGTTTGCACACTTGGCCTTCAGTTCTTCTGCCTGTTGTGAGTTCCCACTCATCAAAACATCCTTGTCCTCCATCTGACTTTGCAACTGCGACATCGTTTCATCCTTATCCTGAACACAAAAGTAAAAAAATGAGTACTGAACATAGCAATTTTGATAATTCACATTTTAAAGGTATACCAAAATAACTTGAAACACCCAAAAGGAAATATTTCTTCAAAACTTTAGGTAATCCCTTTCATCAAGCAATTGCCTTTAGCTAAGATCAGGAAAATGCTGGTGCCTTCTATTCATTCAAAATCCTTCCCCTGCAACATTTTATATAATTAAGCAATAAAATGAAAAAATTAAACTCAAAGTGAAGATTCGTAAGATCAACAGAATAAAACTAATACTGCTCATCAAATAAGGTACTGTACAGTTTTTGTTAAAGTAACCTTTCCTTGTATTATTACTATAAAAAGTAATATCGGGCATCAAATCAAAACTGATTAGATATCTCATTTTAGAGCATTTTGCAATGAGGAGAGGGGAGGAAAAAAATTCCATATCCTTGTTATTTTGATTAAAAAAATTCAGCACATGACATTTGGGGTCATACTCTATCACCCCAAAGAGTATTGCAAAATATGAGATCTGCAAATCTCAATGGTGATTGTGATTTGCATTCAGATAATAAAATCTCAATTGTAAAATATGGGACAGTTTTACTTTATATATGCTCTTTTCTTCACCTGCACTATGCTATTAAATGCTTCCACTTCAGAGAAAAAGGGTACACACCATTACGAAAAGAAACAAATCAAAGAGAACATCCTCAAATGAGGGCCGACTATCAATAATAATCAATGCCCACCCACGTATTCCACTACAGTATATGCAGAATTGAATGCTGTACAGTATAATCACTTATGTAGGTTAACTGTGTGATTTGAAAATACTTCCCACAGATACCAAACAATTCAATGTAAATGAAATATACTTAACTTCTTTTATTGTTTATTTCTATTGCTTCATAAACTTATGTGTGCTTAGGGTAAGCTAAGTAAATTACAATTTATAGTTACTGTCTAAAGTAAAGTATCATGAGCTAAAGGTAGGAAAATTGCTATTATTTACATTTCCTCTCCCCTTTGGCTCCATCAATGCAGATAAGAGAGAGGAGGCTATACCTTTATTACTATCGTTACCCATACAATTCAGTCCTTTCAGAATAAAAAATCTTTACTAAGTTTGCCCTTTTCATTGCTTTACAACTCGAGCTGCAATAGTATTCACAAAAAACATACCTGAAGCTTCTTTTTCATTATATCAACTTCGTCTTTGAGGTTGCGCATTTCTTCTTTCAAACTTGCTGCTAATTCAGATTTTGCTTTCAAGTCGTTTTGGAGAGCGGCCTCTCTTGCTTGGAACGCCATAGTCTGAAAACATGTAAAACCACTTATAACAAACATTGTTTTCACCCACATGTTATTTTTCAAAAATGATAAGAGGGTAGAATCTGCAAAAGTCACTATATGAAATTGAAGTAAGCGTAAACACATTTGACAGCAAAATAACTTTCTGAACATACACTGGGATCACAACTTTCTGAACACACACTGTGATCTTGTGATAAAAAAAAACTAATCTACAAAAATTTTGAAAGTAATATGTATTTCTCCTATCTAAACAAAGCTAGGTCTTTTAAAATAAGGCTGGAATGGCCATTGAAATTATCAACGAGGTAGTTAACAAATGGTGACATGGCTGAGTAGCCCCGCCCACTCTCTGGCTCGTGACTGAGAGGGGTGGTTGAGGTGGGATGTTTAACTTTAATAGGTCTCAGGTTTACATTAACAAGGATAAATACAAATTACATTTCTAATTTGTTATTTGTTTCTATGCGTATACCATACACATCTTTCATCCTTTATAATAGGGAGACTCACTTATTGGTGAGTAGGAAGTGACTCTAGAACCAAACAGGTTGGTTCTTTTTCTTCCCTAGAATATGCCAGTCTTCCTGAACCCTCACAGAAGCGAGGGAGATAACTCTAGCAACCTCTTATTAGCTCATCATATGGATGAGTAGGGTGATAGGGCCTGGTCAGTACTTGGTTATATACCTATTGCTCGGTCAATGGAGGAATCTTTCTCTTCCACAATAATACGGTACAAAATGACTAATGGTAAGGTAATCATTCCAATATTCTTCCCCTCGTAAAGGGAAAAAAGGGAAAAACTACCTAAAGATCCAGTAAAAAAGAATGGTGCTAATTAGTATAGCTTACCAGCATCAATATCAGCTCCAGCGTATAACATTATAACGGCTTCATAAAATATGAAGGGAAAGAGAGAAGCTGAGAAGTCAGTCATTCCTCCTTTCATCCAGATTTACATCAAATATGTTACTAAAGACAAGAGGCTTCCTGTCCTGTAAGGAACTGGGCTGGCTACATAACTACAAGAGCTACCACCATAGGGCCAAGAAAAAAAAAGAGTCAAATGACTAGTGGGTATACTTTGTAGAATAAAAGGCTGTGAAGGTTGTTTCTTCTTCATCATCTATCTGACTACAAGATTCTTCTGTCTAAAGCGGAATCAATACTCGTGACTTCATGAGTTCTAGTTTGAGCAAGCACATCAACCCACTCAAAGGTTAAAGCATATGCTCTTGGTTGACTCACGAAGCCAAAAAGCTTCTATTCTCAACATCTCTTTCTTGCTTTTTTCCAGTGTTAAGAAAGGTTCACTGAGAGTCAAGCCAGAGATATAAACTCATCTTCAGATAGCACCACAGAGCCTTCACAGGACACAAAAGTATCTCCTCTTAATTGTAATCTGGCAGTTTATGAAGTGAGAGGATTGAGATGGTTTCAAACCTGTGTTCCTATGTCACCAGGTTCTGAGTTTGGTATAGAATTTGGGAACCAAACGAAGAGACCCTTTTCCAACCTCCAGGGATAAATAAGGATCTGTGCAACTTGCAAACTCACCCACAAAAGATAATGATAAAAAAAATAGTCTTGAGACTTAGAACACTGTTTGATGACATTTTCAAAAGCTCAATCAGGCCATGCATAAAAGACTTGAGGACACAGGTCACGTCCCACTCCAGGGTCTTGAGGACATGAGGTGGGCAAGACTGCTTGAACCAGAAACCAGGACATGGGGTGGGCAAGACTGCTTGAAGCAGAAACCACTCCCACAAGGAGGGGAGGTTATGCTCTCCATTTGGGAAGACATGTCTCAAGGCTGAGCAATAGACATGACTGGTAAAAGATTTTTGAAAATCAAGGAGTAAGTCTGCAATCTGCGCAAAACAGGCAGCATATCAGAATACCATTCAGCTTGTGGCCATATTAGACCAACAAGATTCCCCTTAGACCAGGCATGATCAAAACTCAGCATACTGCCCAGGACCAAGTCAGTGGCAAATACCAAGAAGCTTCAGCAAATGGCAAACACGATGAGGAACACTAAGTTCTGAACAGTCTCTCTGGCATTATCATGGCCATTGCCAGAAGGATGCCAGAGAAGACTTAACCTTCTCATTTCTCTAAAAATATGTTCATTCTTAACAGGAGCCCATCATCTATACTTAGTAAAAGGGGATAATTGCTAACAATCATGTCCTTAAACTGTAGTGATTGACTGATTGATTTGAGGTTTTCTGGCATCCCAAATTGAAGTGAGTGGATCTATAGCCAGTTTAACTAAAAACCAAGGAAGCGTCCAAACTACACTCATCTAGGCTTAGTGCCGTTATTAACATGAAGCCGATATCAACAACAGAAACTAGGAAGTATGAGAAAAAGATTAAACAGCCTTGGATACGACACAAAAATATAACCGAGAAGAGTTGTTGACAGGAGAGTGGGCGGGGCTGCTTGCTCAAGCTCATCACCTGTCATTAACTATCTCATTAATAATTTCAATATGCATTTCAGCTCCTTTACAAACAATTCAATATTTTATGGGACAAAAGGTTTGTATACACATGGGAACAAAAGAGTAATCATACTAAGTATCTATCATTCACAAAGAACTAACCATGTGCAAATACATGATTGGTTCTTTGTTCATAGAGAAAACAAAAAATCAAACAATGTACAAGTCATGTGCATAAACATATACTTTTGGTATTTTGAGGAAAACTTTCTCATTCTCAGTAAATAATCATACATACATATACCAAGGCACTTCCCCCCATTTTGGGGGGTAGCCAACATCAAACAAATGAAAAAAGGGGACCTTTCCTCTCTATGTTCCTCCCAGCCTGACAAGGGACTCAACCGAGTTTGGCTGGTACTGCTAGGGTGCCACAGCCCACCCTCCCACATTATCCACCACAGATGAAGCTTCATAATGCTAAATCCCCTACTGCTGCTACCTCCGTGGTCATCCAAGGCGACTGGAGGAAGCAGCAGGGCCTACCGGAACTGCGTCACAATCGCTCGCCATTCATTCCTATTTCTAGCACGCTCTCTTGCCTCTCACATCTATCCTCTTATCACCCAGAGCTTCCTTCACTCCATCCATCCACCCAAACCTTGGCCTTCCTCTTGTACTTCTCCCATCAACTCTTGCATTCGTCACCTTCTTTAGCAGACAGCCATTTTCCATTCTCTCAACATGGCCAAACCATCTTACCACATTCATATCCACTCTAGCTGCTAACTCATTTCTAACACCCGTTTTCACCCTCACTACTTCATTCCTAACCCTAACTATTCGAGATACACCAGCCAAACTCCTTAGACACTTCATCTCAAACACATTCAATTGCTGTCTTTCCGACACTTTCATTCCCCACAACTCCGATCCATACATCACAGTTGGTACGATCACTTTCTCATACAGAACTCCCTTTACATTCATGCCCAATACTCTATTCTTTACCACTTTCTTCACTGCCCCTATCACTTTGCATCCTTCATTCAATCTCTGAGGTGCATCTGTTTCCAATCCACCATTTGCTGCAACAACAGACCCCAAGTACTTAAACTGATTCACCTCCTCAAGTAACTCTCCATTCAACATGACATTCAACCTCGCAACACCTTCCCTTCTCGTACATCTCATAATCTTACTCTTACCCACATTAACTCCCGACTTCCTTCTCTCACATAACCTTCCAAATTCTGTCACTAATCGGCCAAGCTTCTCTTCCACGTCTGCAACCAGTTCAGTATCATCAGCAAACAACAACTGATTTACCTCCCATTCATGATCATTCTCATCTACCAGTTTCAATCCTCATCCAAGCACTCGAGCCTTCACCTCTCTCACCACTCCATCAACATAAAAGTTAAACATCCACGGCGACATCACACATCCCTGTCTCAGCCCCACTCTCACTGGAAACCAATCGCTCACTTTATTTCCTATCCTAACACACGCTTTATTACCTTTGCAGAAACTTTTCACTACTTGCAACACCCTTCCACCAATTCTATACAACCTCATCACATTCCACATAGCTTCCTATCAACTCTATCATACACTTTCTCCAGATCCATCCTTACCTTTTGCTAAATATTTCTCACATATCTGCCTAACTATAAAAATCTGGTTCATACATCCCCTACCTCTTCTAAAACCACCCTGTACTTCTAAGATTGTATTCTCTGTTTTATCCTTAATGCTATCAATCGGTACTCTACCATACACTTTTCCAACCAAACTTAACAAACTAATACCCCTGGAATTACAACACTCATGCACATCTCCCTTACCCTTATATAGTGGTACAATACATGCACAAACCCAATCTACTGGTACTGTTGACGACACAAAACACATTAAACAATCTCACCAACCATTCAAGTACAGTCACACCCCCTTCCTTCAACATCTCGACTCTCACATCATCCATACCACGTGCTTTTCCTAATCTCGTTTCATCTAGTGCTCTCCTCACTTCCTCTCTTGTAATATGTTATTTTTATTAGTAAAATAAATTTTTGAATATACTTACCCGATAATCATGTAGCTGTCAACTCCGTTGCCCGACAGAATTCTACGGGAGGGATACGCCAGCTATCACAATACTAGAAGGGGGTGTACTCACCAGCGCCACCTGTGGCCAGGTACTACAGTACTTCTTGTTGACACCTCCTCAATTTTTCCTCGGTCCACTGGTTCTCTATGGGGAGGAAGGGAGGGTCAATTAAATCATGATTATCGGGTAGGTATATTCAAAAATTTATTTTACTAATAAAAATAACATTTTTCAATATTAAACTTACCCGATAATCATGTAGCTGATTCACACCCAGGGGGGTGGGTGAAAACCAGTGTACAAGATTAAAGGATAGCTAAGTATCCCGTATTTCATATAATCAGTTATCTCAAAATAACAATGAAATAATAAGTACCTGGTAAGGAAGTCGACTTGAACCGTTACTCTGCCTTTTTTTAAGTTCGTCTTCCTTACTGAGCGCAGCGTTCCTCTTAGGAGGCTGAATCAACTCAAAGGTGCTAAAGTATATAGGGCTGCAACCCCTACTAAAGGACCTCTACACAACCTCTAACCCAGGCGCTTCTCAAGAATGAATTGACCACCCGCCAAATCAAAAGGATGCGGAAGGCTTCTTAGCCTACCGTAACAACCATAAAAACAACAATAAAAGCATTCAAGAGAAAGGTTAAAAAAGGTTATGGGATTAAGGGAATGTAGTGGCTGAGCCCTCACCTACTACTGCACTCGCTGCTACGAATGGTCCCAGGGTGTAGCAGTTCTCGTAAAGAGACTGGACATCTTTAAGATAAAATGATGCAAACACTGACTTGCTCCTCCAATAGGTTGCATCCATTATGGTCTGCAGAGAACGGTTTTTATTAAAGGCCATCGAAGTAGCTACGGCTCTCACTTCGTGGGTCCTTACCTTCAGCAAAGCAAGGTCTTCCTCCTTTAAGTGAGAATGGGCTTCTCTAATCAGAAGCCTTATATAATACGAAACCCCATTCTTGGACATGGGCCTCGAAGGGTTCTTGATTGCACACCATAAGGCTTCTGATTGTCCTCGAATAGGTTTTGACCTATTAAGATAAAATTTCAGAGCTCTGACAGGGCAAAGAACTCTTTCTAGCTCGTTACCTACCATGTTGGAGAGGCTAGGTATCTCAAACGATCTAGGCCAAGGACGTGAAGGAAGTTCATTCTTAGCTAAGAATCCAAGCTGTAAAGAACATGTTGCAGATTCGGATGTGAACCCGATGTTCTTGCTGAAGGCATGAACCTCACTGACTCTCTTAGCTGTTGCAAGGCAGACGAGAAAAAGAGTCTTGAGGGTAAGGTCCTTGAAGGAAGCTGACTGGAGAGGTTCGAACCTAGGTGACATAAGGAACCTTAAGACTACGTCTAGATTCCAGCCTGGAGTGGGAAGACGACGTTCTTTAGTAGTCTCAAAAGACTTAAGGATGTCTTGAAGGTCCTTGTTGGAAGAAAGGTCCAAACCTCTGTGGCGGAGAACTGAAGCCAACATACTCCTGTACCCTTTAATCGTAGGAGCTGAAAGGGATCTCTCATTCCTAAGATGTAATAGGAAGTCAGCTATTTGGGTCACAGAGGTATTGGTGGAGGAAACAGCATTGGCTCTACACCAGCTCCGGAAGACTTCCCACTTGGATTGGTAGACTCTACGAGTGGATACCCTTCTTGCTCTGGCAATCGCACTGGCTGCCTCCTTCGAAAAGCCTCTAGCTCTAGCGAATCTTTCGACAGTCTGAAGGCAGTCAGCCGAAGAGCGTGGAGGTTTGGGTGCAACCTGTCTACGTGAGGTTGACGTAGAAGGTCCACTCTTAGAGGGAGAGTCCTGGGGACGTCGACCAGCCATTGTAGTACCTCTGTGAACCATTCTCTTGCAGGCCAAAGGGGAGCAACCAGCGTCAGCCGTGTCCCTTCGTGCGAGATGAACTTCTGAAGGACTTTGTTTATGATCTTGAACGGTGGGAATGCGTAAAGGTCGAGATGGGACCAGTTCAGCAGAAAAGCATCCACATGAACTGCTGCTGGGTCTGGAACTGGGGAACAGTACAAAGGAAGTCTCTTGGTCATGGAGGTGGCAAACAGATCTATTGTCGGCTGACCCCACAAGGTCCAAAGTCTGTTGCACACGCTCTTGTGGAGGGTCCATTCCGTGGGGATGACCTGATCCCTTCTGCTTAGGCGATCTGCTGAGACGTTCATGTTGCCCTGAATGAACCTCGTAACTAGGGTGATGTTTAGACCTCTTGACCAAATGAGGAGGTCCCTTGCTATCTCGTATAGGCTCCTCGAATGGGTCCCTCCTTGCTTGGAGATGTAAGCCAAGGCTGTGGTGTTGTCGGAGTTCACCTCCACCACCTTGCCTAGCAGGAGGGACTTGAAGTTCAATAGGGCTAAATGAACTGCTAGTAGCTCCTTGCAGTTGATGTGGAGCGTTTCCTGTTCCTCGTTCCACGTTCCCGAGCACTCCCGTCCGTTCAAGGTCGCGCCCCAGCCCGAGTCCGATGCATCCGAGAAGAGATGAAGATTGGGGGTCTGAATCGCCAACGATAGGCCCTCCCTGAGAAGGAGATTGGTCTTCCACCACAAGAGAGTGGTCTTCATCTCTTCGGTGACAGGGATAGAGACTGCTTCGAGAGTCAAACCATTGTCCCAATGAGCTGCAAGATGGAATTGAAGAGGGCGGAGGTGGAGTCTCCCTAGCTCGACGAACAGGGCCAACGATGAAAGGGTCCCTGTGAGACTCATCCACTGTCTCACCGAGCAACTGTTCCTCTTCAGCATGCTCAGGATGCAATCTAGGGCTTGGCTTATCCTTGGGGCCGATGGAAAAGCCCGAAAATCCTGACTCCGAATCTCCATTCCCAGGTACACAATGGATTGGGAGGGAATGAGTTGGGACTTTTCTAGATTGACTAACAGACCCAGTTCTTTGGTCAAGTCTAAAGTCCATTTGAGACTCTCCAGACAGCGACGACTCGTGGAGGCTCTCAACAGCCAGTCGTCTAAGTAAAGGGAGGCTCTGATGTCCGATAAGTGGAGGAATTTTGCTATATTCCTCATCAGATGCGTAAACACCATAGAAGCTGTGCTTAGGCCAAAACACAGGGCTTGGAATTGGTAGACAACCTTTCCAAAAACGAATCTCAGGAAAGGTTGGGAGTCTGGATGAATAGGAACGTGAAAGTAAGCATCTTTCAGGTCCAACGAGACCATCCAGTCCTCCTGCCTGACCGCTGCTAGGACCGACTTCGTCGTCTCCATCGTGAACGTCTGCTTGGTGACATAAGCATTGAGCGCGCTGACGTCCAGCACCGGTCTCCAACCTCCTGTCTTTTTGGCCACCAGAAAGAGACGGTTGTAGAAGCCCGGGGATTGATGATCCCGGACTATAACCACTGCCTTCTTCTGTAACAGAAGCGACACCTCCTGGTGCAACGCTAGCCTCTTGTCCTGTTCTTTGTAGTTGGGAGAGAGGTTGATGGGAGATGTGGTCAGAGGGGGTTTGCGGCAGAATGGTATCCTGTAACCCTCCCTCAGCCAACTGACAGACTGTGCGTCTGCACCTCTCTTTTCCCAGGCTTGCCAGAAGATCTTGAGTCTGGCGCCTACTGCTGTCTGGAGAGGAGGAGAGTCAGTTTTTGCCTTTAGAAGCCTTGGAACCCTTCCTAGACTTGCTCCTGGAAGAGTCTGGACGGGAGCTTCCACGGCTGGGGGCTCTACCACGAAAGGGCGGAATGAACCTCGTAGCAGGAGTATCAGCCACTGGGGTGCGATAAGTCCTGGGGACTGAGGTAGCAACCTTAGTCTTACGAGCCGATGAAGCCACAAGATCATGGGTGTCCTTTTGTATCAGGGCCGCAGACAAGTCCTTAACAAGCTCTTCGGGAAACAGGAACTTAGAGAGCGGAGCGAAAAGGAGTTGGGACCTTTGACAAGGTGTGATGCTGGAGGAAAGGAATGAACAAAGCTGCTCCCTTTTCTTAAGTACTCCTGACACAAACATCGAAGCAAGCTCGCCAGATCCGTCCCTAATAGCCTTATCCATGCAGGACATTAAGAGCATGGCTGAGTCCTTGTCCGCAGGGGAGGTCTTCTTGCTAAGGGCCCCCAGGCACCAGTCTAGGAAATTGAACATCTCAAATGCTCTAAAGACACCCTTTAGGAAGTGATCAAGATCGGAGAAGGTCCAGCAAACCTTAGAGCGCCTCATTGCTGTTCTGCGAGGAGAGTCTACCAAGCTTGAGAAGTCGGCCTGGGCAGAGGCAGGTACTCCCAAGCCTGGTTCCTCTCCTGTGGCATACCAAACGCCCGCTTTGGAAGTGAGCTTAGTCGGAGGAAACATAAAGGAAGTCTTTCCTAGTTGTTGCTTAGACTGCAACCACTCCCCTAAAATTCTTAACGCTCTCTTAGAGGACCTCGCAAAGACGAGCTTGGTATAAGATGACTTGGCTGGCTGCATGCCCAGCGAAAACTCAGATGGCGGAGAGCGGGGGGTAGCAGAGACAAAATGGTCTGGGTATACCTCTCTAAAAAGAGCCAAGACCTTGCGAAAGTCAATAGGAGGCGGAGAAGACTTGGATTCATCCACGTCTGATGAGGGGTCCAGGTGTGCAGCCTCATCATCAGAAACCTCATCACCAGAGTGTAGCGAAGTGAGAGGTAAGGTATGTTGAACAGCAGAATCAGCACGGGCTGGAGCAAAAACGCTTGCGGTTTCCTCCTCAAGTCTCTGTTGAGGGAACACCTGAGGCTCAGGTTGCAAAGGCTGGTCAAAAGCAGTAGCAGAAGGTAGGCGCATGGGTGGAGGAGGCTGAGTCCTGGCATGAGAGGCTTGCCTCAAAGGTTGCGCTTGCTGTAAGGTGAGCGGATGCACAGTAGCAAGTTCCTGAGGAACGAGTTGAGGTTCCTGAGGTGTGAGCTGCAAGAGTTGGGGTAGAGGCTGCGCAGAACGCATAACTTGTCTCGCGAGTTGAGGTTCCTGAGGCGCAAGGCTAAGGTGTTGAGGTCGCTGCAGCGAGAGCTGAGGTGTCTGCCTCATGGATGGGAGAGGTTGTTGTACCTCAAGAGAGTGTTGCCTCACTGGTGGAACCGCAGGTGGAAGCGGAGGAAGTAAGGTATAAGCTTCCTGTTCCCATTGCTGAGGTTGCCTTAAGGAAGGCGGAGGTAGCTGCACACCACCGGAAACTGGAAACTCAGAACGTGGTAAAGTATCCTGAGGAGCCTCAACATCGTACGCCTGGCAGGCAGGACTGCGGTTAGGCGGAGCGATCGCAGGAGGAGGTGTAACCTTCTCAGCCTGACACTCACGCATCAAGACCGCAAGTTGTGACTGCATGGACTGCAGTAGAGTCAACTTGGGGTCGGTAGACACTAAGGTCTGCTGAGGCAAAGCCTTAACAGAAGAGATCTGTTGTGGCAGCACCTTACTCCTCTTAGGAGGAGTGCCTTCAACTGATGACTGCGGCGAGTCAGAGCTGATCCAATGACTGCAGCCAGGTTGTAGAGCTCTTGAGGTTTGGACTCTGCGTTTGAGAGGTCTTGAGACCTGAGTCCAACGTTTCCTCCCTGACAATTCTTCAGCAGACGAGCAAAAGACAGGCTCAATCGTCTGCGGGTGGGAGTGACGGTCTCTGGAAGACACGCCCGCAACCACCGAGGATACTTCTGTGCGCCGATCAAGGCCTGCCGAACCCTTTTGCCCTTCGACATTGCTTCTCCCCTGGGCTTGGGAGCTTGCAAGAGGTCCCGGACTGGGAGGACGACTGGCACGCACAGAAGTACCCTCACGCACCACACTGACACTGACACTAGCACTTGGCACTGCACTGACACTAGCACTCGTCACAGCACTGGCACTATCACCACCCACTGCACTCTTGACCTTAAGTTCCTTGACTTCGGCCATAAGAGACTTATGATCACTAACCACCGACTCCACTTTGTCTCCTAAAGCCTGAATGGCACGCAAAACAACAGACATATCAGGTTGAGGGCAAATAGTAGGTTCGGGGGTAGCCACTACAGGGGGAGGAAAAGGTAGGGGATCATGAGGTGAGGAAAAAAGTGAAGAGCGAGAAGAACTTCTCCTAACTCTCTCTCTCTCTAACTTGGTTGAATACTTAAGAAATCGGACAAAATCAAGTTCCGAAAGTCCGGCGCATTCCTCACATCGATCTTCCAACTGACAGGGAGTTTCCCTACAGTCAGAACAAGCGGTGTGAGGATCTACCGAGGCCTTCGGAATACGCCTATTACAAGACCTACATCGTCTATGGGGTGGGGCTTGTGAAATGTCAGACATCTTGAATCAAAGAGTTGGCCAAGTGGGGATTCCAAATCAAGCAAAAAGATCGTTAACCATTAATCAGAACTAAATAATAGCTATCTAAGCTAATATAGAAGTTTTCCAGTAAAGCGACAGCCGAAATCTGAGAGAAATACTTCACCAAAAGTCGTGAAAATACTCCAAGATCATAAGCGTATCCCAGAACGTCTTGCCGGAAGCACGACAGAGGAAAAATTGAGGAGGTGTCAACAAGAAGTACTGTAGTACCTGGCCACAGGTGGCGCTGGTGAGTACACCCCCTTCTAGTATTGTGATAGCTGGCGTATCCCTCCCGTAGAATTCTGTCGGGCAACGGAGTTGACAGCTACATGATTATCGGGTAAGTTTAATATTGAAAATTCTCTCTCATTCTCATCTCCCATCACTGGCACCTCAACACCTGCAACAGCAATTATATCTGCCTTCCTATTATCCTGAACATTCAGTAAACTTTCAAAATATTTCACCCACCTTTTCCTTGTCTCCTCTCCTTTTAAAAACCTTCCATTTCCATCTTTCACTGTCTCTTTAGTTCTCGAACTAGCCTTCCTTACTCTCTTCACTTCTCTCCAAAACTTCTTCTTATTCTCTTCATATGAACGACCCAATCCCTGACCCCACCTCAGGTCAGCCGCCCTCTTTGCCTCAGTTACCTTGCGCTTTACTTCCACATTTTTCTCTCTATATCTTTCATACTTCTCTACACTATTACTCTGCAGCCATTCTTCAATTGCCCTCCTTTTCTCTTCCCCTTTTACCTTCACTCCTCCATTCCACCGTTCACCGCCGTTCCTCATGCTGTCTCCAACAAACTTCTTGCCACACACATCACTTGCAATCCCAACTAAATTTTCTTTTACTAACTTCCACTCCTCTAAATTGCCAGTTTCTCTTACTTTCTCTCTGTCATATGCCATTTTCAACCTTTCTTAATATTCACTTTTTACCTCTGGTTTTATTAACTCTTCAACCCTCACTAGCTCCCTTTTACATCCCCCAACTCTATTCCCCCACTCTTTTGCTACGACTAATTTTCCTTCCACCAAAAATGATCAGACAAACCGTTAGCCATACCCCTAAACCCATGCACGTCTTTCAATCTTCCAAACATTCTTTTAGTTATCAACACATAATCCATTAACACCTTTTCTGCCACTCTTCCATTGGCCACACTCACCCATGTAGTATACTTGTTTTTATCTTTCTTTTTGAAAAAACTAGTACTTATCACCACCTCTTCCTCAACATATATCTACCAGTCTCTCACCACTCTCATTTTCACCTGGTACACCATGCTTCCCAACGACACCTACCTCTCCAGCACCCACTCTAGCATCTAAGTCACCCATGACAACTACATAATTCCTTCTACCCAGTAAATAATACGGGTTAAATATAAATGTCTACATTAGTGTATAACCAGTTTTTTTTCTTGCTTAATCTCTCTTATCAATCAAATTTCCAAAAGCTCATCTAAAACCCAGAGTTTAGGATGAAAAAGAAATATTTTTATGAATAACCCTCACTCCAACATTCAACTTCTGTATATCTTCTGAAATTACAAAATAAATCTTATATGATGTAACAAAAAATTAAATCTCAAAGTACTTGTATGTGTATACCGTCATTACTTGATTTTGATTTGAAAAAAAATAGAAAAAAAAATATTGCAAACACTACAGCAATTCCATTACACATTAAATATTTATAGATAAAATCATATCATTGTCTGTAAAAGAATATTCTTAAAAAAAGTTATTTCAAGTAAATATTAACAGAAAAATTTTGTAAGGACTTACCTCAGTTTCTTGATCTAGTAACTTATTGCGAAGGACTTGAATTTCTAACTCCATTTTTTCCTCCGAATCTTTGACATTTTCTTTCTGAAAACCACACACATGCTGGGATCTTCAAACATGCACAAGAGCAAAAGCTTACAGTGCAACAGCCAAAATATTAAAATAAAGTGTTCAATGATACCATGCAATGGATTTTCAGAAAATCTTTAGAACTACAGTCTATGAAAACTTGAAATACCACAACACGAAACTACTAATAAAATAAATTTGGACAGAAAAAGAAAAAATCTACATTACTGCAGTTATCATTCTCATGAAATCCTTCAAGACCAAATGCTTTTCATATTATGAATTATGAATGTATATTGTGACATAAACTGATAGTATACCTTTCAACTCAATCTATACAGGACTTAAAATTGTCAATCAGAGAGGCTAAGATGATCAACCAAAACATACTATATATTCAAATGGATATAATTGGCTTCTTCAGTTTATGAGTTATGAATGTACTGTACATTCGGTATACAAACTATGAAGTGTAGTGTTTGGTTTGTCACTGTATATATAGATAGCATGTACATGTACACAACATGAGTGTTATATATTGTATTTTATGACCAAATACAAGTGAAAATTTTATATTTACATCACCATACATTGCCAAAATAAATATACTTTCTTTGAAAAAGCTCTGCATATTTTAAAGATGGTTCAAAACTCTACATAAAAAAAGAAGAATCTGCAATATTCCTATTTCTGTCAGTTACCATTCAACAAAACTGTACTTTCTGAAGATCCTATTTATGAGGAATCTAAGTATTCTTTGTACTGTGTTATATAAAATGAAAAAAAAATAATGCAAACATAATTGTAATATTCTAAATATGAGTAAAAACAAATGTAAAAAATATAACAAAAAGAAGCAATGTATTGTAAACCTAAAAATTCTTTAAAAAAATTGAATGCTTACAGGTGTGGTTATAAACTATATTCAAAATATGAATCCAGTATATGAAAATGAATTGCAGAACAGACAGACCTGAATGGTTGAGTTTTCATTCAAGAAGTTAAATAAAAAGCCCATTGACAGTAACATCCATAACCAATTTTTCACACTAAAATTCAATAAGAGTCACAGCCTCTATCTCAAACCCCAAATTCTAACAAATGTACGTATTAAATCTAAATCTAAATATCTAATGCCGAAATTTTTGTTTTGCTAGATTTCCAGTTCCCAAACAAACTATAAAAACGACAGCAATTTTAAAAGAACATTAAAAATAAAACTCAAATGTACTGTACGTATTTCAATATACAGTACTATACTTTACTGTACAACTGCATTTCAGTTGAAAGAAATGATAGATCTAAGGATCTCATAACCTCAATGGAAATATTCATTGGTGTGCCTATTTTTTTTCTTAAAATAACTCTTCGGCCCAAGGCTGCATTACTCTTTGCTCTACACTTTTCATCTGATCCAGTATTTTCTTTCAACCTGGCTATTAATGTTTCACCCTTAACTTCCTTCCCTTTTCAGTTCTCTTTTAGGATCTAATTCCTCATGTGCCAATGAAAGTCTAAATGATATAGCTACATGGTCTTGATTAAATACTTTATAATGCAGGGCCTTTCAGGAAATGAGTCTCTAATAACATGAAAAAACTAATAACAGTAGTGTATAGCAAAATTTTTATCTTTTTCACTGGATAATCCCACATGTATCAAATTGCCAAACCTGCCCATCTTGTCATGTATCAGCAGACAATGAACATAAGCCAGAAACTATCATTTATATATTTTTAATTTTTGCTTTTGTTATCAGGAGGGTAGTAATAGGTTACCTACAGTAAATATAATGAAACTGAACATTGGACAATGATAAAAACCAAAGTAAACTTTGAAAATTTTGCTTTAAAACACTTTTACATAAAAAAAGTAGCCAGGGTCCAGTTTATGCATAAAACCCCAAAATCATAACAAATACCTTACAAGAGAACTTTATCAAATCTAATTCTTAGGAAACAAATATTACTGACTTGATCATGTTAAAGATAAAAATGCAATGTAAATATTAAATTTGCAAACTGTAATAAATAAATTTAATGAGAAAATATTTGAAAACTACTAGCATGTAATCAGATACAAGTTATGATAATTCAGATAAAAACCTACAAAAAAGTTCTGAATATCAAAAAAAAAATGAGATTGATTGTCTGATTATTTAAATTTTCCAATGAGTCTATTTATCATATAGGTTCATAGCGTAATGGTATCTTAACTAATTAGAATAAAGTACACCTTGATGTTAAGGTAATATAACCATCTGTTGCAAATGTGTCAAAATTAGACGGAGCAGTAGTTCATGCAATAAATAAAAGATGATGATCAAACACTAAAGAAAGTTAAACTGCTTTACTCCAGCCTTACAGAATGTTCTGTGTTCAAGTTTTGTTAAGGTCTCAATTCTATAAAATAAATATTGCATAACCACAAGGCTTCCTTCATACTATATGCAATTAATAGAAGGCTCAAGGCTAGCTTCAATGTGTCACATATGGGAACATTCACTAATCTACTGTACTTCACTCATGACATATCACGACCAAGCATAAGAGAAAGAATATGCTAAAAATGTAACTAATTGGGAAATAGCCAAGATAAAAGAAGAATAACACTTTTGAAAGAGAGAAGTTCAAATGATATAAACTAAAAGTAACCCTTTTGACTAACCTCTTTTTCTTTAGTCACTAACTGTTCCTGAAGCTTGGCTACCTCTTGCTGTAGCTGTTGTGTTTCATTTTGATCTACGCCTTCCTGCTTAGCTCGTGATGACCTCATTTCATGCAGTTCAGATTCAAGTCCAACCTAATAAAATATTTTCGAATGAATTGCTTCACTTGATCAAGAACGTCCCTTCCACCTCTGTGAGGATATACACTGCACCCACAAATAGAAGATCCCTAAATTAACCTGTTTTTTGACAAGCTATCATTAATCCCAAACTTAAAATAACAAAAGGTTCTTTACTAAAATAGAAATCTTATCCCTTTCCCTCTTCATGAACCTTTATAAGAAGCATACTGTATCCTATTTATGATAACACATAACCTAATGCACATCTCTCTGCAACACACCTTATACCATATATTTTCACACAACACAAACCACTGTCTTCATATTGCCTACATCTTTCATATTCAATGAGAGGAAAGGTGAAGAATTCACCAAGATGGTAATAATATTGCTCCTTTATAGGAGGACTGATGACTTGCGAGTGAAGTTGAACCATATCACTTACCTTTCCCAGCTTAAACAATTTAGTTGAAGTATGTATGTCATGATAAACACCATATTCTTAGCAATTTTCTTCATCACCTCAAGAAATATTTTTAGTACAGTATTCCAAGGCTTCCTCTTGGTATCATCATTCCCTGTGATCATAGCTAGGGCTTTGGAAATTATTCTTGACTATCTAATGAGCAAACTAGCCAGATCATCTTTGTTTCTCTTAACTTGTAGGCTAATCACCTCTTTGCAAATAAATTTTGGGTATTCAATATCAAGACTCCTTTTCAATACCATTTTACATATATTACTAAATTTTCTTTGTTATTGCTAGTGGCTACTGTGCTTCTTTAGGCGCCAAACTGAGTTACCTTATACAGATTACATAGCCATTTTTCTTGAATCTTCCACTGTGAATTAGGCTTTGTACAAACCTTCCACTCTCACCCATTCTGAGTTTCCTTGAATATTTTTTTTAATTCATCCATTTATCTATAAACACTTGTTTCCAGTTACAGAAATCTCTATCAATCTTTACAAATTACATACTGTATAAGTTTCTAATTTGATTTTCTTTGCTGTGCAAGTTTGTGACCTTGTGGCTGGTTCCATGGAAATTTATTGTGTATATAGTTCATAATATCAATAATAGTTCTAATTAAAATAATAAAGTAAAAAATATTTACCAATGGCTAATCTTGATACAACAAAATGTAGGGACATCTGTATTGTCATTGCTAAGAACTAGATGCTCTAAAGAGAAATATTTCCTTTTTAGTAAGCAATTAGCTATATTCGAAATTCTCTTCTGCGTTGAAATAGACCTTAAAATTTTCATCTCCACTAGAATGAAAAAAAATCACAAATTTTAAGAATAATTTGCATTTTTCCTCATTATACAAACTTAAGTCCTTCAACAAGAGTATGATTTCACCAAGGCTTGAAAGGCCATTAAAATTTAACAAGGT
Source organism: Palaemon carinicauda (assembly GCF_036898095.1). Taxonomy (NCBI): domain Eukaryota; kingdom Metazoa; phylum Arthropoda; class Malacostraca; order Decapoda; family Palaemonidae; genus Palaemon; species Palaemon carinicauda. Next base: position 21,657,711 of record NC_090738.1, on the reverse strand, counting down.
AGCTATAACTCCTGGGAGGTGGCAGTGGAGTCCCGATTTTCCAGTCAGCCTGACTAGCACTTTTGACCTTTAGGACTGCGACTTGTTTGAGGCAAGAAGTGTAACCTGACAGATTCAGGTTTGTATTATTATAAAAAACATAAATTACTTATGATTTGCTCTTATATGAATACAAACTATTATCTTTTATTAGAAGATATCACTAAGAGGGAGGGAATACCTATGAAGAAAATAACTGTATTGGCAGGTTTAACCTTCCTGGTAATTTTAACTGCACCTGGTCCTGTATAGATGCAAAGGAAATGACTCCTAAAAGTCTGTTCATAGTGATTCCACATGCTATAGGCTAAGCCCTTATCATGAATGAATGGTAATTGGTCACAGAAGAACCTGCATCATGGTATGGGATATGTTGTCTGAATGTATTTGTAGTTATTGGAAAATATGGGTTTGAATACATTCTATACATCCTCTCCCTTATCTGGAAGGATGGGGGAGATACTTTTTGACAGATACTACAACAAAGAAAGGTTGCTCGGTTATGAAACTCATCTGCATCTGACGGCCAGTCCAGCTCAAAGCGGCCACAACTGCTGCATCCCGAAGAGATGGGCAAAAGAAGGATAAAAGGTTGGTCATTCTACCTTTCATCCAAAGCTTATGCTGAAACTGTTATCTTGGATGAGATACATTTTGTCTCATAAGAAAACTAGGCTACCTATACTACCTACTGAGCAGCAACCACAGAACCAAGGGTAAACGTTCTTGAGGACTGCGTTTCACTGTGTTAATCATGAGGCCCTTCTTTTCAAACTCAAACAGTTGGGAGTACAGTAGGTTGGTCTCTTCTTACATTATTATTGAATCCTTACGTAGTAGTTTTTAAAGAATAGTTTTTGATAGGCACCATAGTGAGTATAAGAATATAATATCTGGTATTCCGCAGGGTAGTGGCATTCTTACCCCATTACTATTCATACTATATATACATATGTGGTTTAGCTTTTAAAACAAGCTTGTTGCATATGCAGATGATCCTATTCTCTACATTAATTCCACCTTCTCTATTCATCGCTGAATCCCTTAATAGAGATCTAGCTAAAATTAGTGCAAAGTGCAAATTGTGGGCCATGAGGTTGAACCCTAATAACACTCAAAATATGATTGTAAGTACGTCGAGGACAGTGTCGCCTTAAAATCCAGATCTCTGGACTGATAAAGTTTCTTAATTATATACACCTTCGTTAAAATTTTAGGTGTGATTCTTGATTGAAAATTTACTTTTGAGAAACACATTTAGTCTGTTTCTTGTTCAATTTTACAAAAAATTGACTTACTGAAATAGAATTTTAAGATTTTTGGTGATTAATCTAACCTGCAGAAATGTTTTTATTCTTTCATACTACCTTGTTTTGAGTATTATTTTCCTGTCTGGTTTTCAGATACTGACTCACATCTTAATTTGTAGGGCAAAAACTTATTGTCTATTAAATTGTTTTTATTTATGGTCTTAATATTAATCTCTGGCACTGACACTCGGTTAGTTCTTTATAAATGTTGTATAAGATTTTTCATAATTCTGACTACCCTTTGCATTCAGATCTCAGAATTTACTATACTGTATATATAATTATTGCATATATATATACATATATATATATATATATATATATATATATATATATATATATACTGGTATATATATATAATCATCATTACTCCTATATGTATTGATGCAAAGAGCTTTGGTTAGATTTTGCCAGTCGTCTCTCTCTTGAGCTTTTAAATCAATACTTCTCCATTCATCACCTCTTACTTCATGTTTCGTAGTCCTCAGCCATGTAGGCCTGGGTCTTCAAACTCTTTTAGTGCCTTGCGGAGCCCAGCTGAATGTTTGGTAAACTAATCTCTTTTGGAGAGTGCAAAGAGCATGCCCAAACAATCTCCATCTACCCCTCACCATGATATCATACACAGGGCACTAGGGTAATCTCTTAATAGTTTCATTTCTAATCCTGTCCTAACATTTAACTCCCAATATTCTTCTCAGGGCTTTGTTCTTAAATCTACAAAATCTGTTGGATATTGTTTCATTGTCATACCACTACTGATGTCCATACCAATCTCACTAAACAGATATATAGCTGGATTTTTATATGCAATTTCAGGCGATTTGATTTCCAAATTTTACTTAACCTACCCATTGTCTGATTTACTTTTTTTAATCTTTCACTAAACTCTAATTCTAAAGACCCTGTATTAGAAATCATAGTTCTTAAATATTTAAATGATTCCATCTCATCAATCCTTTCTCCTTCCAAAGATATTTCATCTTCCATTGCATATTCCTTTCATATCTGTCTTTCTTCTATTTATCTTGAGACCAACCTCATGTGATATTTCATGCATTTTGATAAGCAGGCTTTGCAGGTCCTATGGTGTTCTGCTGATAAGGACAGTATCATCAGCATATTCTGGGTCAGCTAATTTCCTGTTACTGATTCAGTCCAATCCTTCACCACCATCCCTAACTGTTCTATGCACTACAAAATGCATGAAGAGGATAAACAACATAGGTGACAAGACATTCCCTTGGAGTACTCCACTGTTCATTGGCAATTCATTTGATAGGACTCTACTAATATCACCTTTGCGCTTGCTGTGTTCATGAACAGACAGTCAAATTTACATATTTAAGAGCACTCCATAATGATGTAGGACTCTCCACAAAATTGGACAGTGCACACTATCAAACGCTTTTTCATAGTCCACAAAAGCCATCAAAGGGGGATTTCTATATTTTACACATTGCTGTACCACGTCTTAAAATGAAAATTTGGTCCGTACAACCTCTAACTTTTCGAAATCCTGCTTGTTCATCTATCTGCTTTTCATAAATCTTTCTCTCTAGTCTCTTTAGAATGAGCATACTATATATTTTCATGACAACTGACATAAGTGTGATGCCTCTGTAATTGTTGCAATCAGTCAGAACTCCTTTTGTGCCTAGCTCCCATTCATCAGGTTTTGCCTCTTCATGACTCATTCTACAAAACAATCTCGTAAGTATTCTGCGAGTCACTTCATTTTCGGCCAATATCTATCATCTCAGCAGTTATTCCATCGTATCCAGGGCTTTCCATTTCTTGAGTTTTTTAATGATAGCTTTGACTTAAAACATATTGAATTCATTTATGAGCACATTAAGGTCTTCCTCAGTTTCAGGTATAACAATCAAATTATTCCCTGCATATCTCCTATTCATAACCTCACTAAAGTGTTTCATCTAATGTTACCTTTCTTCATCTTCTGTTGTTATAACACATCGATCTCTCTTTTTGATGGGTATATGCTGCTGCTTCTTTGCCCCTGTGGAAATTTCATTAATAATTCTATGAGCAATTCTTACACCATGGCCACTTCCTGAATTCATAGCTTTGTCAGCCTCATCTGCTTTCCTGTCTAAATATACTCTCCACTCATTCCTGGCTTTTATTCTGACTTCACTATCAATACTGGAATACTTAGCATGCTCTACATTGTAATTTTCATTACTTCCTCAAAAACTTTCAATAATCCATTTCTATCTTTGTCTCCCTTTTATAGTATCCAACCATGGTTTTTTTCCATGTAAATATATACAGTATACATATAAGACTAGATATGAAGTTAATTCTAACAGTCTTACATTCTCCATCATAAAGCTCAACACTACACAACATTCTAGAAGTTTTATTTCAGCAGTGACCAGATTGTGGAATGATCTTCCTAATCTGGCAGCTGAATTTGTGGAACTTCAGAATTTCAAACTTGCAGCAAATGTTTTTATATCAAAGAGGTTAACATAAGTCTCTCTCCACAGTTTATACATGACAGTTTTATTCTAACATTGTTACTGATCTTAAGATATTTTATGTTTGTTGCTCATTACATCTCATTTATAGTTTATTCCTTATTTCCATTCCTCACTTGGCTATTTTTCCATGTTGGAGCCCTTGGGCTTATAGCATTCTGCTTTTCCAACTAGCGTCTTAGCTTAGCTAGTAATAGTAACAAAAATACTTCAGTAGGGAGTGGGAGGTAATGGATGTCTGATGTTAGCAGACTCCTGTCTTAATATGGCTTGAGTTCTAAGGAGGACCTGATATCCCTAACTTTGTGAGCCCTTCCCAGAGTTAGACCTCTAAACCACTCACTTGTTGATTTATAAGCACAAGTGATACTCTCAAAAAGCTAGAAAGAAAGTGCTTATAGATATCTTTCTCTTTATCCTGCAAGAAAGTCTTTGGCGCTCAAGACACAAGCACCAAGTCCTGTTAAGATAGCTCAATGAAGCCGCACAGGACAGAGAAGCCAGTCATTCTTATGCCCTCTGGATGCCTTCAAAGGAGAGATGAAGAAGGACTCAAATCTGGTATCTTGGCCCAGAAGTCAGGAATAAAGTAAAGGAGACCTTCTTCCATCCTTCAGAATGGCTATCGACATACAAGATGGCAAGAGCTCGAAATTCGCTTCACCAAGGCTAAGGTTAGCCAAAAGACAGTTTAGAGTGTCAAATCTTTGTACCTCAAAGGCTCATATGAGGCATGTATAAGAGACTTGAGAACACTGGTCACATCCCACTCTGGAGCCTGAGGTCCAAGGTTACATATGACTACTCAAGTTCCTCTCGTGAGTATAGACAACTCCCAGGGGTAGCAGAGGTCAATGTTTTTCAGTCGGAAGACTGTGCTCAAGGTTAAGCAGTAGTCTTTCCCAGCCATGACTTCTCTTGGCAAAGAGAGAGACGAGGAAGGCCACTATCTGTGATCGAGATGCTACAATCAAAGAAGTACCCCTTCTATGACATCAATCGCATCAAAAGCTCTACTTTTCTTGAAAGAAAGCTGCAAAGGATTGTCATAAATACTCAAAAATCTCTTGAGCAGTTCCTTGCAAAATGCTTTTCATTCGGAGATGTTATAAAGACTACATTTGTTAAGTGCTTAGTACTCACCCAAAAGTACTAACAGTTTGGGATCCCACTCATTTTGTGGTCACCTGAGAGCCACCAGAGTTGTCTTAAGACAAGGCATGATCAAGTCTGTTGATCAGCCGGAAAATCCGGTTGAACGGGGGAGATACATACGAGTACAATTGATTCCATGGGTGTTGGACAATGCCCTCAAACATTAGCCATGGGTCTGAAAAAGAGAAACAGAACACTGGGGATTTTCTATTTAGCCATGTGACAAATAGGTCGATTGCTGGTGAACCCCCAGAAAGCAAGAAATCTTTCCGCAACACGAGGACGAAGGATTCATTTTGAATCTGCAACCTGCCTGTGGTGACCGAGAGTGTCTGCTTGTTCATCATTCCTCTTGCCTGGATTGAATCTTAACAACAGCTATACAGAATTGTCCACTGCCCAGATCTATACCTGCTCTATACACAAGAAAAGACTGTACAAGGCAGTCCCTCAATGCTTGTTGACTTACACTAAGACAGTAGTGTTTTCGCTCATAAGCACGACTGAGAGACCTATCAAGTTTTATTGGAAAGCTTGTAGTGTTAGGAATGGTGCTTACATTTCAAACAGCTTGATATGCAGGAGCTTTCTCTTTGGGAGAACATTCCTGAAACAACTTGGTTTCTAAGGTGTGCCCCCAACATCCAATGATAGTGTTAATGCTATTACTGTAATTTACTTTTATAATTTTTTAGACCCAAAAATTTCTATTTAAAATAAAATTAAAATATGAAAAATATTAAACTTATCCACCCTCACAAACCTGAGATATAAAAAGCAATCGTAGCAATTCCCCAACATAACTGTAAAAAATAGATTTTGATCAAGACAAAATTTCACCAGACTTGAAAGGAAAATTACAACTGATGATAATTATGGATGACCAGGTTTGCCACTATTCACTCATAGCTTTTCACACCAAATAGCCAACCACTGAAGCATTCTTTCATTAACACTAGGTCAGAGTTGTCCAAATTATGAGATAGTTAGCATGATTGGAGTGATTGATGGTCTGGGTATTTTCTCAACATTTGCAGGACTGGTCAGTTTTAAGGCCTATTTGATCAGAATGTCACCTGTTCTGGACATTTCAGCTCTAGCTCTGTTGAGGCCACATCAATCACATTTGGGGAGTAGCGTCCCATCAGCAATTTCTTCTGTTGGGTCCTACACTTGGCTACACCACATATGTGTATATAGTATGAAAAGTAATGGGCCAAGAACACTATCCTGAGGAACACCCGATACTATAGGTACAGTCCTATACTCATTATGGTGCCAGCAATAAATACTCTTTGTAATCTATTACTTAAAAATTAAAAAAATGATATTTTAATTATAAAATAAATTTTTGAATATACTTACCCGGTGAATATATAATAGCTGCAACTCTGTTGCTCGACAGACACATACAGTAAAAAAAACTCGCCAGCGATCGCTATACAGGTTGCGGGTGTGCCCACCAGCGCCAACTGTCGGCCAGATACCACTCTCGATGTAAACAAAGACTCAATTTCTTCTCATCCCACTGCGTCTCTATTGGGGAGGAAGGGAGGGTCGTTTAATTTATATATTCACCGGGTAAGTATATTCAAAAATTTATTTTATAATTAAAATATCATTTTTAAATATTTAACTTAGCCGGTGAATATATAATAGCTGATTCACACCCAAGGAGGTGGGTAGAGACCAGAGTTAAATATGTTTACATCGTATAAGCTAAGAGTTTTTTATTTCATTTTGGCAGTTATCAATATAACAAAACCAAAATAAATAGGTACCTGGTAAGGAAGTCGACTTAGACGATTACTCTGCCTTGTAAGTACGTCTTCCTTACGGAGCCCAGCGATCCTCTTAGGATGCTGACAGACCCCCAGGAGCTGAAGTATCAAGGGCTGCAACCCATACAACAGGACCTCATCAAACCCCTAATCTGGGCGCTCTCAAGAAATGACTTTGACCACCCGCCAAATCAACCAGGATGCGAAAGGCTTCTTAGCCTTCCGGACAACCCATAAAAACATTAAAACATTTCAAGAGACAGATTAAAAGGATATGGAATTAGGGAATTGTAGTGGTTGAGCCCTCACCCACTACTGCACTCGCTGCTACGAATGGTCCCAGTGTGTAGCAGTTCTCGTAAAGAGACTGGACATCTTTCAAGTAAAATGAGGCGAACACTGACTTGCTTTTCCAATAGGTTGCGTCCATGATACTGTGCAGAGATCTATTTTGCTTAAAGGCCACGGAAGTTGCTACAGCTCTAACCTCGTGCGTCTTAACCTTAAGCAAAGATCGGTCTTCCTCACTCAAGTGTGAATGAGCTTCTCGTATTAACAATCTGATAAAGCATGACAAAGCATTCTTTGACATATGCAAGGATGGTTTCTTAACCGAACACCATAACGCTTCAGATTGGCCTCGTAAAGGTTTAGTACGAGCTAAGTAGAACTTAAGAGCTCTAACAGGGCATAAGACTCTTTCTAGTTCATTGCCTACGATCTCCGATAATCTAGGAATATCGAAAGATTTAGGCCAAGGACGAGAAGGTAGCTCATTTTTGGCTAGGAAACCAAGTTGCAGAGAACAAGTAGCTTTTTCTGACGAAAACCCGATGTTCTTGCTGAAGGCATGAAGCTCACTGACTCTTTTAGCCGAGGCTAAGCATACCAGGAAAAGTGTCTTAAGAGTGAGATCTTTCAGGGAGGCTGACTGTAAAGGCTCAAACCTGTCTGACATGAGGAATCTTAGGACCACGTCTAAATTCCTCCCAGGAGTAGCCAAACGACGCTCCTTAGAGGTCTCAAAAGACTTAAGGAGGTCTTGCAGATCTTTATTGTTGGAAAGATCTAAGCCTCTATGCTGGAAGACCGAGGCCAACATGCTTCTGTAGCCCTTGAAAGTAGGAGCTGAAAGGGATCGTACTTTTCTCAGGTATAAGAGAAAATCAGCTATTTGGGCTACAGAGGTACTGGTCGAGGATAAGGAAACTGACTTGCACCAGTCTCGGAAGACTTCCCACTTCGATTGGTAGACTCTAATGGTAGACGCTCTCCTTGCTCTAGCAATCGCACTGGCTGCCTCCTTCGAAAAGCCTCTAGCTCTCGAGAGTCTTTCGATAGTCTGAAGGCAGTCAGACGAAGAGCGTGGAGGCTTTGGTGTACCTTCTTTACGTGTGGTTGACCTAGAAGGTCTACTCTTAGAGGAAGACTTCTGGGAACGTCTACTAGCCATCGAAGTACTTCGGTGAACCATTCTCTCGCGGGCCAGAGGGGAGCAACTAACGTCAACCTTGTCCCTTCGTGAGAGGCGAATTTCTGCAGTACCTTGTTGACAATCTTGAATGGTGGGAATGCGTAAAGATCTAGATGTGACCAATCTAGGAGGAAGGCATCTACAGTATATGTATTGCTGCTGGGTCCGGGACTGGAGAGCAATAGATTGGAAGCCTCTTGGTCAGCGAGGTTGCAAAGAGATCTATGGTGGGTTGACCCCAAGTCGCCCAAAGTCTCTTGCACACATCCTTGTGGAGGGTCCATTCGATTGGAATTACTTGACCTTTCCGACTGAGACAATCTGCTAGGACGTTCAAGTCGCCCTGGATGAACCTCGTTACTAGGGAGATGCCTCGATCTTTTGACCAGATGAGCAGGTCCCTTGCGACCTCGTACAAAGTCAGTGAGTGGGTACCTCCCTGTTTGGAAATGTACGCCAAGGCCGTGGTGTTGTCCGAGTTTACCTCCACCACCTTGCCTCGAAGGAGATACTCGAAGCTTATCAAGGCCAGATGAACCGCCAAAAGCTCCTTGCTGTTGATATGCATGCTCCTCTGACTCGAGTTCCACAGACCTGAGCATTCCCGACCGTCCAACGTCGCGCCCCAGCCCAAGTCCGATGCGTCCGAGAAGAGAACGTGGTTGGGTATCTGAACTGCCAGGGGAAGACCCTCTCGTAGGCTGATATTGTCCTTCCACCAAGTCAGACAAGACTTTATCTTTTCGGAAATCGGGATCGAGACCGCCTCTCGCGTCTTGTCCTTTTTCCAGTGAAAAGCCAGATGGAATTGAAGAGGACGGAGGTGTAGCCTTCCTAGCGAGACAAATTGCTCCAGGGATGACAGCGTCCCTACCAGACTCATCTACAGCCTGACTAAGCAGCGTTCTTTCTTCAGCATCTTCTGGATGGAGAGCAGGTCTTGATCTATTCTGGGGGCCGACGGAAAAGCACGAAAAACTTGACTGTGAATCTCCATCCCTAAATACAGAATAGTTTGGGATGGGACCAGCTGTGACTTTTCCAAATTGACTAGGAGTCCCAATTCCTTGGCCAGATCTAGAGTCCAATTGAGATCCTTCAGATAGCGATGACTGGAAGAGGCTCTGAGAAGCCAGTCGTCCAAGTACAGGGAGGCTCTGATCTCCGATAGCTCGAAACTGGTACCCCACATTCCTGTAAACAAACCTCAGAAACGGTTGGGAATCCGGGTGTATAGGAATGTGGAAGTATGCCTCCTGAAGGTCGAGAGAGACCATCCAGTCGCCTTCCATAAATGCTGTCAAGACAGCCTGGTAGACTTCATCGTGAAGTTTGTCTTGACAATGAACACATTGAGCGCACTTGCCTCTTACGTACTCCTGCAGTGAACATGGCTGCCAAATCATGGAGCCATCACTGAGGGACTTGTCCCTGCAGAGAACGTGGCTGTCAGATCATTGGAGCCATCCCTGAAAGCCTTGTTTATGCATGACATAATTGTACAGCAAAACTTCAAAGGCTCGAAAACAGCTGTGAAGTTGACCTGTAAAAACTTGGAGCGTCTCCTGGCCAGGCGCCAGGGAGAGTCTACGAGATTTGAGAAGTCTATCTGGGCAGAGGCAGGAACTCCCAAGCCGAGAACTTCTCTCGTGTCATATCAGACTCTCGCTCTATAAGCCAGTTTAAAAGAAGGGAAAGCAAAGGCTGTATCCCCCAAACTCCTCCTGGTGATAAACCAGTCGCCTAGCAAACGTAAAGCTCTCTAGGAGAGCGAGAGAGCACTAGCTTATAAAACAACGGCTTTGAAGTAGCTAGGCCTAGTGTAAGCTCTGACGTTTAGGCGAACGAGGAGCAGCAGTTACAAAAAGATCCGGACAAAGATCCTTAAAAATCAGCATGATTTATTTAAAGTCCATAGAGGGCTAAGCAGCTTTAGGCTCCTCTCCGCTCCTCTCCGTCTGACAGAGTCCTCAAGGGAATATCAGTAGGAGGGGGAACAGCAACTTCCTCATCTAAAGGAACCTTGTCCGATAATAGCTGAGTCTCAAGCAAGGGAGAGACCTACCGTGGTAGCAATGCTTTACAAGCAGAGTCCACACGCACTGGTGCATTAGTAGCGGACCAGGACGCAACGTCATGTAACTGCTTGACAGTCTGTGAACTGTCAACAACAACAGGTGCGAGAGACCAGGACGCAACGTCATGTAACTGCTTGACAGTCTGTGAACTGTCAACAACAACAGGTGCGTGAGGACGCACAGCGTCCACTCGAGACTGCTTTGACCGCCTAGACTGAGCAGTCAAAACAACTCTAGAATGCGGAGGTTGACGCACAGCGTCAAAACAAGTCAACTCCGATTGTTAGCGAACGTCCTGAACGTCAACAGGAGCATCAGCAAGTGGCCTAACGTCCAAATGTGGCTGAAAATCCACACGAGACCGCATCGAGTGTGGTTCTAAACAACCTGACTGACGTGACTTAGCTACGCCAACGTCAACAGGACGCACAAAGGAACGTTAGGTTGGCTGAAAGCCAGGATCTCGATGAGATAAACGGCTAGGCTCAACGGACTAATCGGCAGAATAGTCTTCCATAAGGGAGGCAAGCTTATTCTGCATGTCTTGCCGTAGAACCCATTTAGGATCAACGGAAATGGTTGCGGTAAGAGACGAGGGTAACGTCTGTGACCGCAACACCTTGTCAACAAAAAGACTCTCGGAGTCTGTGTTACGCTTTTGTTAGGCGGCGAGCAGTTTTCCGATGACTGCATAGGGTCAGAGCTGTCCTAATGGCTACAACCAGGACGCTGGACCTGTCCTGAAAGGACTGACTTTCGCTTAAGGGCCTCGAAACCTTGTTTCAGGTTTCTTATGCGAAAAGCCTTCGGATGACGAGGAGAAAATCGTCTCTCTCGTCTTATGGTAGGGGAGATCTTGGTAAGATACACCCGATACCATAGAGGGAAACGTCTGTTCGCTGATCAAGGCCTCTCGAACCCATAAGTCGTACGACATTACTTCTCCCCTGGGCTTGGGAGCTTGCAAGAGGTCCCGGACTAGGTGAACGACAGGCACGAACAGACGAACCCTCGGACGCAACACTGTAACACTTTGCGCAATATCACTTTATCACTACGATTTTCTGTTTTGCACTTATTTCACTGAAATCGAAACTTTTACTGATTTCTACCTGAAGCACGCAATTCTACCCTCATCAAAAGGTAGTAAATGCGAAATCAGTCGTATAATGTAAGCACATTAATACCAGCAAAAAAACAGTAAACATCTTTTAAGATAAAAAAATCAGTGGTTGGGGAAGAGACTAAACACTAGTTCATTCAAAACTACGTTTTCAATCTCTCACCGTACATTGCCTGGGGACGAGAATAAAACTAAAAACGTTTTATCCTTTCTCCCCGTACAGAGACTAGGGACGAGAGTAACTCGAGAACAACGTTACCCGCTTGAACGGAACGTTTTCTCTCCTCTCTCTCCCTCCGTCTCTATCTCTCTCTCTCTCTCTCTCTTGATTTCACACCTAAGAGAAGAGCCCAATTACGTTTCGTCAAAAAAACATGTTATTTGACCAAAGGAAAAAACTGAAAGGTTTTTCAATTAAAAAGTTCCTTTAAAATAGAATTTAAAACATTTAAGCTTTGAAAGAAGAATGAACAAAACGTCAGAATCGATTTACTCTTTCTGCAAAGTGAAACCGTGATACTCTCTCTCTCTATCGTAACGATAGAGCGCAAACTGCGTAGCATAAATAAACTAAACGTTAGTTCATCTTTGAAAACAGTACGAAGACTATTCAAAGAAAATCTTTCATAAAATATTTATTAAAAATATTCATTTAAAAGTTTTAAATCATTAGCTCTTTAAAAGCTATTTACGATTGAAAGGGCTCAACGTTGTTTAACTTCGGTTTCCAAGTTAGGACCGCCTACTCTCAGGAAAGGTCGCATATAAACAAAACATTAAAATTTATTTTTTATGTTTATTATAAATGGAAAGTTAATCGAAGAGGCCTAATAAAGGCGGTGAGATATAAAATATATAGAGGAAAATCTATAATTAATTTATAACGTGATAAGATAATTGCTAAAAGCCTAAACACACTTCCGTCTAAGGGAAGGGTCGGCCATTTAAAAGTCAAAGAAAGTCCATACTCTCTTTGTCATCAAAAATTAAATCTATCCAAAAACGAGTTCAAGATTTAAGATGAAGATAAAACACCTGCACTGCGAAAGCTCAAACCAAAATGAAGTACTTCACCAAATATGTTGAGAAAACTCCAGGTTCTACAGCGAGTAAAAGTACGTCTTGTCGACACGTCGACAGAGAAGAAATTGAGTCTTTGTTTACATCGAGAGTGGTATCTGGCCGACAGTTGGCGCTGGTGGGCACACCCGCAACCTGTATAGCGATCGCTGGCGAGTTTTTTTACTGTATGTGTCTGTCGAGCAACAGAGTTGCAGCTATTATATATTCACCGGCTAAGTTAAATATTTAAAAATTATATGAAAGACACACTCACTGTACTCCCAACTGTTTTAAGTTTGAAAAGAAGAGCCTCATGATTAACACAGTAAAAGACAGTCCTTGGGTATTTTTACCCTTGGTCCTGTGGTGGCTGCTCAACATATTATATAAGAAGCCTAGTTCTCTCATTAGACAAGATGCATCTCAGCTGTGATAGGAGTTTCAGCATAAGACTAGAATGAAAGGTAGAATGACAACCCTTTTACCTTTCTTATACCTTTTGCCCGGGGATGCAGCAGTTGTAGGACAATGGAGGGACTTTGATAGACTAACACCCTGGTACTTTTCTATCAAAGTCCCTCCATTGGTCAATTCTATCATTCTGCACTGGTATTTGGGCTGGCAGTCCTTCCACAGTGACAAAGCCATTCCTTGACTTAGTATATTTAGAATAAGAGGATGTAGTGGGTGTTTTTTGATGTTCAAATGTTCTCTCTCCACCTTTAGGATTTCAGTGGGACCATTTTTGATTTTAGCAGTACTCATTACTAGTGACCTGACCTTGACAAAGATAGCACTTCCATAAGTTTGGCTAGCCCTTGGACTTATAGCATCTTGCTTTTCCAGCTTCTAAGATTATAACTTAACTTGTAATAATAATAGCAGTATCAATAGCTTGAAACATTCCTGGAACAGTGGGTTGTTTGTTTATTCGGCAATTTTCTTGTAAGCACATGATATCTGGCTATACTTTGCCAGATTCTTTGTTCTTTGCTTTGCTACTGCCAAAGCCTTCAATTTTATAATAATAATAAATCCCTAAACAACTCATATGTTTTCACTTTTGCCTACATAGCTTTGTAGCAACAAATCAAATAAAGACAACAGAAATACCCTCAACCTCAACATTTCTATGTTCCCTGTTTATTCTAAACTTAAAACCTGTGCACATAACAAAAAAAGGACAAAAATAATCATCTACAGAAAATATCAAAAGAAAAACATAACTGTAGTAACAAAAGTGCCAGAAAGATTTCTGGAGCAAAGTGGTAAGAATGTGGCATGTCACATGAAGCTAAGTGTTTTCAATCAAAGGGGAGAGCAACTATTCTATTTTTTTAAAGGCAGGCGCTGGGAAAACAGTACAGTACTGTACTGCACTGGTCATATCTGAGATAATAAGCATGTCATAATCGTATACCGTACCCTTAAAAGGAGGAGCTGATGCAACCATATACTTTGTGAAACATTATTCAATCTATCTCTATGTGATAGTACAGATTCACTTTCAATTTATGATTTTTAAGTCTGAAAGATTCTATCCTTTAAAACCTTACACAACATGATCACATTACTTTTCAACAGACAATGTAATTATGCCGATCGTTCAAAATTCTGAACATTTCAAAATAACTTTTGTACCTCAAGATACTTATTTTTTAAGGTAAAATTAACATAAACATAATTTCAGTGAAGACTTACACTGTAGAGCATAAAGAAAAAAATTTAATTCTTCAAATTAGACTAATATAGTGTAGTTAAGGAAATTTATATCAACCTCAACAATAAAAAAATATTAAAAAGCTTGGCTACATCACCAAAACTAAAAATATTAAATAACTGTTCGGGTAACTTGAAAACAGTTATAGAGGTTATATTTGCCTTTCTCACAATGTTACATATATTAATTTGCAGGTAACTAATTCTCCATCAGGTGCACAAAATAAAGCTGCATCATACAATAAGCCAGGATATACTAATGCCCAAAAGGTGGAACAAAATAAAGTACCAATGTCCTAATACCTATAAAGGATGCAAGCATTTATAAAAAAAACAGGTTAAAAAAAAAACTGGTTTTACTATTGTACTAAAAAAAAATTACAGTTTTACTATTGTATTCACTCTAACTTTGTAATTTCTTTTTGACATTAGTCTTTTAAAAAATCAGGTTCATTAAGTCATATCTGGTCTCAACACTTTGACTTAACATGAGTTAATCATCATACTCGTACATGCCAATTCATCACAAATCTAAGGGTATCCTAGCAAAACATGGCTATTACTGTGGGTTAAAAAAAAATTAGTACCATTCTATTAAATTTCATTACAGGATATACTAACCTTTTCTGCCTGCAATGTATCCAAAGTAGCTCGTAATTCCGCCCTTTCAACGGCAAATTCTGATGCTCGTGACTCCAGCATATCTTTTTCTGACCTCATAGAGGCATTGATAGAGAGGCTTTCCGTCAGTTGCTTGCGAAGTAGCACCACTTCTGAAGTTAATAAGGCCTTTGATTCTTCAACAGCATCCAGCTGGGACTTTAGTCAAAATAAAAAGTAAAATTGATCAATATGATTAATAATGTACAATTCTTTTCATTCAAATTGATAAAATGCACCTTGCATATTGACTTCCAATAAAAATCTATTTGCATCTTATTTCATAATGGATATCAAAATGATGATATTCTACATGTAGAAAACTAAATACAGTATAGCATGTGATAAATAAAATACTAATGAGGACAGGAAACATTTGTAAAATTTCTTTGGACCTCAAATTGTACTTATTGAAAATATGGCAACTATTTGCAGAATATTAAAATCTGACCAAAAGAAAACATTACAAGGGTACTGACTAACTATCAAGGCATAATATTCTACAAAAAAATTAACTTTAAAAACTGCAACTAATGGTGGGAACTATGAATTGTAAGTTACCAAATGTATTTGATTAATTTGAAAAAGTTATATGAAAAAAAATATCCTATGAGGCATTATTGAATTAAAAGGGTGGAGATTTACCAGCCCAGTGAGTTAAAATTGATTCTACGCAGCTGCCAGCTTTGCTGGTGCAAGAGGAGATTTACAACTGGTTAGAAATCTTCCCAGATTGTACCCTCCTGTACATAGTAGGCCTACTAGGGATGCAGTTAATTTTAAGTCTTGCTTTCTCCATCATAAGGCTCAATAATACATAGTATTCTAGAAGTTTTATTACAACTGTGACCAGATTGTGGAATGATCTTTCTACTCAGGCAATTGAATTGGTAGAACTTCAAAAGTTCAAATTTGCAGCAAATATTTCCAAGTTGAACAGGCTGACATGAGTGCCTTGATAGTTTATATATGACAGATCAGAAGAGACTTCTCCAAACTGACCAGATTCCTATCCTTCTCAGTAACCTGAGAAGGATGCGAGTCTTATCTACCTAGGTAAGGAACTTCTTCCAGTAGTTAAGGTACTAGGAGATACATTATGCAGGTGTGGAAACTCAAGATGTGCTGGTGGCCTAGCCTACTCTACAATGACCCTCAGTGCCATTTGAAACATTTTGCAACCGTTTAGCTCCAGCATAAACTTAAAAGACTTTTTTAAAACCCATTTTCTCTGTCCCACTGGAACCATTTGATATACCATGCCATTACTATAGTTACAAAAAGGTAGCTCATGACCAAGCAGGCAGAGGGATATCAGGATCGAGACTGTTAGCCCAGTCTCTTATCTCAGAATCCCTTGGTAGTATAGAACTGACCGGATCACTGAAATGCAAGGCTTTTGAAATATAAGGACCTTAAGTAATTTCAGAGAGCAAGGCTCATGGAAAGGCTATAGACTCTACAATGCACTGTGTACCATCAAAACCTCTACTGACCAGCACACTATAACCACTCGACAAAACTTCAGATGTTAGCCTATGTTTGAAACAGGACAGGTGGCTAGAATATAGTAAATACAGTTCTGTCTTAGCCAGAAGACCCACTGGTCTTCTTGGATTTCACAAACAAAGCAAAAGAAGTGAAGACCTTATGAAGCTCACTAAAATCAATACAAGAAAGCTCATTAATAGCTTGAGTGGCATTATCATAATTATCCCCACTGTAAAACAACGTGCCTAATCTTCTTTGGATTTTCCCCTGATATAAAAGTTAATTTCATTTTATGTTTGGAACTCTTCAAGAGGAACTGTTAAGGAAATCACATTCCTCACAGAGATTATTTAAATTATAATCCTGCCCTCCCCCCAAAATGACACAAAGAGTATGAGGATCATGACTGCCAAGGAATAAATACCTTGAACAATCCTCACAGCCATTCATAGTAATTCCAGAAGGTACCTATCAATCTGTATGAAATAACTTTAAACCACAAAACAAAATAACCTAAAGCATGGGTTGAACAATGGTCTGAAGCAAGTTAAAGTGGCATGAGAACTAAAAAAGACAAAGGAACTACAGCATATCCACACTAAAATAATTGCTATCAACTGCTAGATTAACTCAATACTTCACTAGACAAGTAAACCTATTACAAGGAAAGAAAACGGGAACTTTTAAGTCTTAGGGTAGATATCGGCATTCAATCAGCTTCTAGAGAGAAGCGCTATAAATATCAGAGGAGGAGATTCCTAGAAATAATTATAGATTTTAAGTAATCATGCTTCAATCCAAATAAAATTAAAACTATTTCATGCTCAATACCGTACTGTATATGGAACGTATTGTACATTACATTCATAAGTATTATAATATACATAAAAGCAAAAAAAGTTATAACTAAATTGAAAGAAAAAGGTTATCTGAAAAACTAAGTAGTAACTCAAAACAACCTACCTTATGGACAAAACTACCCTCAGACTCGTCTTTCTTTTTAAAAGCTTCTTGTAGTCTTTCAACTTCTTTCTTCAATTCCTCTGAATACCATCGTTCCTCCCGAAGATTTGTTGACAATTCTGTCAACTCTTCCCTTAGAGCTTCAAGGCTATGTCCACTGGTATCTGAAAGTAAATCTACAACTGTTAGCCTTGGCAAAATTTAAGAGAGATTAACATATGGAAATAGTCTGCAGAGTACTTTGCATCAAGAACAGCAAAAGCTGAAACACTACTGTACCAGGAAAAGGCTCTACATGACACTTTAAAATATAGGGAAATTAGGACTTGCAAGACAATTTGAAGTAAAACTTATATGATATTGGATCTAAACAGAAGAAAATAACCACAGAAAAAAGTAATTAACAATCAAATTACCAAAAACATTTCAAAACACAAGGTGTAATGCAAAAGATATCTATCTTTCCTAATTTCTTATATCTAAGCAAAATTTTTAACATTTTCCTACTGATTCTAACACATTGTCTATTGATGTAGCCACCTTACACCAAGTAAAAGTGTGAAACTTGGGAATGTGTGAACATACTGAAATTCCAAATAATAACTATGGAAAGGATGACAAATCTTTTTTTTTATTTTATGACAATTTCTGTAACCTTTTTATTCCAATGAAATGCATACCAAAATATAAACCTCTGCATCATAATCAGGATAAACAGATGGGAACAACTTATCTGGCTCTTGAACAGACAATAATGAAAAGAAAATTTATACTTTAGAATACAGTCAGATCTTACCATTTGCAGATTCAATTATTTGCTCGGGGAAGGACGATATTAGTAAAGAAAATAAATTGTCTTTTCATGGATATTCTCACTCTATCAATCATTGCACTACGTGCCTGTCATACTCGGTGTACTTTCTTACATTCTTATTTTGCTTGCATACTCCACAGTGCAGCACCCAAGTGTTAATATTTCTCGTACTCACTGTTTCTTCACTCCAAGTGTTCAACTTTTCCATGACCCCTATGAGAGCATTAGCATCTGCCAAATCTAACTCCTCAGCACCAAAAGAATGTGATGACCTTAAGGCAAAAGGTGAGGTCCTTTATAAATGTAAGAAAGATAACAAATTTGTAAGAAATTTGTATTTTTCCTAGTATACAAACCTGGAGCTATTTATAGGGTATACTTTCGGCGCACCTGAAAGACAAGCCATGATAATTTTAGTGAGGGATAACTACCCCATCTGCTAGTTAGCGGGTGGGGGATGGGGTAGCCAGTCACACAAACTTCTCGGCTGAGTAACCACTTTGCTTTATGGCAGGACTTCTCGGGGGCAGGGCGGCGGGCCAATTTGTATAAATAGCTCTAGGCTTGTAAACTAGGAAAAATACAAAATACTTACAAATTTGTTATTTGTTCCCACGTAGATACAAACCATCCGCTATCTATAGGGTGACTTACACTTAGGAGGGAGGAAGTCCTCACCAACTGGCCTTGGTCATGACCCGGGGTCCTCCCTATTTCGATCTGTGATCGATAGTAGAAGAGACCCTACCCTCACTAAAATCAAGTGCCGATATGAGGTAATGCACTGATAGCGGCCTGCAGAAGCTTATGTGTGAGTGGAACTAACAGAGTGGCTTGTCTTTAACATAGGAACTCGAGTACGAAACCTATTGTTCTTAAAGACTTACCCAATACCCTCCCTCAAAGAGGTATTGGGGACGTAACAAAGAAATTCTTCTATACTTAAGAGGCACAAGGGAAATGGGTCTTACCTGCAGCTAGGTGAGGTCAGCTATGCTGAGGCTTGCGGAGCTGTTTTCCCCAGAGGGGAGAAGGTGAAAGGAAGAAAAGAGCCAGGCTTTCTTACTCATTCACCCCAGACTAATCTGGGTAGCCTCAGCCCTCAACCCTCTGCTACATGTCCATCAAGGAGCCTGAGGTGTTTAGACCATTTGTTGTGCGACCGCCACAGGACCGATGGAAAAGTTCTCCATGTTCTTGTGGATTACGTCTTTGCAGGTAGTAGCCCGTGAAGGTCGACTGACGCTTCCACATGCCCACTTAAAGTATCTGCGTCACAGAGTAGTTTCTTGAATGCCAGGGACGTAGCAACGCCACTGACGTTTCGAACTCTGGGTCTTAGGATGGAGGAGAGTCTAGGTTGAGAGTAACCTTAATTGCATTCCGATCCCAGAGGGGAAGGAAATCCTTGAGGTCCTCCTCTTGACCTTCCCCGTGCTGGTCAACAGTGCCGACACACAGGAGCGAGCTGGTATCGTTCTTTTAAGGTAACCCCACAGACTTCTCACTGGGTAAAACCCCAGTTGATGGGTTTTCGGTTACCGAACGAAGGCTATTCGAAATGGGCTGCACCTAGGGTACAGCACACTCGGATTTTGAGTCTTGGCAATCCACTCAGGGACGCCGCTGAGGATTACTTCTCCCCGTCTCCTAGGGTAAGAGACATCAGAAGATGGATCACACAACACACTAACTCTCTTGGTCAAAAGCCCAAGTGAGTAGAAAGGCCATCTTCCGTGTAAGGAAGCGATCTGCTGCCGGGCATAAGGTTCGTAGAGAGGGGCCTTCAGAGACTGAAGGTCCCGAACCGCGTTCCCAGGAGGAGGTTGAGATCCGACGGGGGACAAGTTATCTCACACTTGTATAAGTAAAGGCATCGATGGGAGAGAATCCCCTTCCACGACATCAGTCACAAAGGACAGAACACTTCGCTTGGAAGACCGACACTGAAAAGTGTCTGAGGTGCCTAGACATCTCTTCCATAACTTGTTGCGAAAGGCCTCTCTGAGAGGGGTGGTGTAGGATCATCCCAGGCGTGAAGTCGAAGCAAAGCTTAGGAAAGTGTTAGCATGTGGCTGCTTGAAGATCGTACCGTGGAGGAAGATCCCTCGGAACTCCGACAGGAGCTGTAGAAGGTCCGGGAACCATTCTGCGGGTTGCCAAAGCGAAGCTATTGGAACTCCACCAGGGGCTGCAAAGGTCTGGGAACCATTCTACGGGATGCCATAACGAAGCTATTGGAGTCATTGATAAGATCTTGCTTATCCTGACTTGGCTGAGGACTTTTTCACCAGACAGAATGGGGGGAAAGAAAAACAAGGCACACCTCTACGCCGTACCACCGATCTTGGAATACATCTTGTTTGAGGGCCTGGTGTTCCAAGACTGGGGAACCGTCGAGTGGGAGCCTGAAGATCAGGGCAGCTGCGAGCATAACCACAGTCGGGGACCTCACAAAGTTAAGACTTTGTTGGATACAAGATGATTCCAAGACACTAGGAGCCCATTATCTGGGTGGTTTTGCAAGCACATTCCTGTACCAGGAATGACGCGAGCAGATGGGGGCAACTAGTTGTCCTCTGTCTATCTGAAGCTTTGTACTGCTAGATGGTTCCCTAAGAGAGGTGAATGCTGGTACCTTTCTGAATCGGGCCAATGGACGAGGTTGGAATGGTGCGGCATATGGTGCCCCCGGCCCCCCTTCTCTTTTGATGCATTAAAGAGAGCATCAGATCCAGAGGGAAAACGAGAAGACAGGCCTCTTTGCAGATGCTCTCGTCTGCCACCCATCATCCGCTGATTGTCCAGCAGTGAGGGGGGGGAGTGCATAGCAATAAACACATTTCGAGATGATGTCGAGACGTGAAACTAATTGCACGTTCTTGCAACGAAGGGGAACAGCCTGTTCTCCCTCCAACTGCCACTAATCCAATGTGGTTGACCGAATAAGACCGATACCAAATGGTAAACCAGTTAATCAGAACAGCTTATGTTATAGTAGCGAATCTTCATAGAGATCGCTTTCCGGACAAGAGACTGTACGGCAATCACCGAACGCATCCAACCAAACACAAGAGGGGATTGAGACGTATCTTCAATCTATTGTTGGGTGGGTAAAGAGCATATATAAGTCCACTATGGAATAGTAACACCGAACTGTGAGCATGACAAGCATACATGCGTAGTTCGACTTTAAAGTCGTGTCCGGAATTCAGTTGGAGAACATTGTAAACGTTCGTAACGGAGGTTTCTCCTTCTTAGGAAAAAAAAACGTTTGTACTTCTCCATCTCCAATCGGTAAACTAGCATTTACATAAAATGTGCCCTACTATGGAACAGATATGCTTATGAGAAGTTTCCAGCCAAAGCCTTTGTAGGAGACTATGACTTCCGATCGGGGGAAAGGAAAAAATGCCTATAAGGAAGAAAAACGTAAATGCCGTATGTCTGGTTACAGGAAAGTAGCCAAGTAATGTACTGAATAACCTGGTTTCAGTAAGGGATATAAATATACAACTTCATAGAACGGAGTTCTAATTGCAAGATGTATATAGCCCTTACTGGCAGGAAGATCGCTTGCACGCATATATGCACTTGTCCATTTGCGCTAGCGCATGCGTATCCTCTGCCTCCAAGAAACGTTTGCAACGAATCCGGTTGCAAGAATAATGTATGTGCGACGAATTGCAACATTATTGCCCAAAGAATTTTGATCGTTAACTAACTGTAATATTTTCTTGAATGAGAGCAAACATGTTCTCAAACAAAATATACAGTTATAGAGGCGATCATTTCCCTTTTGGTTTACCCCTCCTCTTTATGTGAGGGGCTAGCCAGTGTTCATTACACAGAAACGGATGTCTGGTTACCTGTGGGCGGGGTTTGAAACGTTCGTAAACAATGAAAAGTTGCCCACGCTGTTGCTATCGTTCTTTTAACGTCAGCTAACAATGTTCCTTCGGGACTAATTGTTCGAAACAATAACCCTGTAAGGATAGAATAAAAAGTCTCGGAAGCCTATCGTGTAAAAACGCAAGTCGTTATACCCGGGGTACAATGACGGGGGAGGCTGCCTCCATCAAACGGTAGGACGGAGTTTAAGACAATAACCTCGGGGTTTTGTCTTGGCTAGAGCGCATGCTCCGGGACGGCTTACGGCCTTCATGAAGTTTTAACAACACCCATTGAAGTTCTGTAAAAACTTCCCAAGAACGAGTCTCTCGAAAAGGGTTAAATCTCGTATGTGGGGGTTTGCTTCAAGAAAGCCAGACATAATTGCCATCGACCGCTTACCCAAGGGGTTGCCATCGAACGCTTTCTCGCTAGTGAGAAAACTACCGTCTAAATACGGCAAGGCCTGCCAGGGGAAATGAACTAGAATGTAAAGAATTTTTCATTCCCTGCTCATTTCCGTCTGCTTACCAAACCACTCGAAGTGGGAAGGTGGAGGGAAGATGACGGTGGTTCGTTCGAAAACAAAAGGATCAGTGCTGGCGAAACCAGACTAGCTGATATAGTTATAAGCTGGGAGTGTAGAGTGACGTATCAAGTCACACCTTTGGAAGACCCATCCCGTAGGGGGAGGAGGGAGGGGGGAGAGATCGACCATAGAGTTTTCAGAAAACTCTGGATCGCGGAAACCGAGAGATTCGGATGAGAACCTAGGGGTTCAGAATCTATTTGTGAATTCCTTTCTCACGACCTTAAGGGATGTTGTGCCGAGAACCCGCAGGAACTCTGACGCCGATTCCTGATGGAATTTTCAGGAATCGTGTTACGTGACCAGGACCCAAAAGAACTGTGTCATAGTTACCTGTAGAGATTCGGAAACCCCTAGGCAGCAGGCATCCCTCTGTCATAAGAGTAAAACTCTTGATGACGATGGGTGCGCACGAACATTTCACGGGATGAGAGTTCGAAAACTCTGTCATGAGAGTAAAACTCTTGTGCACTCATGAACATTTCACACAATGAGAGTTTGAAAAACTCTGTCATAAGAGTTGATCGCGCACTTCAACTGATTTAAATGATGACAAATTTTACTCTTGAAAAGTTAAGATTGATTCACGGTATATTCATCAACATGTCAAGCCCAGTAATACAAATCATTAACAACAGAAATATTTTTACATCATCGTTTTCCTTTAAGGCATCGGACCTTTATTATGAGAGCGCTACTGCATTTCGTATGAGACCGACTACAGTTGCCAAAAAGCATCTGTTGATGTCAGTTCCTAAAGGGGCGATTCTCGGTACGCAGGTTTTCCCTCTCTCTCTCAAAAATGAAAGGATCTTTCAGATAAGAAAGTGAAGGGCCTAACTCTTATTCCTACCAGCAGTGCATGCACTCGTTCTAGTGAGAAAATAAGCACAAGTACCAGTGTAGTATCTCACCTCATGATACATTCTGGCTAATGTAGAAAATAAAGTTTCTATCCTTACTAGACGCGAATGTGCGTTCTTAGACGAATGTAGAAGTGACAGTGAGCTGACAAAGGATCACACACTGTATAGGAGAGTGCTCTAAAGTGTGGGTGAACATGTGAAGGCACACAGATCATCTTCTATGCTTCCTTCTGTAGGAGCATTCGGGCGCACATGAGGGAACTCATGGTACTTGCAAAAGAGCGTATTCAAGCACAGGTAAGCATGATCTTCGTAGCACGCAAAATGGAATGCACAAAGTGTGTGTAAGGGAAAAGGAGCGTGTGCATGCACAGGTAACACAGTCTCCCACAGGGAGAAAAATGGTAATAGTATTGTGACTGTAACTCCTACTGATTCATATTTAGGACTTAGTCCACAAAGGAGAGGAAAGTCCTGTCCCTTCCACCACAACCAGCAGTGAGTGATAGATGAAGGAGCACTCTCAAGCACACTCTTGTGTTATCTCTTCATCTTCAAAAAAGGGAGAACTACTGTAAGGGAGACTCCTGTGGCCCCACTATCTCTCCCATGGGGAGAGAAACAGTAGCAGTTACATACTATATACACAATTCATATCCATCGGTCTCCCAGATTATTGTCAAAAAAAGGAAAAAAACAGCAGATTCCTTCCATCCTGTACAGCAGCGTGAAGAAACGAAGTTGTGTAGCTTTCAGTGGACATCAACGACACTACGAGGAGAGATCCTAGGAACTCTATATAGAAGAACACCACTATGTGATACGTCTCTAGCGCCATCCGAACACAGAAAGATGCGGATGATATGGAGGAGGGTGGTGCCCCTCCCCTTCAAATCAGCAATACGAACACTTCTTTCCCCTTGCAGAAACACAAATGCTGTCACAAAGGAACCAGAAAGTGCATTAAGTATCAGCAGTTACACAAACAAGCAGTCGAATACAGTTGGGAAATCTGTAAATTCTGTGTCGTTCATATCCCTTGTACAAAACACACTGCTAACATTTATCTTAAAGAAAATACAAAGGATTAAAACAGACAGTTGAAGGAGCTAGGAGTACATCTGTACCCTCCAGTGGCTGAAAAAGTGGGTTCCCACCACCTGCCAGTAACTACAGACACCTCATTTAAATCTTAACAGAAGAATTCCGGCTACAATGGAATCATGCTCCTATTAAAGGATAAAGGTTTGTATTCATGTAGGAACAAAACAAGTTTTTCATACAAAATCAATAATTATTGTAAGACACCAAGCTAGCTACACTGGAATAATGTAGTATAAATACAGTAATCAAAATATCTTTGTAGCATCTCCTCTGGTATCAGCTACTGTATATTGCTTTTTGTCTTATCCTTTTATCCCTTCCATTAAGTATCTTCACATCTTGCTACTTTATTTTAGTTTACATTAACAAATTTTTCCAAAAATTCTTTTAATCAGCCTATTTCAATTAATCATTAATATTACATTCATTAAAACCCATAACCATGAATCACTGGGTAATAATGACCAAGATAATCAAATTCAAAGTTTGTATAATTGATAATTAACACTGAAATACCAGGCCACTGGGCTAATGTGTGTAGCGAAACATGTTCTGCTTGCCAGAACATAGGAGCAATGTGATCATGTTTAATTACGAACGAACGAGTAAACGGCAAAGCAAAACCCAATGAATCATTAGCTCAATTAAGTAAGAAGGTATTTGTAATACAATGAACACTATTAAGAATGACTCCATAGAAAACAAGATAGAAAGTCACGTTTTCTGTGTTCGGAAGTGCTGGCAATCGAAAGCTCCTGTGTTTCCTTACTACTACACAGTTTTGACTACAGTGACTTTTTTATTACGATGACTGGTTTATTACGAGATGACTGGTGGAAATAAAGTTTAAAAAAGTTAATTTAAATGTCATACAACTAGACTAGTACACGGTATATTTCATGGTGTTTCGAACGTACAGTAATTGATAACGATAGCTAGTGCAAAATCATAGGTTTTCAGTTAAGAAAAAACCCAAAAACTGGTTTTTGCCAGAAATCATTATAAAAAAAACTTCAAAACACCTATAATAATTACACCATATTTCCATTTTTTAAAGCCATAAAAGATATTGTTTTAATATGACAAATTCGAAGATAATTTTTATTTTTCCTAACCATACAAACCTTAGCTATTTACAGAGGGTTTACCTTTTAGCCCAGCTGAAATGACGAGCCAATAGTTTTAACGAGGGTTAATTACCCCCGCGCTAGTTAGTGGGGGATGGGGAAGGGTAGCTTGCTACCCCTCCCCCCTCCACACACCGGTGACTTGCTTCACTTCACTTAGAGGTAGGACTTGACTTGGGGGTCAGGGATGGCGGGCACATATGTGTAAATAGCTAAGGTTTGTATGGTTAGGAAAAATACAAATTATCTTCGAATTTGTCATTTGTTCCGTAACCGAAATACAAACCACGCTATTTACAGAGGGTGACTTACCCCTTAGGAAGGGTTGAAAGTCCCCAGCCTTACTGACTTCGGCTTGCCCGGGGGCTCGATCCCTCAGTGAGCAGCACTAGAGAGAGGGAGCCCCTGTACCTCACAAGTTCCTAGCATCGCTAGGAACGAGTGGCCTACATAAGCAGTGTGAGGAGGAGAGTGTGACTTGTCCTATGAAGTTGACCTTGAGACCTTCAGATAGGAATTCTAGGATAGGACGTTCCCCATACCACCTCGTCAGGGTATGGGAGACGCAACAGTATTAAGCTTAATACTAGGAGCACAAAGAAGCATGGGTTACCTGCAGAGGTCGAGGTCAGCTATGCGAGGACCAGGATGCTGCTTCCCCAAGAGAAGGGAGAATGAAGAAAGAAGTAAGGGTCAGACATACTCTTTCATTCACGCAGACTAAGACCGGGTAACAACGCCCTCAACCTACTGCTACTTGTCCAAAAAGGAGCCTGAGGTTAGACCAGCTGTTGTGCAGCCACCACAGGGCCGATAAAAAACGTATCGAGGCTCCTGAGGGTCACGTCTTGCAGGTAGTGGGCTGTGAAGGTCGTTTGACGCTTCCAGACCCCAGCTTGAAGTACCTGCGTCACAGAGAAGTTTCTCTTGAAGGCCAGGGATGTAGCAATACCCCTGACATCGTGGGCCCGAGGGCGACGTGACGGAGGAGGGTCAGGATTCAGGGCATGGTGGATAACCCTTCGAATCCAAGCTGAGATGGTGCTCCTGGTGACCCTCCTCTTTGTCCTGCCTGTGTTCACAAACAAAGCTCGCACATGAGGACGGACTGCAGCCGTTCTCTTCAAGTAGTGCCTCAGACACCTCACTGGACATAGTAGCAGCTGGTCTGGGTCGTTTGTTACAGAACGGAGACTCGCGATCCTGAAAGAGTCGAACCGAGGATCCGGCACCCCAGGATTCTGAGTCTTGGCCACAAACTCAGGGACGAACCTGAACGTTACCTCCCCCCATCCCCTTGAATGGGCGATGTCGTACGAGAGACCATGAAGTTCACTAACTCGCTTGGCCGAAGCCAAGGCGAGTAGGAAAGCCGTCTTCCAAGACAGGTGGCGATCGGAGGCCTGGCGTAATGGCTCGAAGGGAGGTCTCTTAAGAGACCTGAGGACTCGAACCACGTTCCAAGGAGGGGGTCTCACTTTCGACTGGGGGCAGGTAAGCTCATAGCTACGTATGAGTAAAGAGAGTTCTAGCGATGAAGAAATATCCACGCCCTTCAATCTGAAGGCCAAGCTTAAGGCTGAGCGATAGCCTTTCACTGCCGAGACAGAAAGGCACATTTCTTCTCGCAGATACACGAGGAAGTCCGCTATTGCTGGAATAGTGGCATCGAGTGGAGAGATACCCCTTCCACGACACCAACCACAAAAGACTCTCCACTTTGCTTGGTAGACTCCCTCAGAGGACCTTCGCAGGTGCCGAGACACTCTCTCCGCAACCTGTTGCGAAAAGCCTCTCTCCGCGAGGAGACGCTGGATAGTCTCCAGGCGTGAAGCCGAAGCGAGGCTACGGCCCTGTGAGGGACGCCGGAGTGGGGTTGTCTGAGAAGCTCGTGTCGTGGAGGAAGCTCCCTTGGGAGTTCCGTCAGGAGTTGCAGAAGGTCCGGAAACCATTCCGCGTGATGCCATAGCGGAGCTACCAGAGTCATGGAGCAGTTGACCGATAGTCTGGTCCTGTTGAGCACCCTTCTCATCAGACAGAATGGTGGGAAGGCGTACACGTCGATGTTGTCCCACCGTTGCTGGAAAGCATCTTGCCAGAGTGCCTTGGGGTCCGGGACTGGTGAGCAGTACAGGGGCAGCTTGAAGTTCAAGGCTGTCGCGAACAAGTCCACAGTCGGGGAACCCCACAAAGTCAGGACTTTGTTGGCTATCTGAGGATCCAAAGACCACTCGGTACTCACTATCTGCGAAGCCCTGCTCAGACTGTCGGCGAGCACATTCCTCTTGCCAGGAATGAAGCGAGCTGATAGTGTTATCGAGTGGGTTTCGGTCCACCTCAGAGTCTCTACTGCAAGATGGGATAGCTGTTGCGAAAAAGTGCCTCCCTCTTGTTGATATAAGCCACTACCGTGGTGTTGTCGCTCATCACCACCACGGAGTGACCCGCCAGGGACCGTTGGAACTGCTGAAGAGCCAGAAAGACGGCCTTCAATTCTAGCAGGTTGATGTGTAGGCACTTTTCTGATTCTGACCAAAGGCCTGAGGCCCTCTGGTTCAGAACGTGCGCCCCCCACCCTTCTTTTGACGCGTCCGAAAACAGAGTCAATTCCGGGGGGAGGACGAGAAGACTCACTCCCTTCCGCAGGTTCTCGTCGGCCAGCCACCACCGCAAGTCCGTCTGTTCCAGAGACCCCATTGGGATCCGAATGCCCGGGGAATCGGATCCTTGATTCCACCAGGACTTGAGCCGCCATTGAAGGGATCTCATCCTGAGGCGGCTGTTTGGAACCAGACGGGCCAGGGAGGATAGGTGGCCTAAGAGACGCAACAACGATTGGGCAGGGAGTTCTTTTCACCTGAGGAAGGGTTCCGCCACCCTCCTCAGCCTTGCTATCCGGTCGTCTGATGGAAAGGCTTTGTGGAGATTGGTGTCTATTAGCATGCCTAGATAAACCAGTCGTTGGGACGGCTGCAGAGAGGACTTCTCGAGGTTTACCACGATCCCCAGATCCTGGCAAAGATCCAGAAGCCTGTCTCGGTGCCGAAGAAGGGTCGACTCCGAGTCTGCTAGGATCAGCCAATCGTCCAGGTAACGAAGGAGACGAATGCCGTTCCTGTGAGCCCAAGATGAAATCAGGGTGAACACTCTGGTGAACACCTGAGGAGCTGTGGAGAGACCGAAACACAGCACCTTGAACTGGTAGATCTTGTTGTCTAGGCAGAATCTCAGGTACTTCCTGGAAGACGGATGGATTGGGATCTGGAAGTACGCGTCCTTTAGATCCAGTGTACACATGAAGTCTTGTGGTCTCACCGCAAGTCTGACCGTGTCTGCTGTCTCCATGCTGAACCGGGTTTGTTTGACAAACCTGTTCAGAGCTGAGAGATCGATGACGGGTCTCCAGCCTCCAGTAGCCTTCTCTACAAGAAAGAGTCGACTGAAGAAGCCTGGGGAGCCGTCCACGACCTCCTGGAGAGCACCCTTCTCGAGCATGGTCTCGACTTCGGCCTGAAGGGCCAGCCCCTTTGCCGATCCCGTGGCACAGGAGCTCAACGACACTGGATTCGCTGTCAGGGGAGGTTGAGATGTTGTGAACGGGACGCGATAACCTTGGCCGATCACAGAGACCGTCCAAGCATCGGCCCCGTGTTGCTGCCACCTGCGGACGCAACGCTGAAGGCATCCCCCCACAGGTGGAAATGCAGGGGGACTGCCATCCCTAGGGCTTGCGGCCACGGCCGCCACCCCTAGGAGTCTTGCCTCCCCTGGAGGACTTACCGCCCCTCTTGACCTTGGCTGGAAAGGGCTGGGGCTTAGACACCACTTTCTTAGCTGCCGGTGCCTGTTTGGGAGCCTTACGAGGCTGTTGCTGCTGTTGTGGCGGGGCTGGAGGCTTATAGGGCCGAGTTGTAAGGGCCCTGTGGAGGAGGGAGTCCGTGCTGGATTTCCTCCACCTCTCAGCCGTTCGCTCCATGTCTTGAGGCTCAAACAGGCTCTCCCCCAGAAGGAAAGCATGTCGGAGCCTACACACATCTACGGCGGGGATCTTCGGATGGAATCTCTCGGACACAGCATCGCAACGCTTCAACACCGAGTTGGCCCACAGGGTGGTAACCTGGTGCGCTAAAAACTCGATGGAGCGGGTGCCCGAGAGCAAGAAGGTCTCTAGGGCCTTCCTATTGGTCTCCTTGGACAAGTCCTCCGATCGCAATAGGATGCCCAGAGATCCTAGCCAGAAGTCCAGCCACGAAGTGGCCTGCATGGCACACTTAGCGACCTTCTCGTGGTTAAGGATCTCTGCCGCCGAGAACGACACCTGCCGGGCAGAGAGTTTCTCAAGGGGTACTCCCTTCGCCAGCTCCTCCACAGAGTGATGGAGAGGAAGAGCGAGGTTGTGCTCACCCAGGATCTCGAAATACCTCCTCTGCTGGAGGTGAGGAGGAGGGATGAGCTTGTTCCCGGCAGTGGAACGACTGGAGGAGGCAAGAAGTGCAAGCTGAGCGTTGGCCCTAGCCCTGGCACTCTTCAGTCCCCGAGACCAGGGCAGAGCTGCACTGGTCTTAGGGGCCTTCCGAACGTCAAACACTTCATCCAGAATCGTGTCTTTGCCTTCACGGGGGGCGATGACTGGATCCGTAAGCCTGTTAAGTTGCCTTATCAGGCTTAGGACCTGCCAGAAGGCATGTTCGGATTCTTGCTGTTCTCCTCCCTGCGGGCTGGCAGCTAAGTCTCCTGCCCCAGGAATCTCTTCCTGGGGTGATACGTGGACATTCCCCTGGGTAGTCGTGGGTTCCTGACGAATCCTTGCAGAGGATTTAGGGACGGTCTTGGAATCCTTGGATTCCCTCCTGGGAG
This sequence comes from Palaemon carinicauda, assembly GCF_036898095.1. Lineage (NCBI taxonomy): Eukaryota > Metazoa > Arthropoda > Malacostraca > Decapoda > Palaemonidae > Palaemon > Palaemon carinicauda. The sequence continues at coordinate 21,627,104 of NC_090738.1, read as the reverse complement.
GGATACAGGATCCCAACAACGAGGTTCGAGGGGCCCCTTCCTTACGAGACGATTCTCCTGCCTGAAGCGAAGTCTCCCCCCCTGGTGCTGAGGGGAAGACTACCGCCCCACTGGACTCACCCGAGGACAGAAAGGCCTCGTCCAGGGGAGAAGGAGAGAGTACTCGTGCAGGAGAAGGGACCTTCGCGACCGACCTCTTGGGAACCAACTTCGCCCTGGGGGAAGTCACCACGAAGTCCACTCCTCTCTTTCTCTTCAGCGTAGGAGAGACAGCCGTTGGTTTGTTACCCTGGCCGGCGAGTGCTGGTTCCATAACCCTCACTAACGCCCGTGCCAGAGGACCAAACCAAGTCTGCTGCTCCAAGGACACAGAGTCCGAAATCCTCGCTAAAGGGAAAGGGATCGGGCGATCCTTTGGAGTGGACACGACGGTACCTGCCTGAAAAGAAGGTGGGGAAGAATGCTGTACTAACCTCTCCTCGTCCTGCACTACCAACCTGTGTTTGGATGGAGGTGATCCCGAGTGCCGTCTAGGCGTACGCGTTCCTGCTGCTACCACCGGCTGCGGAATTCGCCGCGAACGATGGTCGCGCGAGGGCGAATGGTCGCGCGAAGGCGAATGGTCGCGCGGGAGCGCAGGCGAGCGATCGCGCGGGCGCGCAGGTGGATGATCGTGCGGGCGCACAGGCGAGCGGTCGCGCGGGCGTGCAGGCGCGCAGGCGAGTGGTCGCGCGGGCGTGCAGGCGAGCGGTCGCGCAGGCGAGTGAGCGCGAGGGTGGGCAGGTAAACGAACGCGTGTCCGAGGCGACGAACGCAAGCGTTGGCGCGACGGCGAGGGAACGCGCTGCCGCGTGGGTGAGGAAGATCGCTGACGATGTAGATCCACAGGCGATCGATGACGAGCTGGTGAGTGCAGTCGTTCAAGTTGGCGATGGCGCGATGTGGCATGTCGACGCACTGGCGTGCGATGGTGAGCAGCATGCGCAGGTGAATGACCGCGTAATGGTAAGCGATGGCGAGCAGCATGCGCAGGTGAATGATCGCGTGATGGGGTGCGATGGTGATCAGCATCCGCAGGAGGGCGATCGTGCAGGGGCGAGCGATGGCGAGCAGCATGCCCAGGAGGGCGATCGTGCAGGGGCGAGCGATGGCGATCAGCATGCGTAGGTGGCCGATCGCGTGAGTGGGTGCGATGGTGATCAGCATCCGCAGGAGGGCGATCGTGCAGGGGCGAGCGATGGCGAGCAGCATGCGCAGGAGGGCGATCGTGCAATGGCGAGCGATGGCGAGCAGCATGCGCAGGCGGGCAATCGCGCGATGGCGAGCTAGAAGCTGGCGAACCATGTTCCTTCAGGAGCGTTGGAGAACGTTGGCGCGCTAGCTGTCGCTGTTGAATAGGCAATACTAAGATCGCCTGTGCGCGCTGGCAAGCAGGTGAACGCTGGCGAAGAGGTAATCGCTGGCGCGTAGGTGATCGCTGGCGAGCTGGAGATCGCTGGCGAGCAGAAGGTCGACGCGTGTCATGTGAAAGGACAGGTGGCGCGGCGCGTTCACGAGCAGGAACTGGGAGATCGCTGGCGCGTTGGCGAACATGTGTTTTTGACACACTCGCAGCACGATGTTGCGTAGCCACAGGACCAGGCAGATGGTGAGCAGGGAGTTCAGCAGGAACTAAAGAGTGGTCAGAGACCGCAGGGCGATGGTCCTCAAATGAGCGCTGACGCTCGGAAGAGAGCTGACGAGCAGGAGAGCGCTGGCGAGGGGGGCGAACATCAGGAGAGAGCCGACGAGCAGGTGAGCGTCGGCGAGCAGGAGAGTCTTGGTGAGCAGGAGATCGTCGACGAGCAGGAGAGCGCTGAAGATCAGGAGAGCGCTGGCGAGCAGGAGAGCGCTTGTGCGCTAGCACTGCTCGCGTAAGGGAAGGATCCCTTAGCCCCGAAGGGACCGTTGCCCGTCGGGTGACGAGTTCTCCAGAAGGCGAAGATCTGGCAGGAGATGGTGAGCGGTCTGCAGAGAGGTTCAAGGAGGGCGGAGTTGTAGGTTGAGGCTGACGAGGAGAGTCCCCCCTGGAGGATGAAGACCCAAAAAGGCGCCTCTTAGTCCCCCTGTAAGGGGAAGGGAGGCCCTTGTGGCGTAGCGGACGGTGAGCCTTACGGCGGAGGCGGCCTCGGGGAAGATCGTCGGGACCATCGGTCCTCCGAAGGGGAGTCTCCGTTAAAGCACTTCCCTCAGAAGGAAGCTGAGCAGCAGCCGAGACCGAAGGACTCACTTCCCCCTTCGAAGGATGTACGGAAGGAGGAGGAGAGCCTTTAGCACCATCACCCGCAACAGCACCTGCGGCGGAAGGCCCAGCCACGTCGGAGGCCTCTGTCACCACGACGTCGACAATAGACAGAAGGTCTACCTCTGCTACCACCGGCGACTGCTTAACAGCGGCCCCCAACGAGACAAGGTCAATAAGAGCGACCCTGGAGGGCAAGCCCTTAAGCCCCAGGGACGACCAAATCTGTAAAAGATCATCACTGGATAAGGCATTATCAATAACCTCCCCCGGAGGAGGAGGGGGAACCGCCTCGCTATGGGAGGCGACGCCCTCTCTCCCCACCGAAGGTCGGGAAACAGAACAAGGGCCTGTGCTCCCACTCGGCCGACTCTCCTTAGGAGGCGGACGAGGGGGAGCTTCGGAGGAGGTTGGAGCGGCGGAAGAAGAGTCCCGAGAACCTTCCTCCTTCAAGGCTAACCCCGGAGGAGAACGGTCTCTCTTGGACTTCTTCTTACGCCGACGGCCAAACCTCTCCCACTGGGAGGCAGACCACTCCCTGCACTCACGGCACATGTTCTCCTGGTCACACCGTCGGCCCCGACATTGAGGGCAGAGGGTGTGCGGATCCGTATTTACGTCCGACATGAAAGTCCCACAAGGACGACCGGCAACTCCAGGGCATGTACGCATTGTAAAGAAATAACTGAAGGTCAACTTCCAACCAACACACACGCTGAAAAGAAAAAGCAGAAAATTAAAGGCTGTCACGAGGGCGATGAGCAGACACGTCTGATCACCGCCGAGCCAAAAGTGAAGAGAAGCAAGTCACCGGTGTGTGGAGGGGGGAGGGGTAGCAAGCTACCCTTCCCCATCCCCCGCTAACTAGCGCGGGGGTAATTAACCCTCGTTAAAACTATTGGCTCGTCATTTCAGCTGCGCTAAAAGGTAAACCCTCTGTAAATAGCGTGGTTTGTATTTCGGTTACGGAACAAATAAAAATTTAACGGCTACTTTTCTATTCAAAACTATCTTGCAATATTTTCCATCTGCCCAATCATTCAGGTGAGCCCTATTAAATATCACAAATTTTAATCATTTGTATTTTTCATAACTATACAATCCGAGTCCTTTTAAATAGTTTCTGCTGACCTAGCAGGGAGAAGGAAACGCATCCTGGGGAATGTGAAGGACAAGGGGAGATTGAGCCGACCTCCAGCATGGTTGACTCCCCAACCCCAAGTTCTCAACTTAAAGTTAGCAGAGAGGACAAGGTGGATAGTAAACCTTAAAAGGACTCAGGTTTGTATAGCTAGGAAAAAAACAAATAGGAGACTCACAGCAAGGATGGGATAACCCTACTATAGTACTTCTAGACCCGAAGGGGACCAAAGGCTTAGCCAATTCTCCCGGTGTCTGTTCTTGGTCCACAGAAAGCGAGATACATATCTACCAACCAGGCCATTCAGGAACAGGCCAAACCTCCCATGGGTTAAACTAGACAGAATACATTATTCCAAAGTTCCGAAGTAATAGGTCTACGTACCTAACACCCGAGGTGTAGACCGAGTACAGAACCAACTCCACATCCTGGAATTCACCTGTTAGATTTGCCTTCTCCAAGTGGCGGAACGTTCTTGAAGAACAGTAGGAGGGGAAGAAAGAGCAGAGAAGAGAAATACTTGTTCAAAAAAACATAACCCCCATAATGGGTTCGCAACGATCCGAACCAACGCTAAATTACTTGGCCGGCAAAAATTTGGCCTAAGGAGAAAATGTTCAATGTCTTTTGGGTAACCTCACCTAGGTAGAGAGTAGAGAAGGTGGATTGACACTTCCATACTCCTGCCTTCAACACCTGCCATATCAAGGCATTCTTTTTGAGGAACAAGGACATTCCCACCCAACGTATTTCGTGAGCTTTAATACTGGGTGGATTTGAGACTCGACTTACTTTGTAAGACCTTCTTATGACTTCGCGTAGCCAAAATACGATGATATTCCAACTTATTTTTTTCTCATATGGCTACGAACAGGTTCTTCATGGATGGTTTGCACTGTACTGTTCATTTTGGGTATCTCCTGATGGCCCTCCCAGGGCACAATAAGACGCCTTCCGGGAAATTGGGAACAGAAATGCTAAAGCCAGTAAGAAAACCGCTTTGAGAGTTAGGTCTCTGACCGATGCTTCCCTGAAGAGTTAAAAGGGGGGTTTCCTGAGGAATGAAAGGGTCTTCCTGAAGTGCCATTCTGGTACTTGCACCTGTCTAGGAGGGCAAGATTGCTCGAAACTCCGTATGAGCATAGACATCACTCTGAAGGCTCCCAGCTCAATACCCTAAGCTGGAAGACCTGATAGGACCTGACCTGATAGAATTGGTAATAGGACTTGTAAAATTATGTTTGTAATCTACGTATGTATGATTAAATGATATCAATTCTCTACACATTACCAAAATTTGCTTTACCCTAATGAATGGATGGCATTTAAAGATAAAAAAGCTTTTTTAAAGAATGACCAAAGGTTTTGTCTATGTTCAAATCTATTTGGTCCCTTTCATTAAATTAAAAAAAAAAGAATAAAGATGTCCTCACCTTTCATCCCATGAATGGTGCTATAATGTTGTTCCAATTCTTGCTGAGTATTAAGACGAGCTTTGCATACTGGACACAAATAATTAGCAGCAGGTTCAATATGAGCCTCTTCGTAGTGAAGTTGTAGTAATTCTGGAGTGGTGAAACTCATGTAACATGTCGGACACAAAAAGCCTTCCACTGCCTCGCCTTGAGCACTATTTATGCCATCAACTACTTGACCTGGTAACTGTGGGCCTGCCTCCCTCACCTGGGCACTCACCTAATTAGTGGTAGAAAAAATATACAAATAAAGAAAAATTCAAAATTAATAAAAAGAATTTAACATAAGATAAAAAGAACTATAAATCAACTTTATCCAAACTTTATACAATATGCACATTCTAAATACAACTCATGTTTACTGATTAATTTATTATTGTATCCACTTCATAAAGCACACAGAAGATGACCAACTAGTGAAGAAATCAGAGGTAATACCCAAATATTACATCAAGCACCAGATTAATGTTTCCTCTCATCCATGAAGTCTCCTCGTTCAAAAGCATAATGAATGAAATCCTACTCCTCCCCACCCTAATGACTAGAATGGAGAAGTTAAAAAAACAAGAAGCCAGCAATTCAGCATAAAAATTATTACTGTAATGAAAGCCCTAACCAGACTTCAACTACAGACCAAACAACATGGAAAGAACACTAAAAATAGTAGAAATTAGAGAAAGTACTGTAAACAAGACACCAGGTTGAATACCAAGAGTACAACCTGTCAGACATATAACCACTTTCAATTCACACATTGAAATTTACTCTCCAGTCAAGAAGGACTAAGCTTCATTATTTGGTGCGATTTGATAAAGGAAGGAGCTAGTAAAAACTTCTGAAATATGTTGTGCCTTTAAAGGATATTATTGCAATTGTGACTGTTTAATGTCGTGTAAGTTTATTTTGTCAACATGCCTTTCTGGAATATATGTGTGTTTGAGCATGTACTGTCACTCATGATCTCATTTTCAAGTTTATTAAGTGAATTCTTAGAAGAGGAGAAACTCTTAGTAAGTTAAGTAAAAATACATATGAAGAAGGACTTTTAACATATTAAAACAGATTACCATAAAGAACCATTTCAGCTAAAACTCATAATTTTGTATGTCTAATACAGAAAGACATGAAATTAAATGGTAAATAGAATATCCATACAGAAGAACATTGATGTGTGTGTACTGTTCATCCTCAGCCAACACACACAAAGTGATGGCCAAAACCAGAAGGTGATGAAGAGTTCAGGGGCCACCAGTTGAGATCATTCTGCATCTACTGATCCACAAAGACTGGATGTGAGGGAGGATCCCAAGCAGCTAAAAAGTGCCGCTTCAGACAACGTTAAGAGTGGCCTCTATGGAGAATATTGTGAAGCACAAACTTCTCAGGAGGCAAAAGATAGCCAAGGAGGACTTGCCATTGCCAATAGTGGCAGTACCTGTTCAGAAAAACTTGTGTTCCCTACTTCAGCTTGATGAGGCTGGAGTTTGAAGGAAAGACTCTCACCAAATTTAGAAAAGGTGAAAATTTATACTCTATTCACAAAAAATGGAAAAGTCTACTACCAACTTATGATTAACTACTGTACCAATTTAAGAAATTAAAACAATTACTTTTACCAAAGAGGAATTCAAACTATTCTATGTTAGTGGTTCCTCTCCTTTAGCCTTACACAATCTCCAAAAACTGCACAAATAAAATGTACCAATAAGACCCATATTAAAAGTATATAGGACTGCAAAATTTATACTCCATTGACATTTCTAGCTCCTCTCATTACAAAACAATATACGTACAATGAAAAATTCATTCAAATTTAGGGACATTGACCTTTCCAAAAAAGTTAGCAAGTTTTAATACTACTTTCTTATATACAAGTTGAGTTGAATATAACTCATACTTCAGTTTATATGAACCTTTCTCTCTAGTTTTGTATGCTTTTCTTTTTTCAGTACTCCTACTGGCAAGTAATTCACCGATTCTCTTTTACAGAAGGGAGAGACATTTATAAACATTCCTACAGAGGAGATACTGAACATAACCAAATCCAACAAAAGAGCAATGGTAAAAGTAAAACATTTAAGTGAAGTCATTCAAAACCCTACTTAAACTCTATAAAGAGGAGAGTAGGTTTTATTTTAACAAACAATGCTAGTTCCAATTTGAAGGTTTTACTATGTGATCTTCCTCATCTGTTTCCATTGTCAATAAAATGTTATTTTGATAATAAAATAAATTTTTGAATATACTTACCCGGTGATTATATAGCTGCAACTCTGTTGCCCGACAGACAACTCTACGGTAAAAACTCGCCAGCGATCGCTACACAGGTTGCGGGTGCGCCCAACAGCGCCATCTGTCGTCCAGATACCCAGTACTCAATGTAAACAAAGACTCAATTTTCTCCTCGTCCCACTGCGTCTCTATTGGGGAGGAAGGGAGGGTCCTTTAATTCATAATCACCGGGTAAGTATATTCAAAAATTTATTTTATTATCAAAATAACATTTTTCAATATTTAACTTAGCCGGTGATTATATAGCTGATTCACACCCAGGGGGGTGGGTAGAGACCAGCAATATATGTTCACACTTTTATGAGCTAAGAGTTTTTATTTCATTTTAGAAGTTATCAAAATAACAAAAACAAAATAAATAGGTACCTGGTAAGGAAGTCGACTTGAACAATTACTCTGCCTTTTAAGTACGTCTTCCTTACGGAGCCTCGCGATCCTCTTAGGATGCTGATCGACCCCTAAGATCTGAAGTATCAAGGGTTGCAACCCATACAACAGGACCTCATCAAAACCCCTCTTCTAGGCGCTCTCAAGAAATGACTTTGACCACCCGCCAAATCAACCAGGATGCGAAAGGCTTCTTAGCCTTCCGGACAACCCAAAAAACAACAATAAAAACATTTCAAGAGAAAGATTAAAAGGGTATGGAATTAGGGAATTGTAGTGGTTGAGCCCTCACCCACTACTGCACTCGCTGCTACGAATGGTCCCAGTGTGTAGCAGTTCTTGTAAAGAGACTGGACATCTTTCAAGTAAAATGACGCGAACACTGACTTGCTTCTCCAATAGGTTGCGTCCATTATACTTTGCAGAGATATATTTTGCTTAAAGGCCACGGAAGTTGTTACAGCTCTAACTTCGTGCGTCTTCACCTTAAGCAAAGTTCGGTCTTCCTCACTCAGATGTGAATGAGCTTCTCGTATTAACAATCTGATAAAGTCTGACCAAGCATTCTTTGACAAAGGCAAGGATGGTTTCTTAACTGAACACCATAAAGCTTCAGATTGGCCTTGTAAAGGTTTAGTACGCTTTAAATAGAACTTAAGAGCTCTAACAGGGCATAAGACTCTTTCTAGTTCATTGCCTACGATCTCCGATAAGCTGGGGATATCGAAAGATTTAGGCCAAGGCCGAGAAGGCAGCTCATTTTTGGCTAGAAAACCAAGTTGTAGCGAACAAGTGGCTTTTTCTGACGAAAATCCTATGTTCTTGCTGAAGGCATGAATCTCACTGACTCTTTTAGCCGAGGCTAAGCATACCAGGAAAAGAGTCTTAAGAGTGAGATCTTTCAGGGAGGCTGATTGTAACGGCTCCAACCTGTCTGACATGAAGAATCTTAGTACCACGTCTAAATTCCATCCAGGGGTAGCCAAACGACGCTCCTTGGAGGTCTCAAAAGACTTAAGGAGGTCTTGCAGATCTTTATGTTTGGAAAGATCTAAGCCTCTATGCCGGAAGACCGATGCCAACATGCTTCTGTAGCCCTTGATAGTGGGAGCTAAAAGGGATCGTCCTTTTCTCAGGTATAAGAGAAAAACAGCTATTTGAGCTACAGAGGTACTGGTCGAGGATACAGAAACTGACTTGCACCAGTCTCGGAAGACTTCCCACTTCGATTGGTAGACTCTAATGGAAGAAGCTCTCCTTGCTCTAGCAATCGCACTGGCTGCTTCCTTCGAAAAGCCTCTAGCTCTCGAGAGTCTTTCGATAGTCTGAAGGCAGTCAGACGAAGAGCGTGGAGGCTTTGGAGTACCTTCTTTACGTGTGGCTGACGTAGAAGGTCTGCCCTTAGAGGAAGACTACTGGGAACGTCTACTAACCATCGAAGTATCTCGGTGAACCATTCTCTCGCGGGCCAGAGGGAAGCAACTAACATCAACCTTGTCCCTTCGTGAGAGGCGAACTTCTGCAGTACCTTGTTGACAATCTTGAACGGTGGGAATGCGTAGAGATCCAGATGTGACCAATCTAGGAGGAAAGCATCTATATGTATTGCTGCTGGGTCCGGGACTGGAGAGCAATAGATTGGAAGCCTCTTGGTCAGCGAGGTTGCAAAGAGATCTATGGATGGTTTTACCCCAAGTGGCCCAAAGTCTCTTGCACACATCCTTGTGGAGGGTCCATTCGGTTGGAATTACTTGCCCTTTCCGACTGAGACAATCTGCTATGACGTTCAAGTCGCCTTGGATGAACCTCGTTACTAGGGAGATGTCTTGACCTTTTGACCAGATGAGCAGGTCCCTTGCGATCTCGTACAACGTCAGTGAGTAGGTACCTCCTTGTTTGGAGATGTACGCCAAGGCCGTGGTGATGTCCGAGTTAACTTCCACCACTTTGCCTCGAAGGAGAGACTTGAAGCTTTTCAAGGCCAGATGTACTGCCAACAGCTACTTGCAGTTGATATGCATGCTCCTCTGACTCGAGTTCCACAGTCCTGAGCATTCCCGACCGTCTAGTGTCGCGCCCCAGCCCCACGTCCGATGCGTCCGAGAAGAGAACGTGGTTGGGAGACTGAACAGCCAGGGGAAGACCCTCTCTTAGGTTGATATTGTCCTTCCACCAAGTCAGACAAGACTTTATCTTTTCGGAAACAGGGATCGAGACCGCTTCTAGCGTCTTGTCCTTTTTCCAGTGAAAAGCTAGATGGTATTTAAGAGGACGGAGGTGTAGTCTTCCTAGTGACACAAATTGTTCCACGGATGACAGCGTCCCTACCAGACTCATCCACAGCCTGACTGAGCAGCGTTCCTTCTTCAGCATCTTCTGGATGGATAGCAGGGCTTGATCTATTCTGGGGGCTGATCGTCTTGTTGTTCAGCAACGTCCTCATCAGAGGGTTCCTCATCCGAAAACTGATGAGGAAACGGCAACGGAGTGGGCAACGTCTGGCTCGCTGAGTCCGGTCGCACTGGTGGATGCGTGACGGAGCCGGACGCAACATCATGGAACTGCTGCACAGTCTGTGAACTGTCAACAACCATGGGTGCGCGAGGAAGCACAGCGTCAACCCGAGACTGTCTAGACCGTCTGGGTTGTGCAGTCAACACCCTACCGGGTTGCTGAGGTTGACGCACTGCGTCAAAACAAGTCACCTCTGCTGGTTGTTGAACGTCCTGAACGTCAACAACCACCTCCGAGCGTCGCTTAACGTCAACGTGCGGCTGGCAACCCACACTGGGTCGCATCGGTGGAGGAACCACCTCAACTGGCAGACGCGAGTAGGTTACCTCAGCGTCAACAGGGCGCACAACCGACCGGTTGGAAGGTTGTTGGCCAGAAGGTTCGGTAGCAACCTTCTCCGCATTAAAGTCCTCTATCAAGGACGCAAGCTTGGACTGCATGTCTTGCAGCAAAGCCCATTTAGGGTCTACGGGAGCAGGTGTGGCAACAGACGGGGTTAGCGACTGAGGCGGTACTGCTTACCATCCCTGAAAGCCTTGTTATGCATGACATAATTGTACAGCAAAACATCAAAGGCTCGAAAACAGCTGTGAAGTTGACCTGTAAACAACTTGGAGCGTCTCCTGGCCAGGCGCCAGGGAGAGTCTACGAGGATTGAGAAGTCTATCTGGGCAGAGGCATGAACTCCCAAGCCGAGAACTTCTCTCGTGTCATATCAGACTCTCGCTCTATAAACAGTTTAAAAGAAGGGAAAGCAAAGGCTGTATCCCCCAAACTCCTCCTGGTGAAAAACCAGTCGCCTAGCCAACGTAAAGCTCTCTAGGAGAGCGAGAGAGCACTAGCTTAAAAACAACGGCTTCGAAGTAGCTAGGCCTAGTGTAAGCTCTGACGTTTAGGCGAACGAGGAGCAGCAGTTTCAAAAAGATCCGGACAAAGATCCTTAAAAAAATCATCATGATTTAATTAAAGTCCATAGGAGGCTAAGCAGCTTTAGGCTCCTCTCCATCTGACAGAGTCCTCAAGGGAATATCAGTAGGAGGGGGAACAGCAACTTCCTCATCTACAGGAACCTTGTCCGATAAAAGCTGAGTCTCAAGCAAGGGAGAGACCTACCGTGGTGGCAATGCTTTACAAGCAGAGTCCACACTCACTGGTGCATTAGTAGCGGACCAGAACGCAACGTCATGTAACTGCTTGACAGTCTGTGAACTGTCAACAACTGAACTGTCAACCACAACAGGTGCGTGAGGACGCACAGCGTCCACTCGAGACTGCTTTGACTGCCTAGACTGAGCAGTCAAAACAACTCTAGAATGCGGAGGTTGACGCACAGCGTCAAAACAAGTCAACTCCGATTGTTAGTGAACGTCTTGAACGTCAACAGGAGCATCAGCAAGTGGCCTAACGTCCAAATGCGGCTGAAAAACCACACGAGACCGCATCGAGTGTGGTTCTAAACAACCTGACTGACGTGACTAAGCTACGCCAACATCAACAGTAAGCACAAAGGAACGTTAGGTTGGCTGAAAGCCAGGATATCGATGAGATAAACGGCTAGACTCAACGGACTAATCGGCAGAATAGTCTTCCATAAGGGAGGCAAGCATATACTGCATGTCTTGCCATACAACCCATTAAGGATCAACGGAAATGGTTGTGGTAAGAGACGAGGGTAACGTCTGTGACCGCAGCACTTTGCCAACAAAAAAAGACTCTCGGAGTCTGTGTTACGCTTTTGTTAGGCGGCGAGCAGTTATCCGATGACTGCATAGGGTCAGAGCTGTCCTAATGGTTGTAACCAGGATGCTGGACCTGTCCTGAAAGGACTGACTTTCGCTTAAGGGCTTCGAAACCTTGTGACAGGTTTCTTATGCGAAAAGCCTTTGGATGACGAGGAGAAACAACGTCTCTCTCGTCTTATGGTAGGGGAGATCTTGGTAAGATACACCCGATACCATAGAGGGAAAACGTCTGTTCGTTGATCAAGGCCTCTCGAACCCATAAGTCGTTTGACATTACTTCTCCCCTGGGCTTGGGAGCATGCAAGAGGTCCCGGACTAGGTGAACGACAGGCACGAACAGACGAACCCTCGGACGCAACACTGTAACACTTTGCGCATATCACTTTATCACTTCGATTTTCTGTTTTGCACTTATTTCACTGAAATCGAAACTTTTACTGATTTCTACCTGAAACACGCAATTCTACCCTTCATTAAAAGGTAGTAATTGCGAAATCAGTCGTATAATGCAAGCTCATTAATACCAGCAAAAAACAGAAAACATATTTTAAGATAAAAAAAAAATCAGTGGCTGGGAAAGAGACTAAACACTAGTTCATATAACTACGTTTTCAATCTCTCACCGCACATAGCCTGGGGACGAAAATAAAAAACTAAAAACGTTTTATCCTTCCTCCCCGTACAGCGACTAGGGACGAGAGTAACTCGAGAACAACGTTACCCGCTAGAACGGAACGTTTTCTCTCCTCTCTCTCCCTCCGTCTCTATCTCTCTCTCTCTTTCTCTCTCGATTTCGCAACTAAGAGAAGAGCCCAATTATATTTCGTCAAAAAAAACATGTTATTTGACTAAAGGAAAAAACTGAAAGGTTTTTCAAATAAAAAGTTCCTTTAAAATAGAATTTAAAACATTTAAGCTAAGAAAGAATGAACAAAACGTCAGAATCGATTTACTCTTACTGCAAAGTGAAACCGTGATACTGTACACTCTCTCTCTATCGTAACGATAGAGCGCATGTTGAACGTCCTGAACGTCAACAACTGCGTAGCATAAATAAACTAAACGTTAGTTCATCTTTGAAAACAGTACGAAGACTATCAAAGAAATTCTTTCATAAAATATTACATTTAAAAAGTTTTAAATCCTTAGCTCTTTAAAAGCTAATTACGATATAAAGGGCTCAACGTTGATTAACTTCGGTTTCCAAGTTAGGACCGCCTACTCTCAGGAAAGGTCTATATAAACAAAACATTAAAATTATTTTTATATGTTTATAATAAATGGAAAGTTAATCGAAGAGGCCTAATAAAGGCGGAGAGATATAAAATATATAGAGGAAAATCTATAACGTGATAAGATAATTACTAAAAGCCTAAACACACTTCCGTCTAAGGGAAGGGTCGGCCATTTAAAAGTGAAAGAAAGTCCATACTCTCTTTGTCACCATAATTAAATCTATCCAAAACGAGTTCAAGATTTAAGATGAAGATAAAACACCTGCATAGCGAAAGCTCAAAACTAGAATAAAGTACTTCACCAATTAGTTGTGAAAAAACTCCAGTTTAGCAACAGCGAGTAAGTACGTCTTGTCGATAGCTCGACAGAGAGAAAATTGAGTCTTTGTTTACATTGAGTACTGGGTATCTGGACGACAGATGGCGCTGTTGGGCGCACCCGCAACCTGTGTAGCGATCGCTGGCGAGTTTTTACCGTAGAGTTGTCTGTCGGGCAACAGAGTTGCAGCTATATAATCACCGGCTAAGTTAAATATTGAAAAATTATGTTTTCCTAAAAAACTTGGTTGAATGAATGTAATAATGATGATAATAATAATAATAATAATAATAATAATAATAGACAGAATATACTGTACATTTAAACTTAGGTCACATACAAATACTGTACAGTAAGCAGTTACAATAATGACTAAAAAATACAACTAGGTTAAAAATATAAATGAACAGCTAATCTCTCTTTCTATATTATTGTAGACAAAATGATAACGATGGGTTAAGCTACATTACTGAATATGATTCACAGGTGGAGACAGCAAAAATACTGCATCATTGCTTGAAGATGGAAAAAATTATAACACCAATAACATATAACACAAATACAAAATAAGCAATGAAGCTGTAAATATGCCTTTTGCCACCATTCATTTTTTATAACATGGAGCCTTAAAATACGTTATGTAATTCTCTTGCATGGCACTTTCAATTCTCTTCATTCATTATACTATAAGCATTCAAAGTTGGTTTTATATTTGTAGAGTTCCCTCTCTGGTTACAATATTGTCACCTATTTACGTTCATTGATTGATTTGTGTGTTTCATCAAGTTACTTTATTTGGTTGTTTCATATGTTTCTGCAGGTTTTCTGTTATTCAAATGTATTGGTGTCTTTTAACTTAATTGCCATCCTCTTTTATCCATTACTTCTCATATATACAGTAGTTTATTTATTTCCTGATTTCCTTCCCTTACTGGGCTAACTTTCCTTATTGGAGCCCTTGGGCTAATAGCATCCTGCTTTTCAAACTATGATTTTAGCTTAATTAATAATAATAATAATAATAATAATAATAATAATAATAATAATAATAATAATAACAATAATAATACAAATAATAATAATGAAATTATGAATAGTCAATATAAGCATAACTTTTTAATAAACTGATGGGAGTCTGTATACTGCATCAACTATAATAACTAAACAAGGTACAGTATATGTCTATGACTGGGATTTGTATATAAAAGGGCTAAAGACAAAACAACTATGTAGGCTAAAGACTAATTGATTTCTCATTTAGAAGACATGAAACCTTGTTCACTACAACATTTGAAGACAGTGGGCATCCATACTGTACCTTCTAAAAAATGTTATAGGTCTTCCAATTTTACATCGTTCCTTAGGACACCAGACACAGTACAAAATAACCGTGCTGTCTTTACTAGAGTGTGAAATCAAGATTTCAAGACACAGGCAAAGCACTGAATACTGTATTGGAGATACTCATGTGCTTTTATTTCATTTGACAATAATGATGCTTGTGATGCAAAGAGTGAGGGAGGAGGGCCTCCCTGTAATGATGGCTACTTACCTGGGAAGAGGACTAAAAGCCTTCTTTTGCCTGCTAATAATATTTTCTTGAATAACACCCGAGCATCTTGGGCATTGTACTATAAGTAAAGAAAGAGGTTTGTATACCTTATAGACATATAAATTGAGTATTATAGTGAATAATAGGTTAGGTAGAGAATCATGACGGCTTTTTAATTAATACAATATTTGCCAATATACTACTGTACAAAACACAGTATTAGTAGTACTTGTACTGTATTTACTGTCTACTTGGACAAAGTCAGGACACTGAGATAACTGTTCAATTAGTGTAAAAAATGTCCTAAAAAACCACGATATTGTTTTCCATTTCTCACAGCTACGGAAATGGAATCATGTACTGCTCAATGCCATAAGGCAAGTGACCTTAACCACTATTAAAGAACAGTTACTTAGTATTACTATACTTGCATGAATTTAAATGGTGCAAAAAATTCAGTACTAATAAAAAATATTATCCTTTACTGTACAGTAGTGTATATGCCAAAATTGTATTGAAAAGAAACAACAGGTTTCAAAGCCAGGCCCCATAATAAAATTAACTTGAAAAAAAAATATAAATAAAGCAGATAAAAGCTTACCTTATTCATGAAACTTTTCAAAGAATTCATGGTTCCTGAAGACTTAAGAGGCTTCAAATACCAAAGAGAATCCTGAAAGATAAAGAAAAAATTTCTTTTTAATACTAATTTGCCCACATGGGTAGTCGTACCTTAAAGAGTTAAAAATCCATCTAATGAAACACCTTTCTAAAAAATTACAAGAATGCATTAATCACTTTATAAAATCTATTCTCGAACATGCCACGATAGGTAGTATTTACAAATAAGAATAATGTCTGTGGTTACAGCATGAATCTATAATATATGTATGGAAATCCACCCAGTTGGTGGTGTATAATCTCTTCAGTTTTAGTTTCTATCTTTAGTACAGTCTCTTGTTTGGAAATACTTAGAATTGATAAATTTCTTTAATCGATGTTGTAGATACTATCATCATGAATGTTTCTACTAACTTCCCTCTAAATCAACACTTTTCTACTCTCTTTGGTATCCAAGGTGTCTGTTTGCTAGCCTTAGTATGGTTAATCTTTCCACTACAGGTTCTAATTTCTTTAAGCTTTTGACTTTACAGATCTTTCCCTCAGAAATACTGTACTTTGTTTACTTATTCCCTCCTCTTCTTAAACCAATCAATATCCATCTGCAACCATGACAAATACTGGCCACATCACATCAACCTACAACACATTAAATAACTCTTTATACTGTATGTTTACGAGGGATATATCATAGTATATCACCTAAATATATTCAACAGCTCTCTAGGTCAGGTTGGGAGTTCCTGTAGTAGTTCCAAAGCTCACTCAACACAAGTATGACCTTGCATACTATGTTAAGTTACATCCCAGTTTTCACCTTTATAATTCATTGTGCTTTAAGGAAGACCAGAATGGGGAGTCATGATGCAATCCAGGTAAAAAGGGTTGCGGGGGAAGGAGTAAGACCCAGAGATATAAGTAATGTTATGGTAGTTGCAGTTAGATTAAGATATGGTTATGTAATGATAATACCCACATTTCCATAATTTTTCCACTATCTAAATCTTTGGTTTTGCACTGAGGTCCCTTCAATAATGTTACACAAACTATCATAAAAATCACAAATTTTTATTGTATTTTTTATTTTTCTTAGCTATACAAGCTTGAGTCCCTTAATAAGATTACAATTTCAGCATAGCTGGAACTTGGCTGTTAAAATTTATAACAAGGTATCATTAGTTACCAAAGGGTGTCAGGGAAGCAACATACCCCACCTCATCAGCACACTTGAGTAGCCACTTTGACCTCCACCAAGGACTTGTGGGGTCATTGAGGTGGGAAGCGTAACTTAAAGGACTCAGGTTTGTACAGTTAGGAAAAATAAAAATTAATTTAAAAATTCTTTATCTATTCCTATACATGTACAAACCTTCCTCCTTTAATAAGAGACTTATCATTAGGAGGGAAAATGTTCCAATAACCAAATCAGCTGGTTTAATATCCCGGGATGTCAGAATACTCGAACCTATAGAAGTGCAGGAATTTTGACTCCTGTCCACCTCCTAATAACCTGAGAAAAGTTTCTCAGGTGATAGGCCAAGTTTCTGTCAATAGACAGAAGGCCAATGAGTTCAGTTCAATACATTACCTGGAGGATACATCCAAACGGGGACTTTTAGACTAGATATCTTAGCCCCAAAATACCACAGAAGGACCCACAGTATATGTATAGTGTTGTATACATTGTGCCCATCAGGAGGGATACTTCTATCTTTACAAGTATAGAAAAGTTGCTCAGTATGATAGCTTACCAGCATCAATGTCCAATCCAGCACACAAAGGCCTAACTGCTGCACCCCAAGGACAGGGAAAGAAAAGATGAAAAAAGCCAAGAAATTCTTACCTCTTACCCTAGCCTTATATCCCGCCCATTATTGGACGAGATGTTCCTTATCTTGTGAAGGAGCTATGTTTGTTGCACAACCTGCCGAGTAGCTACCACTGGTCCCAGTGAGAATGCGTCTAGTGACTTGTGGTATACTCCTGCTGATAGAGTGATGTGAAGGTTGTCTGGTGTTTTCAGGCTCCAGCCTTCATAAATTACATCACTGACAGGTTATTCCTGAAGGCTGGCGTTAATCCAATCCCAACATCGAAAGCGTGAGCCTGAGTGGTTTCCTCTGGATCTTTAGCCTGACGGTTTCTCAAAGCCAGAAGGATATCATGCTCCTGGAGATCTTCTTCTAGGAAGTGCACACGCTCAAGAAAAGATTTTGGTGCTGTGGTCTGAAGGGTTGAGTCTGCTTCAGGTAGTGTCATAGTGCCCTCACATGACAAAGAGGCAAATCATCCAGATCATTGGTGACATCCATCAAGGAAGGAGATGGAGACCTCGAACCTGGGGTCCTGACCGGTGGGGTTCTGTATCCCTGCAACAAACTCAGGAAGAAAGGAGAGCTTCATCTTCTTCTATCCCTCAGAATAACTGATGACATAAGAAAATCCATGAAGCTCACCTAATTATTTTTCCAAGGCCAGAGCAAGAAGGAAGATCATCTCAAGTGTCAGATCTTTATATGATGCATGACTCAAGAGGTTCGTATATGAGGGACCTGAGAACTCGGGTGACATCCCACACAGGTAGTATGAGTTCCCTAGGAGGAAAAGACTGTCAGAAGCTCTCCATGAGCATATACAGCTCCCATGAAGATGAAAGGTCTAAGCCCTTCAGTCTAAAGAGTTGGCTCAAGCCGAGTGATAGCCTTTCACCACTGAGACCAAGAGGAGCTTCTCAGCACTCATAAAGGGAAGATCTCGTAGCTCAAGCAAGCTATGATGATGATCATAAGTCCCTCTTCCACTAGAATCATAAACTGGGAAAGCTGTGGGAAAGCTGGAATGAAGTAGATGCCAGAAGTTTTATAATGTGAAAGTAATTGAAAAACAAGAGCAAGAGATCAAATGATAAGGAAAACCAATTCCGCAGTGACTGGTCACACCAAGATCGTACAATTGGTGACAGAGCATGTGAAGATCGGTGGCAATATAGAGTCTGAGATTGGAGAGATTGTGAGCAATGTGATAGTGTCATAGGTTCGGTTATTTGTTACGTTCATACTACTTGTTGATCATACACTCCCCCATGTTTCTGCTGGGTTGTCGTCTCTTAATATTTCCAAAGAGGGAAAGGAAGGAAGGCAACGACTATTATCCTGCACAGAGGTGCATATGTTCGGTTTCAAATGAGACCAAGCAGTGATGGCAAGCGTGTAAACCTCTATATTGCATACCAAAGTGTATTCTCGGGGAAGTAAACATTCCTGTTACTAAACTCCTTGTCTCACGTACGTGGTGAGAACATACCAGGATTGTCCTCCAAGGTGGAAATGCTCTTGGTATATACCAGTGGTTCTCTCAACATTCTTTGAAGTCTAAGCATTACTGGAGCATCCAGGAAATATCCAGGCACAGGTGATGAACAAGGAAAGCTGTCAATGTCCTGACCAGTAGTTCTTATGCTTGAGTCTTGCACGAGACCTTCTGTATCTCATACCGAAACATCTTTCCAGGGAAGGGAGGGTTTCAATAAAGCACTGCTCCACCCACACCACCATATTGAGGAATCAGTCATTGTCTTGTAAGAGTGACAATGGAGTCCTCTCACATAAGGGAGGTTGTAGTGTGTACATCCTTCTGGGTGAAGAGGTCTCTCTGAAGCTTTCTGAAAATCCTAACCGACGGTGTGCGTACTTGTTTACATATGGGACCGAGGTAGCAGGAGCATGAACACCAGTACCTTGTACTGATCCACCTACTTGTGTTGGGTTGGCGGGTGGTACTGCACAACCCTCTCACGCATGCGTGAGGCAAGAACAAACAAAGTCCCATAAAACTTAGAACAATATGTCTTCACATTGGTTTCTTCCTCTCTTTTAGGGGTAGCTGCTATTGCATCCAAAGGCTCAGCAGCTCAGGAAAACCCTTCTAGTGTATTCTCGTATCAGATCAAGAACGGAATCGGGGCAAAACTCTGTAGAGAAAGGAACAACAGCTTGAAGGTCAGACTCCTCTAAGGCCAAGATGCTCCTAGCTCTCATGCCCTCAGAGGCTGGAGAAGTACTAAGTGCTTAAGTTTCTGATGGGAAAACGTAATAGCATGGCACTAAGTGGCTCTTAGGAACATTGTGTGCAATGTAGTGTCTCAATGATCATTAGAGCTTTCAGAGCTGTCCTAACCTCATCATCTCCTAGGAACTGTCAGAAAAATGGAAAAGAGGACAGCACCCTTTTATCCCAATCGAGGGTACAATAGCAATGTCCTGTACGAGACTGAGTGCCGGCAACAGGTGACTGAACAGGACAGCTATCCAAAAGCAACAAGAATGTGGATATTGGCAGATTGTACAGACGACTGTTACACAGCTATACTCATCAGCAAAAACCATAAAATCTCCTCTTCTTTAACTTCCCTTGCATAGGATGATCTGCCAGTATATTACCTAAAAGAGTTGAGGGTGCCGGAAATATGTCTGTATTACCCGGCAGCTTAAAACGTATGGCTAATCAGTGTGCTGGCAAAGGGGGCGGGCTTCCCTGCCATTAACTACAGACATCCGTTATGAATTTTAATAGACAAGTTCCAGCTGAAATCATACTCGCATTAAAGAATGAGGGTTTGTATTTGTGTATGAACAAATCCATGTCAAAGGTCAATTCAGTAATGGGAAAATTTTCAAACTTTATCTAAATACTGTACACCTACTATTCCTAGCCTGAACCAACCTGGGACACTACATTGTACTGAATTGGCCCTTGGGAACCTTGCCCCTAGATTAGGAAGGCAACTTTACCACAAGACCCAAAATAAATGCTATTAATCCTGGGATAGGGTGGCCAAAAATCTCTCATTCGCATACAATCAGGAATAAGGGTATACAAAAAATTTGCCAAATATCACAAATTTTAAGTAATTTGTATTTTTCCTAACATACTTACCGAGAACTACTTTCTTAGGAGTTACCTGGAATCTCCTCTCAACCGACCAGAGTTTTGTGTAGTCTACCCTACTTCTGTTTTCTGTGGGGACTAACCCAGGCGTAAGGAGAACGTGCCCTGAGGGTAGTCCTGAGCTAGGTCGGCGTTAGCTTGGGTCTCGCTCATCAGTAAGTTCTTAGGATGGTACAAAAGGTTCTTCAAGGGCAGAAAGGCACTCGGGGAAGGTAGGGAGGGCCATTACCCGAAAGTAGTTCTCGGTAAGTATGTTAGGAAAAATACAAATTACATAAAATTTGTGATTTGTTCCAACACAGAGACTTACCTAGAACTACTTTCTTAGGAGACTTACACTTTAGGAAGTGGGAGTGTCTTCCTGAACTTCAGACCAAGCTAACCAGACGTCCCGTAACCTAGATGTGAACTAGGTTGCAAAATATAACGGAAAACGAAAGGTAGGGAAAACTACACAAAGAGCTCATGGTAGTGTCTAAGTACTCACCCTTTAAAAAATTCCATGATGCTGAGTCCTGTGACGAAGTTGTAGAGACGTGTCTTCTTTGGTTTGTATGTGGGGTTATCTCCGAGCAGGGATAGGAAAACGGGGACTAGGGTGAAAAGGAACGAACCTGAGTCTCTTGGTTTTGTTATCCGCGATTGTACCTGGGGCTTCACCGTTAAATCGCTTGGAGCGCGGAGATGACTGTCCCAATAGAAAAACCGTCGAAAGATCTCCTCGAGTAATCCTTGAGATAATGTGCTGTGAAGGTCGACTGATTCGACCAGGTGCCTGCTCGAAGGATCTGGCCCACCGCCATGTTCCTCTCAAAAGCTAGAGAAGTACTTAGACCCCTAATGTCATGGGGCCTGGGAGTACCTGGCAGGGGCAGTCTCTCTTCATTATAGGCTCTGACAATAACCCGTCTCAGCCAAAAGGAGATGGTATTCTTAGATACCTGCTTTTTCGTAACACCCGTGGAGACGAAAAGATTTTTGATACCAGGGCGGAGATGGGCAGTCCTCTCAAGGTACTTTCTAACGGCACGGACGGGGCACAACTTCAAATCTTCTGGATTCCCTGTCTTAGGAATGGCCGGCATTGAAAATCCCTCGAACTTCGGATCTCAGACCGCTGGATTCTGAGTTTTTGCCACGAAAGAAGGGACGAACTTGAGGGAGATTTCTCTCCACCCCTTCGAATGAGAGATGTCGTAAGACAACCCATGGATCTCTCCTACTCTCTTAGCAGAGGCGAAGGCCAACAAGAAGACCGTCTTGAGAGTGAGATCCCTGTCTACTATATCCTTCAAGGGTTCGAACGGGGGACCACTTAACATTTTCAATACCCTTGCCAAGTCCCACTGCGGCACCCTGGAGGCCTGAGGAGGGCAAGCTTGTTCGAAGCTCCTGATGAGCATAGAAATGTGCCTAGAGGTGCCCAGGTCGATGCCCTTCAGTAGGAAGACTTGGCCCAAGGCTGCACGGACCCCTTTGATAGCCGGAATTGACATGCCCACTTCGTCTCTGAGATGCACTAGAAAATCCGCAATATCTGGGACCGAAGCTTTGAGAGGCTTGATGTCCTTTGAGGCACACCATTTCGTAAAAGTGGCCCATTTCGCTGGGTAGACCGCTGCTGAAGACCGTCTCAGATAACGTGACATCTTTTCTGCAGTTCCTGTTGAATATCCTTCCTTCCTCAGGAGCTGCTCGATAGTCTCCAGGCGTGAAGGCGTAGAGACTGAGGATTGTCGTGGAACCTTAGAAAGTGTGGCTGCTGTAGAAGATCTGGCCTGTCGGGTAGAGGCCACGGAGGAAGACATGCCAGGTCCCTTAGATCCGCGAACCACTCCCTCTCCGGCCACCAGGGTGCTACCAAAGTCATCTTTAAGTTTCGGGCCGTCCGTACTCTGTTGAGCACTTGCCTGATCAATGTGAAGGGGGGAAAAGCGTACACATCGAGGTTGTCCCATTTGTGCTGAAAAGCATCTTCCAAGGCTGCCTTTGGGTCTGGGACAGGAGAACAAAACACGGGGAGTTGTGCGTTCAGCCTGGTTGCAAAGAGATCCATCACCGGCGAGCCCCATTTTTGAATGATGAGTCTGGCTACTTCTGGGAGGAGGGACCACTCTGTTCCCACTATTTGTCCTATCCTGCTGAGGCCGTCGGCTAGGACGTTCTTTTTGCCTGGAATGAACCTTGCTGAAATCACTATCTGGTTCGACTCTGCCCAATCCAGGATCTCCAGAGTGAGATCGCACAACTCCTTTGATTTTAGACCTCCGTGTTTCTTTATGTACGCGACTACTGTGGCGTTGTCGCACATCAACGCCACCGTGTTTCCCCTTAGAAGATCGACGAACTGTAGGCAAGCTTCTCGGACTGCCTTCAACTCTAGGTCGTTGATGTGTTGCCCTTTCTCCTCGTCCGTCCAGGTTCCTCTCGTCGTCTCGTTGAGATGTGCTCCCCACCCCTCTTTGGAGGCTTCTGTGAACAGAAGCATCTCGGGAGGCTCGGTTGCGAAGGGCATCCCCTTGAGAGTATTCGACCAACACTGCCACCACTCCAGGGAGGGTATTGTCTCCGGCAGGACGAGGATTAATTTGTAGGGCGAGTCTACTTGGTTCCAGAGACCCTTCAGGTTCCATTGGATGCTCCTGAGCCTGAGCATCCCTTGGGGAACGAGTTTCTCTAACGACACTAGATTCCCTATCAGCCTTTGCCAGTCTTTGGCTCTCCTGGGTTGTCTCGAAAGGAAAGGCAGGAGGATCCGTTCCAGGTTGTTCACCCGGTCCTCTAACGGAAAGGCCTTCACTAGTCGGGAGTCCAGTGTCACCCCCAAGTAGGTCATCCTGGTGGAGGGCGACAGATTCGGTTTTTCCCGGTTGATCGTGATACCCAGATCCTTGCAGAATTGAAGTAGCTTTACACCTTGCTCCTTCAAAACTCCCTCTGAGGAGGAAAGGAGCAACCAGTCGTCCAGGTATCGAATGAGGCGAATACCCCTCTCGTGAGCCCACACCGAAACTGTCGTGAAGACTCTCGTGAATACCTGGGGAGCTGTTGACAAACCAAAGCAGAGAGTCTTGAACTGTAGGATCTGGGCACCCCACTTCAGCCGGAGAAACTTCCTGCTTGAGGGGTGGACCGGGATTTGAAAGTATGCGTCCTTGAGGTCTATGGTCATCATGTAGTCCCCTTCCCTCAAGGACTGCAAGACCGACTTCGGGGTGTCCATTTTGAAGTCCGTCTTGCAAACAAACTTGTTGAGGGCTGACAGGTCTATCACCGGTCTCCATCCCCCTGTCGCCTTTTCCACCAGAAAAAGTCGGCTGTAGAAGCCTGGGCCCGGATGTAGGACCGCTTCCATTGCACCTTTCTCCATCATAGTGGAAACTTCTTCCTGAAGGGCTGCCCTCTTCAATGGGTCCTTGGGTGCCAGCCACTCCGCCAGACTGGCTGGAATCAAAGGTGGAGGATCCGTTAAGAACGGGAGTCTGTACCCTTCTTTCAGTACGGATACTGTCCAGGGCTCCGCACCGTGAGCCCTCCATGCTTGCCAATGTTGTCTGAGGCATCCCCCAACCTGAGGCTTGGGCAGGAGTAGGGGGCTTCCCACTCTATCTCCTCCTGGAGGAGCGGCCTGAACGCCCTCTCCTGGACGCTGAGTATGCTGTCCTAAAAGAGGCAGACGCTGCTGGGGCTCCTCTACGGAGGGGCTGTGGTGGTTGAGCCCAAGAGGTAGATGGAGCGTCTCTCCTCGTCAGGCTAGGAGAGGCATGAGAAGTAGAGGGTCCATCCGACATTGACCTCCTGTAAGCGGGTCTCCTCACGGGGTGGGGTCTGGGTGTGCTCACATCCTTCCTTTTCGAGACCTTTTCCATGAGCTCCTCCAACTGTTTCAACGGAAACAGGGAGTCACCCAACACAGGTAGGCTCCTCAAAGCCCTTGCTTCTCTGTCAGGGATCTTCCGGGAAAGCTTGGCCAAGATCGTATCCCTTTTCCGAAGTACCCAGTTGGCTGACAGGGCAAGAGACTGATAAGTTAGGAACTTCAAGGTCTTTCCCCCGGAGATGATGAGTTCCTTCAGGAGGTCTTGTTTCGCCGGGCCTGTCAAGTCGTAGGTGGCTTGCACACCTACCAGAGTGGAGGCCCACCAGTCCAACCAGGAGGCGACGTGGACCAAGTCTTTGAACATTTCCTCCATCATTGCAGCCTCCGACTGTGAAAAACAAATCGGGGCTGATGCGGCTCTGTCTTCTGGGGCACCCTGGCTCAATACTTCCAGGGAAGACTCTATTTTGCAGGCTCCCAGTCGCTGTCCTTCTGGGACATAAAACTTACTCTGGGACATGAGTCCCTGTAGTAACTTTGAGGAACTCTGTGACTTGGGGGCTTCGGCATTGCCCGCCACAATCTTGTCTACGTGGGCACGGGCCAGAACCAAATCCCTGGCAGCAGGCAGTGCCGGGGAGGGTTTCTGCTGCACGGGGGCCTCCATCAGCCGATTTAGGCTGGACCGCCAGGAGTCCTCGTCGGCTGGAACAGGTTCTTTGATCCGGTGATGTCTGCGTATAAGGCCTATCACCCTACGATATGCCGAGTCCTCGGTTGGGGAACTTTCCCTGTCGTCAGCAACACCCTCTGCCTGATTCCGAGGTGCCGGGTCAACGGGCACTCCCATCAGTCGTCGTGGCTCGGACTCAACGAGCACCTCCCTGCGGTGGTAATGGTCTGCGCCGATGGGAACTTCAGCACTAGGCCCGGGTGTCGGGACGGGAATCGCCGTGTCGGCGAGGACTACCGTCCGTAAAATGTCTTTGGAGGACGAGGACGCGGCTTCCGCGGGCTGGCCCGACGGAGGAAGCCGTTCCTGCGAGTCCAAGGGCCGAGTCAGCTGTGCTGACCCGACCAGGCTGCCCGTCCGAAAGCGCGGCTCCCCCCGCTGGGCGGATTGAGCCAGAAGCTTCGCGGCCTTACGCCTACCTGAAGAGGCCTTCTCGCTCTGTTCCTTGCGAGGGTCATACTTGTGGCTGGCCGAGGACCTCCGTGGAGAATAGTCTCTGGACCGGCGACTTGGAGAACGCTGAAACTCGCTCCTGCGGGGAACGAAGACCCATTCACCATTGGGGGACCTACTCTTCCTGTACTTCCTCCTCGGTGACCTGGATCGTCTTCTACTATACCTTGATCGGGACCTTGAGCGGGAGCGCCTGCTCCTGGATCTCTCCCTCCTCCGCCGGCGCCTCCTCCTCGCTTCACCCTCCGAAGAGACGGCCTCCGAAGATCCCGACGATACTGCATAACCTGACCGACGGACGGGAGCGGGGGCAATGGAGGTCTTCCCGATCTGTTGAGTTCCAGAGGTCGAGGGTTGTAAAAACGAGTCAGGAACCGCCGTCAGAGGAGCTGGAAAGGAGGTCGGTCGCAACACGCTGGGGAACCAGGAATCTAGGCCATCCTCCATCCGCAACGGGGACCTACCTGGCGTTTTCGGGAGCTTCCACCCAAAGGGCTCCCCTACCTATCCTGGACGCTATCAGCTGCTGAAGTACCTGAAACACAGGCCCAAGACGCGGGCGAAGAGACAGGAACAGTGTTACTCCACATGGGGTCATCGGAGGAGACGTGTCCCCCAATCACAAGGGCAGAGTCTCCAAGACCCCCAGACAAAGCACTATCAGGCCCCCCCACTAGCCTGTGACGGTCCAGCAATCCCCACATCATGTATATTAGACTCTTGGGGAAGAGCCATCGGCACCTTCCCCGCAACGGACTTACCTCGTCCCCTACCCTGGGTAGGGGAAGAAGGGACAGAAGCCCCGTCAGACCGTCCACCTGGCGACGGCCATGGCGAAGAGATGCTTGCCTTCCTGGGGGATCGTTTAGAGGATTTCTTCTTCTTTGTGCTATAACGCACCCACTGGATTTCATTCCAGCTAACACACTCCGAGCACGTATCCGTCGGCGAACACACTCTACCCCTACAGGAAGAGCAAAGGGAATGCGGGTCCACCTTCGGCTTGGATAGGAACGCTCCACACGACTTCCCGGCTCTAGGCCCAGGACAACGGCGGGTCTGCTCCATCACAACACAACCACAAGACACAGGCACGAAGGGAAGGGATAAGGAAAACACTTGGGAAACACAAGGGAAATACGCGAACGCGCGAGAACACAAGGGAGAGCACAGAGACACCATGCGGTAACCACGTGGGACACACGAGTCGGGGACACAAAGGGTCGCAAGAGAATGGAGAGCGGCGTGATGGTATCACGACGCGACCAGAGAACTTACTGACGAGCGAGACCCAAGCTAACGCCGACCTAGCTCAGGACTACCCTCAGGGCACGTTCTCCTTACGCCTGGGTTAGTCCCCACAGAAAACGGAAGTAGGGTAGACTACACAAAACTCTGGTCGGTTGAGAGGAGATTCCAGGTAACTCCTAAGAAAGTAGTTCGAGGTAAGTCTCTGTGTTGGAACAAATATACAATATAGGTGACCTGACTTTAACGGCTACCCTAAACTCAGCAAAAAAATGCAGTTCATACTAATGAAGGCTTATACTAAATGCAGCAAGAAAGGGATGATAGGAGAAGGCCCTAGGTCTTAAACAGTAGACCAAAACAAGATGTCTGGAGGGACCGAAAAAGACCCATCCCATTATAGAAACAGTCCCCGAACCAAGAAAAAGGATCTCTTAACGCAGGGGACAAAGGAGCAACATGAGTCTCTTCAGTCACAAGACTCATGACTCCACTTACTTACCCTCTGCCTCCGTTATTCTTTCTCTGTCTCTGTTTCTATATAAATTGGAGTACAGTATTTCTTGGAAGAAAAGGTGGAGAGAGGTGGAGGCAGTGATCTGTGGAGATATGGAATTAGTGGGGAAATCCATTCAAAACCAGGTGATCTCCCTTATCTGCATTTTTTGCTGTAATAAGAGTAGTCTATTTAGGTTAGGCTATATTAGATTACATCTAGCTCAGGCTGTTCAAAGCACTAATACTTTTACTAGCATTGGCTTTGCAAAATAAGGTATACGTATATGAAAAATAATGGTCACTCAAATAATCTTTAAATTCTTGCCAACACAGAATGGAACTTCTCCAAGGATAGAAATGTGGTCATTTATATTTTCTTTTTATACAGTACAAGAGGTGGGCGAATAATTAATTATGTATTTACTTATCAAAATAGGATAGCTTTCATCATATTCAACGTACTGTAGTTTTTATTCGGATAATATGACAAATTCGTAAGTAATTTGTATTTTTCCTAACTATACAAACCTTAACTATTTAATAGGGGTTATTACTTTCGGCGTAGCTGAAATGACAAGCCATTAAAATTTTAACGAGGGTTTACTACCCCACCGCTAGTTAGCAAGGGGTAGGGGGAGTAGCCTGCTACCCCTCCCCTTACACACAACTGTGCTTGAGCTCACTTTGCTTGGAGGTAGGACTTCAAGGGGGATAGGGCTGGCAGGCAAGTTTGATTAAATAGCTAAGGTTTGTATAGTTAGAAAAAATACAAATTACCTACGAATTTGTCATCTGTTCCGTAACTGACATACAAACCACGCTATTTAATAGGGGTGACTCACCCATTAGGAAGGGTGGAAAGTCCCTGCCAGTACTGGCTTTTGGCTTTGCCCGGGGACTCAATATTTGAGTGTGTTTGCACTCAGCAATAAGGAGTCCCTGCACCTCGCTAGAACCTTGCTACGCAAGGACTGCGGCCTACGCAAGCTGTGTGTGAAGGTAAAATAAAGTGTGACTCGTCCTAGGAAGTTCACCTGTAGTCCCTTAGAAGGAAACTTTAGGCTAGGACTCTCCCAATATCACCTCGTCAGGTTATGGGGACGTGACAGTATTATCTTAATACTCAGAACACAAGGAAACATGGTTTACCTGCAGTGGTTTGAGGTCAGCTGTGCAGAGAACCCAGGATGCTGCTTTCCCCAAGAGAGGGGAGGATGGAGAAAAGAGTAAGGGCCAGACAAATCTTTTCATTAATGCAGACTAAGACCGGTTAACAATGCCCTCAACCTTCTGCTACTTGTCAAATAAGGAGCCTGAGGTTTTAAACCAGCTGTTGTGCAGCCACCACAGGGCCGATAGAAAACGTATCGAGCCTCCTGTGGGTCACGTCGTGCAGGTAGTGGGCTGTGAAGGTCATCTGACGTTTCCACACCCCAGCTTGAAGGACCTGCGTCACTGAGAAATTTCTCTTGAAGGAGAGGGACGTAGCTACGCCCCTGACATCATGAGCTCTAGGGCGACGTGACGGAGGAGGGTCTGGATTCAGGGACAGATGGATCACCCTACAAATCCATGCCGAGATGGAGTTCTTGGTGACCCTTCTCTTAATCCTCCCAGTGCTAACAATGCTTGCACCTGGGGACGGACTGCAGCCGTTCTTCTGAGATATAGCCTCAGACTCCTTACTGGGCACAGTAGGAGAAGGTCTGGGACATCTGTTACAGAACGGAGACTCGAATCCAGAAGAAGTTGAACCGAGCATCCGGCACCCCCTGATTTTGAGTCTTAGCACCAAACTCAGGGACGAATTTGAACGTTACCTCCCCCCCACACCCTTGCATGGGTGATGTCATATGAGAGACCATGAAGTTCATTGACTCACTTGGCCGAAGCCAAAGCTAGTAAGAACACCGTCTTCCAAGTTAGGTGGAGAACTGAAGCCTGGCATAATGGTTCATAGTGAGGTCTCTTAACCCTTTTACCCCCAGGCTCTTTGGAAATTTCCAACCCTTAACCCCCAAGGGGTTATTTTTTTCCCAGCACATTTTGCAGTATATTTTTTTTAAATTGCTCTAACAGCCTTAATTTTTGTCATAGAGAGGTCAGGTTGGTCTCATTCTCTTGGAAAATGCCTGAATTTTTTCAAAAAATTATCAAAAATATGAAAAAAAAATTTGTTATAGCATTTTTTTGCATGGACGTACCGGTACGTCCATGGGGGTAAAGGGATGGGTTTTGTGAAACGTACCAGTACGTCCTTTGGGGGTAAAAGGGTTAAGAGACCTGAGAACTCGAACCACGTTCCATGGAGGAGGTCTCACATCCGACTGAGGGCAGGTAAGTTCATAACCTCGTATGAGTAGGGAAAGTTCCAGCGAGGAAGAAAAGATCATTTCTTTGAGCCTGAAGGCTAGACTTAAGGCTGAGCGATAGCCTTTCACCCCCGAGACTGAAAGGCGCATTTTCTTCCCGCAAATACACGAGGAACTCTGCTATTGCTGGAATAGTGGCATCGAGTGGAGAGATACCCCTTCCACGACACCAACCACAGAAGACTTTCCACTTTACCTGGTAGACAGATGCGGATGATTTCCGCAGATGTCCAGACATCCTAATCGCAACTTGTTGCGAAAAATCCTCTCTCAGCGAGGAGATGCTGGATAGTCACCCGGCGTGAAGTCGTAGCGAAGCTACGGCTTTGTGGAAGAGGCTGGCATGTGGTTGTCTGAGTAGATCGTGTCGTGAAAGGAATTCTCTCGGAAGTTCCGTTAGGAGTGGCAGAAGGTCCGGAAACCATTACGCGTGATGCCATAGCGGAGCTATGAGGGACATTGAAAAATTGACCGATATTCTGGTCTTGTTGAGTACCCTCCTCATCAGACAGAACGGGGGAAAGGCGTACACGTTGATGTTGTCCCACCGTTGTTGGGAGGCATCTTGCCAGAGCGCCTTGGGATCCGGGACTGGGGGGAAGTACAGTGGAATCTTGAAGATCAGCGTGGTCGCGAACAGACCCACAGTCGGGGAACCCCACAAAGTCAGGACTTTGTTGGCTACTAGATGACACAAAGACCACTCGATACTCACTATCTGAGATGCTCTGCTCAGATTGTCGGCGAGCACATTCCTCTTGTCTGGAATGAAACGCGCCGATAGTAGAATTGAGCAGACTTCGGTCCATCTCAGTATCTCTACTGCAAGATGTGATAGCTGCTTCGAAAAGGTACCTCCTTGCTTGTTGATGTAAGCCACTACTGTGGTGTTATCGCTTATCACCACCACAGAGTGACTTGCCAGGTATTGTTGGAACTGCGGAAGGGCCAACAAACCAGCCTTCATCTCTAGACAATTTATATAGAGGCCCTTTTCTGATTCTGACCACAGGCCTGAGGTCCTGTGGTACAGAACGTGGGGCCCCCACCCTTTCTTTGAGGCGTCCGAAAACAGCATTAAATCCGGGGGAAGGATGAGAAGTTCCACTCCTCTTCGTAGGTTCTCGTCTGTCACCCACCACTGAAGGTCCGTCCGTTCCGCAGGACCCATAGGGATCATGACGTCCGGAGAATCGCAACCTTGATTCCACCGGGACTTGAGCCGCCACTGGAGAGATCTCATCCTGAGGCGATCGTTGGGAACTAGACGAGCCAAGGATGAAAGGTGGCCAAGGATGAAAGGTGACCAAGGAGACGTAACCACGATTGGGTTGGAAGCTCTTCTCGTCTGAGGGAAGGGCTTGCGACCCCTCTCAGCCTTGCTATCCTGTTGTCTGATGGGAAGGCTTTGTGGAGATTGGTGTCTATAATCATGCCTAGGTAAACCAGTCTTTGAGTGGGAAGCAGAGAGGGCTTCTCGAGATTTACCATGATCCCCAGATACGGGCAAAGTCCTAGAAGTTTGTCTCGGTGTCGAAGAAGGGATGACTCTGAGTCTGCTAGGATCAGCCAGTCATCCAGATAACAGAGGAGACGGATGCCGATCCTGTGTGCCCACGATGATATTAGGGTGAACACTTCTGGTGAAACCCTGTGGTGGAGAGACCGAAACACAGCACCTTGAACTGGTACCCCTTGTGGTCTAGGCTGAATCCTAAGTACTTCCTTGAAGACGGATGGACTGGGATCTGGAAGTACGTGTCCTTCAGATCCAGTATACACATGAAGTCTTGCGGTTTCACTGCAAGTCTGACTGTGTTTGCGGTCTCCATGCTGAACGGAGTTTGCTTTAATCTGGACCTCTGCCCTAAAGGCCCGCCCCCTTGCTGATCCCATGGCAAGGGAGCTAAATGACACTGGATTCGTCCTCAGGGGAGGTAGAGATGTTGTGAATGGGACGCGATATCCCTGACTGATTACGGAAATCGTCCAGGATTCGGCCCCGAGTTGCTGCCACCTGTCTGCGCAACCTTGTACGCATCCCCCCACTGGCGGACATGTAGGGCAGGGGACTGCCAATCCTAGCGTTTGCGGCTTCGGCTGCTCCATCTAGGATTCTTCCCTCCCCTGGAGGACTTCTTGCCTTTCTTGTCCTTGACCGGAAAGGGCTTAGACACCACTGTCTTCGCTGCCGTTGTTGGTTTCGTGGTCTTGGTGGGACGTGGCTGCTGGGGTGCTGGAGGTTTATAGGGCTTGAATGTCACAGCCCAATGTAGGAGGGAGTCTTGGTGACTTCCTCCACCTCTCAACAGCCTGCTCCACGTCCTTAGAATCAAACAGGTTCGTTCCCATAACGGAAGAATGTCTGAGCTCGTAGATTTCGGTGCTAGGGGCCTCCTGGTATTGTCTTGGAGTCCTTCGACTCCCTCCTGAGAGGGATGCAGG
Organism: Palaemon carinicauda; assembly: GCF_036898095.1. Classification (NCBI taxonomy): domain Eukaryota; kingdom Metazoa; phylum Arthropoda; class Malacostraca; order Decapoda; family Palaemonidae; genus Palaemon; species Palaemon carinicauda. The sequence goes on along the minus strand of NC_090738.1, from coordinate 21,595,029 downwards.
ACTCCAACAACGACGGAGGCAGGCTCTTCTCCACCCTTATTCGAGAAAACTTTACCACGCGAGGTGGGGTTTCCCTCAATGGTGTGATGGGGGTACGTCTCACCTCACGTAACTCTCCTGAGGACGGGAAATCCTCGTCCGAAGGGGAGGAAGAAAAGTCTGAGGGGGGAGGGTGCCTGCCTCGAAAAATTATTTTTCAATATTAAACTTAGCCGGTGATTATATAAGCTGCAGATCTGCTGCCCGACAGAAAAACTCCACGTTCAAAATACGCCAGCGATCGCTATGCAGGTAGGGGGTGTACATCAACAGCGCCATCTGTCGAGCAGGTACTCAGTACTCAATGTAAACACAGAACCAATTTTCTCTCTGTCGTGCCACCGGCAAGACCTACTAAATTCGCTATTGCTTACTGGATTGGTTTTCACATATTTTGGTGAAGTACACATTTCTAGTTTTGAGCTTTCGCTATGCAGGTGTTTTATCTTCATCTCAAAACTTGAACTCGTTTTGGATAGATTTAATTATGGTGACAAGGAGAGTATGGACTCTCTTTAACTTTTAAATGGCCGACCCTTCCCTTAGACAGAAGTGTGTTTAGGTTTTTAGTAATTTTGCTTAACACGTTATAGATCTATATATTTTATATCTCTCCGCCTTTATTAGGCCTCTTCGATTAACTTTCCATCTATTATAAACATATAAAAATAAATTTTTATGTTTTGTTTATATGCGACCTTTCCTGATAGTAGGCGGTCCTAACTTGGAACCGAAGTTAATCAACGTTGAGCCCGTTATATCGTATTTAGCCTTTAAAGAATTTAAAACTTTTTAAATTTAATGTTTTATGAAAGAATTTCTTTGATAGTCTTCGTACTGTTTTCAAAGATGAACTAACGTTTAGTTTTTTAGACTACGCAGTTGTTGACGTTCAGGACGTTCAACATGCGCTCTATCGTTACGATAGAGAGAGAGTGTATCACGGTTTCACTTTGCAGTAAGAGTAAATCGATTCTGACGTTTTGTTCATTCTTTCTTAGCTTAAATGTTTTAAATTCTAAATTAGAGGAACTTTTTATTTGGAAAACCTTTCAGTTTTTTCCTTTAGTCAAATAACATGTCTTTTTGACGATATATAATTGGGCTCTTCTCTTAGGTGCGAAATCAAGAGAAAGAGAGAGAGAGATAGAGACGGAGGGAGAGAGAGGAGAGAAAACGTTCCGTTCAAGCGGGCAACGTTGTTCTCGTGTTACTCTCGTCCCTAGTCTCTGTACGGGGAGGAAGGTAAAACGTTTTTAGTTTTTTATTCTCGTCCCCAGGCTATGTGCGGTGAGAGATTGAAAACGTAGTTTATTTGAACTAGTGTTTAGTCTCTTTCCCAGCCACTGAATTTTTTATCTTTATATATGTTTTCTGTTTTTTGCTAGTATTAATGAGCTGCATTATACGACTGATTTCGCAATTACTACCTTTTAATGAAGGGTAGAATTGCGTGTTTCAGGTAGAAATCAGTAAAAGTTTCGATTTCAGTGAAATAAGTGCAAAACAGAAAATCGATAAAGTGATATGCGCAAAATGTTACAGTGTTGCGTCCGAGGGTTCGTCTGTTCGTGCCTGTCGTTCACCTAGTCCGGGACCTCTTGCAAGCTCCCAAGCCCAGGGGAGAAGTAATGTCGAACGACTTATGGGTTCGAGAGGCCTTGATCAACGAACAGACGTTTTTCCCTCCGTGGTTTCGGGCGTATCTACCCAAGATTGCCCCACCCACACAAAGACGTGAGAGCCCATTTATTTCTCGTCTGCGGAAGAGGTTTCTCGTAAGAAACCATGGACCAAGGTCTCGCGGCTTATTAAGCGCAAGTCGGTCCCTTCCGCGCAAGTCCAACGGCCCAGTTGTAGCCAATGGGTCAGTTCGGACTCGCTGCAGTCTTCCGACGACTGCTCACCTCCTAAGAGAGGCAAAGCGGTACCGCATCAGGCAGTCACACCGTCTGTTGCCGCACCTGCTCTTGTAGACCCTAAGTGGTCTTTGCTGCAGACCATGCAGTCTCAGTTAACGTCATTGATGCAGGACTTTCGTGCGGAGAAGGTTGACACCAACCTCTAGCCTACAACCAACCACGGTTGTGCGTCCTGTGGACGCTGAGGCGACCTTCTGCCGCACTCCAGCTGAGAGAGTCCCGCCACCCATGCGTTCCAGTGTACCCTGCCAGCCGCATGTTGACGTTCAGCGACGCACGGAACCTTCCGTTGACGTTCGCGAGGTACAACAACAGTCTAAGTTGTTTTGTTTTGACGCGGTGCGTCAACCTCCGCATTCTAGAGTTGTTTTGACTGCTCAGTCTAGACAGTCAAAGCAGTCTCGAGTGGACACTGTACATCCTCACGCACCTGTTATGGTTGACAGTTCAGTTGTTGACAGTTCACAGACTGTCAAGCAGTTACATGACGTTGCCTTCTGGTCTGCTACTAATGCTCCAGTGAGAGACTCACTGAGGTAACCTAGCTTTTATCGGACAAGGTTCCTGTAGATGAGGAAGTTGCTGTTCTCCCTCCTACTGATATTCCCTTGAGGACTCTGTCAGATGGAGAGGAGCCTTAAGCTGCTTAGCCTCCTATGGACTTTAATTAAATCATGATGATTTTTTTTTAAGGATCTTCGCCCGGATCTTGTAACTGCTGCTCCTCGTTCGCCTAAACGTCAGAACTTACACTAGGCCTAGCTACTTCGAAGCCGTTGTTTTTAAGCTAGTGGTCTCTCGCTCTCCTAGAGAGCGTTACGTTGGCTAGGCGACTGGTTTTTGCACCAGGAGGAGTTTTTAGGGATACAGCCTTTGATTTCCCTTCTTTTAAACTGTTTATAGAGCGAGAGTCTGATATGACACGAGAGAAGTTCTCGGCTTGGGAGTTCATGCCTCTGCCCAGATAGACTTCTCAATTCTGGTAGACTCGCCCTGGCGCCTAGCCAGGAGACGCTCCAAGTTGTTTACAGGTCAACTTCTCAGCTTTTGTCAAGCCTTTGAAGTTTTGCTGTACTATTATGTCCCACATAACAAGGCTTTCAGGGATGGTAAACGGTTCCGCCTCAGTCGCTAACCCCGTCTGTTGCCACACCTGCTCCCGTAGACCCTAAATGGGCTTTGCTGCAAGCCATGCAGTCCAAGCTTGCGTCCTTGATAGAGGACTTAAATGCGGAGAAGAACCTTCTGGCCAACAACCTTCCAACCGGTCGGTTGTGCGCCCTGTTGACGCTGAGGTAACCTACTCGCGTCTGCCAGTTGAGGTGGTTCCTCCTTCTGGCCAACAACCTTCCAACCGGTCGGTTGTGCGCCCTGTTGACGCTGAGGTAACCTACTCGCGTCTGCCAGTTGAGGTGGTTCCTCCACCGATGCGACCCAGTGTGGGTTGCCAGTCGCACGTTGACGTTAAGCGACGCTCGGAGGTGGTTGTTGACGTTCAGGACGTTCAACAACCAGCAGAGGTGACTTGTTGTGACACAGTGCGTCAACCTCAGCAACCCGGTAGGGTCTTGACTGCACAACCCAGACGGTCTAGACAGTTTCGGGTTGACGCTGTACTTCCTCGCGCACCCATGGTTGTTGACAGTTCACAGACTGTGCAGCAGTTCCATGATATTGCGTCCGGCTCCGTCACGCATCCACCAGTGCGACCGGATTCAGCGAGTCAGACGTTGCCCACTCTGTTGCCGTTTCCTCATCAGTTTCGGATGAGGAACCCTCTGATGAGGACGTTGCTGAACAAGACGATCAGCCCCCAGCCCTGCTATCCATCCAGAAGATGCTGAAGAAGGAACGCTGCTCAGTCAGGCTGTGGATGAGTCTGGTAGGGACACTGTCATCCGTGGATCAATTTGTGTCACTAGGAAGACTACACCTCCGTCCTCTTCTATACCATCTAGCTTTTCACTGGAAAAAGGACAAGACGCTAGAAGCGGTCTCGATCCCGGTTTCCGGAAAGATAAAGTCTTGTCTGACTTGGTGAAAGGACTATATCAACCTTAGAGAGGGTCTTCCCCTGACTGTTCAGACTCCCAACCACGTTCTCTTCTCGGACGCATCGGACGTAGGCTGGGGTGCGACATTAGACGGTCGGGAATGCTCGGGATTATGGAACTCGAGTCAAAGGACAATGCATTTCAACTGCAAGGAGCTACTGGCAGTACGTCTGACCTGGAAAAGCTTCAGGTCTCTCCTTCAAGGCAAAGTGGTGGAGGTGAACTCCGACAACACCACGGCTTTGGCGTACATCTCCAAGCAAGGAGGGACCTACTCTCTGACGTTGTACGAGATCGCAAGGGACCTCCTCACCTGGTCAAAAGGTCTAGACATATCACTAGTAACGAGGTTCATCCAAGGCAACTTGAATGTCATGGCAGATTGTCTCAGTCGGAAGGGACAAATAATTCCAACAGAATGGACCCTCCACAAGGATGTATGCAAGAGACTTTGGGCCACCTGGGGCCAGCCAACCATAGATCTCTTCGCAACCTCGATGACCAAGAGGCTCCCAATATTTTGCTCACCAATCCCGGACCCAGCAGCAGTTCATATAGATGCCTTTCTACTAGATTGGTCACATCTAGATCTATATGAATTCCCTCCGTTCAAGATTGTCAACAAGGTACTGCAGAAGTTCGCCTCTCACGAAGGGACAAGGTTGACGCTAGTTGCTTCCCTCTGGCCCGCGAGAGAATGGTTCACCGAGGTACTTCGATGGCTAGTAGACGTTCCCAGAACACTTCCCCTAAGGGTGGACCTTCTACGTCAGCCACGCGTAAAAAAGGTACACCAAGGCCTCCACGCTCTTCGTCTGACTGCCTTCAGACTATCGGAAGACTCGAGAGCTAGAGGCTTTTCGAAGGAGGCAGCCAGAGCGATTGCTAGAGCAAGGAGAACATCCACCCTTAGAGTCTACCAATCGAAGTGGGAAATCTTCCGAAACTGGTGCAAGTCAGTATCCGTATCCTCGACCAGTACCTCTGTAACTCAAATAGCTGACTTCCTCTTATATCTGAGGAAAGAACGATCTCTTTCAGCTCCCACTATCAAGGGTTACAGAAGCATGTTGGCATCAGTCTTCCGTCACAGAGGCTTAGATCTTTCCAACAATAAAGATCTACAGGACCTCCTTAAGTCTTTTGAGACCACAAAGGAGCGTCGTTTGGTTACACCTGGTTGGAATTTAGACGTGGTACTAAGATTCCTTATGTCAGACAGGTTCGAACCGCTATAATCAGCCTCCCTGAAAGATCTCACCTTAAAGACTCTTTTCCTGGTATGCTTAGCCACAGCTAAAAGAGTCAGTGAGATTCATGCCTTCAGCAAGAACATCGGATTCTCATCCGAAACAGCTACATGTTCTACAACTTGGCTTTCTAACCAAAAACGAGCTGCCTTCTCGGCCTTGGCCAATATCGTTCGATATTCCAAACTTATCGTATGGTTGGATATGAACTAGAAAGAGTCTTATGTCCTGTAAGAGCTCTTAAGTTCTATTTAAAATGAACTAAACCTTTACGAGGCCCGTCTGAAGCTTTATGGTGTTCAGTTAAGAAACCATCTTTGCCTATGTCAAAGAATGCTTTATCCTATTTTATCAGACTGTTAATACGAGAAGCTCATTCCCATCTGAATGAGGAAGACCAAGCTTTGCTGAAGGTAAGGACACACGAAGTTAGAGCTGTCGCAACTTCCGTGGCCTTTAAACAAAATAGATCTCTGCAAAGTATAATCGACGCAACCTATTGGAAAAGCAAGTCAGTGTTCGCGTCTTTTTATCTTAAGAATGTCCAGTCTCTTTACGAGAACTGCTACACTCTGGGACCATTCGTAGCAACGAGTGCAGTAGTGGATGAGGGCTCAACCACTACAATTCCCTAATTCCATAACCTTTTTAATCTTTCTCTTGAAATGTTTTATTATTGTTTTTGGGTTGTCCGGAAGGCTAAGAAGCCTTTCGCATCCTACTTGATTTGGCGGGTGGTCAAAGTCATTTCTTGAGAAGCGCCTAGATTAGAGGTTTTGATGAGGTCCTGTTGTATGGGTTGCAACCCTTGATACTTCAGATCCTAGGGGTCGCTCAGCATCCTAAGAGGATCGCGAGGCTCCGTAAGGAAGACGTACTTAAAAAGGCAGAGTAATTGTTCAAGTCGACTTCCTTACCAGGTACTTATTTATTTTATGTTTGTTATTTTGAATAACTGCTAAAATGAAATACAAAATACTTAGCTCATAATAATGTAAACAAGTAATGCTGGTCTCTACCCACCCCCCTGGGTGTGAATCAGCTTATATAATCACCGGCTAAGTTTAATATTGAAAAATGTTATTTTTATTAATAAAATAAATTTTTGAATATACTTACCCAGTGATTATATATTAAAGGACCCTCCCTTCCTCCCCAATAGAGACCCAGTGGACCGAGGAGAAAATTGGTTCTGTGTTTACATTGAGTACTGAGTACCTGCTCGACAGATGGCGCTGTTGATGTACACCCCCTACCTGCATAGCGATCGCTGGCGTATTTTGAACGTAGAGTTTTTCTGTCGGGCAGCAGAGCTGCAGCTTATATAATCACCGGGTAAGTATATTCAAAAATTTATTTTATTAATAAAAATAACATATTTTGATTATAAAATAAATTTTTGAATATACTTACCCGGTGAATATATAATAGCTGACGTCTCCGGTGGCTCGACAGAAAAACACAAAAACTCGCGAGCGATCGCTATGAAGGTTGCGGGTGTGCCCACCAGCGCCAACTATCGGCCAGACACCGCATATACATGTAAACAGCTCCAGTTCTTCTCATCCCGCTGGGTCTCTATCGGGGAGGAAGGGGGGGCCTTTAATTTATATATTCACCGGGTAAGTATATTCAAAAATTTATTTTATAATCAAAATATCATTTTTAAATATTTAACTTAGCCGGTGAATATATAATAGCTGATTCACACCCATGGTGGTGGGTAGAGACCAGAATTAATAAAGTTTACAGCGTATATGCTTAGAGTTTTTGACAGTTATATCATAACAAAACCCAAATATATATAGGTACCTGGTAAGGAAGTTGACTTAGACGATTACTCTGCCTTGTTAGTCTGTCTTCCTCACGAAGCCCAGCCATCCTCTTAGGATGCTGAAAGACTCCCAGGAGCTGAAGTATCAAGGGCTGCAACCCATACAACAGGACCTCATCAAACCCCTAATCTGGGCGCTCTCAAGAAATGACATTTGACCACCCGCCAAATCAACCAGGATGCGAAAGGCTTCTTAGCCTTCCGTACAACCCAAAAACAAGATTAAAAACATTTCAAGAGACAGATTAAAAGGATATTGGAATTAAGGGAATGTAGTGGTAGAACCCTCAACCACTACTGCACTCGCTGCAACGAATGGACCCAGTGTGTAGCAGTCCTCGTAAAGAGTCTGGACATCTTTTAAGTAAAATGACGCGAATACCGACTTGCATCTCCAAAAGGTCGCGTCCATAATACTTTGCAGAGATCTATTTTGCTTAAAGGCCACGGAAGTTGCTATACTGTAGCTATTACTTCGTGCGTCTTAACCTTAAGCAAGCATCGGTCTTTTTCATTCAAGTGAGAATAAGCCTCTCGGATTAAAAATCTGATAAAATATGACAAAGCATTCTTTGACATAGGTAATGATGGTTTCTTAACTGAGCACCATAAGGCCTCAGATCCAACTCGTAAGGACTTAGTACGAGCTAAGTAGAACTTAAGAGCTCTAACTGGACACAGCACTCTTTCAAGTTCGTTGCCTACGATCTCTGACAGGCAAGGTATATCAAAAGATTTAGGCCAAGGACGAGAAGGCAGTTCATTTTTGGCCAGGAAACCAAGTTGAAGTGAACATGTGGCTTTCTCTGTAGAAAAGCCGATGTTCTTACTGAAGGCATGAATTTCACTGACCCTTTTAGCCAAAGCCAAGCACACTAGGAAAAGAGTCTTGAGGGTGAGATCCTTCAGGGAGGCTGAATGTAATGGCTCAAACCTGTCTGACATGAGGAACCTTAGGACCACGTCTAAGTTCCATCCAGGAGTTGCCATACGACGTTCCTTAGAGGTCTCGAAAGACTTAAGGAGATCTTGGAGATCTTTATTGTTGGAAAGATCTAAGCCTCTATGTCGAAAGACCGAAGCCAACATGCTCCTGTAGCCCTTAATAGTGGGAGCTGAGAGGGAGCGAACATTTCTCAGATGTAAAAGAAAATCTGCGATTTGGGCTACAGAGGTACTGGAAGAGGACACAGATGCTGACTTGCACCAGTCTCGAAAGACTTCCCACTTCGACTGGTATACTCTGATGGTAGAAGCTCTCCTAGCTCTCGCAATCGCATTGGCTGCCTCCTTCGAAAAGCCTCGAGCTCTTGAGAGTCTTTCGATAGTCTGAAGGCAGTCAGACGAAGCGCGGGGAGGCTTTGATGAACATTCTTTACGTGGGGCTGACGTAAGAGATCTACCCTTAGAGGAAGACTTCTTGGAATGTCTACCAGCCATTGAAGTACCTCGGTGAACCACTCTCTCGCGGGCCAGAGGGGAGCAACCAACGTCAACCTTGTCCCTTCGTGAGAGGCGAACTTCTGCAGTACCTTGTTGACTATCTTGAATGGTGGGAATGCATATAAGTCCAGATGAGACCAATCCAGTAGAAACGCGTCTATGTGGATCGCCTCTGGATCTGGGACTGGTGAGCAATAGATCGGTAACCTTTTGGTCAACGAGGTGGCAAAGAGGTCTATGGTGGGTTGACCCCAAGTCGCCCAAAGACTCTTGCACACGTCCTTGTGGAGGGTCCATTCCATGGGTATCACCTGACCCCTCCGACTGAGACAGTCTGCCAAGACGTTCAAGTCCCCCTGGATGAATCTCGTCAACAGGGAGATGCCTCGATTTCTTGACCATATGAGAAGGTCCCTTGCAATCTCGTACAGCGTGTGGGAGTGTGTGCCTCCTTGCTTGGAGATGTACGCCAAAGCTGTGGTGTTGTCTGAGTTGACCTCTACCACTTTGTTTCGAAGAATGCTTTCGAATTTCATCAAGGCCAAGTGGACTGCTAATAGCTCCTTGCCGTTGATGTGCATGCTCTTCTGACCGTCCAGGGTCGCACCCCAACCCAAATCCGACGCGTCTGAGAACAACACGTGGTTTGGGTTCTTGACTGCTAGGGATAGTCCCTCTCTCAGACTGATATTGCTGTCCCACCAGTTCAGGCATGCCTTTACTGGTTCGGAGACTGGGATTGATACCGTCTCTAAAGTCTTGCCCTTGTTCCAGTGAGAGGCTAGATGGAACTGGAGAGGCCGAAGGTGTAGTCTCCCTAGCGAGACAAACTGCTCCAGGGATGAGAGAGTCCCTACGAGACTCATCCAACTCCTGACTGAACAACGTTCTCTTTTCAGCATTAGTTGGACTTTGAGCAGGGCTTGTTCTATTCGGGTGGCAGACGGAAAAGCCCGAAAAACTGGACTGCGAATCTCCATCCCCAAATATAGAATAGTCTGGGATGGGATCAGTTGGGACTTTTCTAAGTTGACCAAAAGTCCCAACTCCTTGGCCAGACCCAACGTCCAATGTAGATCCTGCAGACAGCGATGACTGGACGATGCTCTGAGAAGCCAGTCGTCCAAGTACAGGGAGGCTCGGATTCCCGATAGATGGAGGAATTTTGCCACATTCCTCATGAGCCTCGTAAACACGAGAGGAGCAGGACTGAGGCCAAAGCACAGGGCTCGAAACTGGTACACCACATTCCTGTAAACAAACCTCAGAAACGGTTGGGAATCCGGGTGTATAGGAATGTGGAAGTACGCATCTCGTAGGTCGAGAGAGACCATCCAGTCTCCCTCTCTGACCGCTGCTAAGACGGACTTCGTGGTCTCCATCGTGAATTTTGTTTTTGTAACAAAAACGTTGAGCGCACTGACGTCTAGCACCGGCCTCCAACCTCCTGTATGCTTTGGGACTAGGAAGAGACGGTTGTAAAACCCCGGTGATTGAAGGTCCGAGACTTTCACCACCGCTCCCTTCTCTAGCAACAGAGACACTTCTTGATTTAGGGCTTGTCTCTTTGACTCCTCTCGGTACCTGGGAGAGAGGTCTATGGGAGTTGTTACTAGAGGAGGTTTGCGTACAAACGGTATTTTGTACCCCTCTCTGAGCAACAGAACAGACTCTTGGTCTGCACCCCTCTTCTCCCAGGCCTGCCAGAAGCTCTTCAATCTGGCACCTACCGCTGTCTGAGGCTGTGGGCAGTCAGACTCTGCCACGGGAGGACTTGGCTCCTCTCTTCTTACCTCTCTTTCCCTCGGCACGAGAGCCTCCCCTGCTGGGAGCTCTGCCACGAAAGGGCGGGATAAATCTAGACGCAGGAGTCTCGATCCTGGGTCTCACAGCAAAGGATGAAGAAGGAGCCCCTTTGCGAGCAGAGGACGCCATCAGGTCATGGGTGTCCTTCTGCACAAGCGAAGCAGCTATATCCTTAACCAGCTGTTGTGGAAACAAGGCCGCTGATAAGGGAGCAAAGAGCAGTTCCGATCTCTGACAGGGAGTAACTCCTGCCGAAAGGAAAGAGCAAAGGGTTTCTCTCTTCTTTAAGACTCCCGACGTAAAGGTGGAGGCGAGCTCATTGGAGCCATCGCGGATGGCTTTGTCCATACAGGACATGATAAGTAAGGAAACATCCTGGTCGGCAGACGAGATCTTCCTACTTAATGCTCCTAATGACCAGTCAAGAAAGTTAAACACTTCAAAGGCCCTGTATACGCCTTTAAGTAGATGGTCAAGGTCCGAGGAGGACCAACAAATCTTCGAGCGTCTCATGGCCAGGCGACGGGGAGAATCTACGAGGCTTGAGAAGTCACCCTGGGCAGAGGCAGGGACTCCCAAGCCGAGAACTTCTCCCGTGTCATACCAGACGCTCGATCTAGAAGCAAGCTTAGAAGGTGGGAAGGCAAAGGCCGTCTTCCCCAAACTCCTCCTGGTATCCAACCAGTCGCCTAGAAGACGTAAAGCCCTCTTAGAAGAGCGAGAAAGCACTAGCTTAGTAAAGGCTGGCTTGGTAGCAGCTAAGCCTAGAGCAAACTCAGACGGAGGCGAACGAGGAGCAACAGCAACAAAGTGATCTGGAAAAAGATCCTTGAAAATCATCATGATCTTCTTAAAATCCATCGAAGGAGGAACAGCCTTAGGTTCATCTACATCTGAAGGATTATCATCAGGATGAGGATCAGCAACGTCCTCATCTGAAGGAGCTTCGTCCGACAACTGATGAGTCTCAAGCAAGGGAGAGACCTGCCTTGGTGGCAATGCTTGACAAGCAGAGTCCACACGCAAAGGAGCATCAGTAGCAGTCCAGGACGCTACGTCATGTAACTGCTTAACAGACTGACTAGCAACAACAACAGGAGCGGGAGGACGCTCGACGTCAACTCAAGACTGCATTGACTGCCTAGACTGAGCAGTCAAAACAACTCTTGACTGCGTTGCTTGACGCTCAACGTCAAAACAAGTCAACTTCGCTGGTTGGCGAACGTCCTGAACGTCAACACAAGCATGCGGCAGCGGCTGAACGTCCACAAGCGGCTGAAAGTCAACACGGGACTGCATCGAGTGAGGCTCTACAAAACGTGACTGACGTGCCTTTGTAACGTCAACGTCAACAGGACGAGCAAAGGCTCATTTGGGCGGCTGACGGCCAGGATCTCGATCAGCTAAGCGGCGAGGATCATCGTGAACCTGCTCAGCAGAATAGTCCTCCATAAGAGAGGCAAGCTTATTCTGCATGTCTTGCAGTACAACCCATTTAGGATCAACGGGAATGGGTGCGGTAAGAGACGAGGGTAACGTCTGTGACTGCAAAACATTGCCTACACTAAGACTCTCGGAGCCTGTGTTACGCTTCTGTTTAGGCGGCGAGCAGTCTTCCGATGACTGCACAGGGTCAGAGCTGTCCCAATGGCTACAACCAGGACACTGGACCTGTCCTGAAGGGACTGACTTTCGCTTTAAGGGTCTCGAAACCTTGCTCCACGGTTTCTTACGCGATAAGCCTTCGGATGACGAGGAGAAAACCGTCTCGCTCGTCTTATGGTAGGGGCGGTCTTGACGAGACACGCCTGAAACCATAGAGGGAACGTCTGTTCGTTGGTTAAAGCCTCTCGAACCCATAAGTCCTACGACATTACTTCTCCCTGGGGCATGGGAGCTTGCAAGAGGTCTCGGACTAGGCGAACGACAGGCACGAACAGACGAACCCTCTGTCGCAACACTGATAACACTTTGCGCACTAATCACTTTCTATCCACGATTTTCTAATGTGGCACTCTGACACTTTAACTCTTTTACATCCGCCATGAGTTGATTACGGTCCGTAGCTAACGACTCAACTCTCTCGCCCAAAGCTTGAATGGCACGTAACATATCCCGCATTGATGGTTCCTGAGTGCTAGTAGAGGGTTCAGGCACAACTACTACTGGGGAAGGATTAGGTTCAGGGGCATGGGAGGAGGAAAATTCTAACGATCTAGAGGAACTTCTCCTCACCCTATCTCTCTCTAGCTTACGAGAATACTTGTCAAACTCAAGCCAATCGAATTCCGAAAGGCCCACGCACTCATCACACCGATCTCCTAATTGACAGGTTATACCCCGACAATTAGAACACACAGTATGTGGGTCGAGAGAGGCCTTTGGAAGACGCTTATTACAATCCCTAGCATTACATTTACGAAATCTAGGAATTGGAGAAGGGTCAGCCATTTTGAAAAGTCAAAGAAAGTCCAAAAACAATCCAAAGTCATCAACAATTAAATCTATCCAAAAAAGAGTTCAAGAGTTTAAGTTGAAGATAAAACACCTGCACTGCGAAAGCTCAAACCAAAAAGAAGTACTTCACCAAGACTGTTGAAAAACTCCAGGTTAACAGCGAGTAATGGAATCAACTTGTCGATCAGACCGACAGAGAAGAACTGGAGCTGTTTACATGTATATGCGGTATCTGGCCGATAGTTGGCGCTGGTGGGCACACCCGCAACCTTCATAGCGATCGCTCGCGAGTTTTTGTGTTTTTCTGTCGAGCCGCCGGAGACGTCAGCTATTATATATTCACCGGCTAAGTTAAATATTTAAAACTTACGAGGACACAGCTTCGTCCTCGGAGAAGTTACCGCGTCTGAAACTCCTCTTTTCCTCATCAGAAGAGTAGGTGCAGCCAAGGATTTGTGGCCCAACTCAGAGAGAACAGGCTTGAAAGCCTGTGCTACCGCTCCGATTAGAGCCCAAAACCAGGGCTGCCGGCTGCGCTGTCAGACACTCCCTCTGGAGGGGGGAGTCGCCTATAAGAAGAAAGAAGATAAGGAAGAAATGTCCCTGGACCTTTCTGGAACCTTCCCCCCTACCGGCAAGCGCACTGTTCTGCGCTTGCGGGGGGGGGAATGCGGTGATGGCGCCCTTACCGCGCATTGTCCTGCAGCCTCGCGCGTGGGAGGGTATTGGCGACTGTGCTGGGGAGCACGCTGGTTAATACCCGGGGCTCGCACACGGGAGACAGCTGAAGCGCTCACGCGTGCGGGCGAGACTTCATAGAGTGCACAGGAATCAGATTGCATGCAGGATCAGAATGAAGAGCCCGTGCGGGCGAAAATAAAAGATCGTCGCCGCGTACTCGCATACCAGAATGTTGGCGCGCCCGCGGCTATCGGCGCATACGAGTTTGTTGGCGCACGCGAGCGCACAAGACTAATGGTGCGCGAAAAAGACTATCGGAGCGCGCGCGGGAGACCATTGGTACCCGCGCGTGGAAAAGATCGTCGGCGCTTACGCGCGTAAGAAGATCGTCGGCGCTTACGCGCGTAAGAAGATCGTCGGCGCTTGCGCGCGTAAAAAGATCGTCGACGCTTGCGCATGTAAGAAGATTGTCGGCCCTTACGCGCGTATGAAGATCGGCGAGCGCGCGCGCTTCACACGCTAGTAGGTTGAAGGATCAGCTGGCAGGATGATCAGGAACTGGGATGTGTCCTTTAAAAAAGGGCGGGCATCCCCCGATGAGGACCGTAAGCAGGTCTGCTTTAGAGTCCAGGACCAAAGTCCTTCGTTTGCAGCGCAAGGTTGCGCTGGTAGATCGGTAGGTCAGCTGGCAGGACAATCAGGAACTGGGATGTGCCCTTTGGAAGGGCCAGCATCCACCGATGGGACCGTAAAAGGTCCGTGTTAGAGTCCAGGACCGAAGTCCAAAGGAACCCCGAGGGAAAAACATAAAATAAGAATTAAGTATGCACCCACCTTCCCCAGATGACATCCACGGGAGAAGGTGGGGGGAGGAGTAACTGTCATAAAAACAGAATTATAACAGAATTATAATTATCTAAATTATCTAAGAATATAATAGTGAGAACCACTGAACCCCCGAAGGGAAGTGTTCCCCACGGAAAAAGCTGAAAAGTTAAAATACAATTAGATTTCACTAAAAATAATTGAGACAAACAAACGGAATAGCAACCTAACCTGCAACGGGAAAGGATCTACCGTAATTACGTAGTAATAGTAAAGGTGAACAACCTCGAGTAGAGAGAGACCGTAGTCAATCTAAAAAAAGACCACATTCCCTTCACTGAGAATCCAAGTTTCCCGTAGGAAAAGAGGAAAAGCGAAGATAATAGATGAATGAAGAGGGTCCAGGCGCTGACGATTCCCCTGCGGTGGCCGAGTTAACGGATATGCCGACGGGAAGACCGATGGACCAGAGAGGGAGAGGTCGTTCCCCACGAAGTGGAACTGTGGTGGCCTTGCTACGCAAGTGTCGTTGTCCTACATCACACACACAGTACAAACACTGAAAAGAAAACTTACTCCATTTCTATACACAAATATATACATAAACATAAAGAATGTTTATATATATATACAGTATTACAAGTATAAGAAAAAGTAAAAAGACAAAAATTAATGGCAGTCCAAAATAGGCGAGGAGAGAGAGAGGAACAACCGTTCTCGCTCCGAGCCAAAAGTAAAGTGAGCTCAAGCACAGGTGTGTGTGAAGGGGGGGGGGGGTGTAAGCAGGCTACCCCCCCCCCCCTACTCCCCGCTAACTAGCGGTGGGGTAGTAAACCCTCGTTAAAATTTTAATGGCTCGTCATTTCAGCTACGCCGAAAGTAATAACCCCTATTAAATAGCGTGGTTTGTATGTAAGTTACGGAACAAATGAGGGATTTTATTGGATTCATGGAATTTGGGTCACACAGCCCAGCAATAAAGATTGGGGAGCCCAGTTCTGTGCTGAAGCGCAACTACAGGAGATTTATCATCCACACAGTTGTACCAGAGAAGTAATAAATAAATGAAATTGGAAAGCAAGGCATAAGAGAGGCAGTGAAATAGAGGTATAGTAGAAGGCAAACTATGTAGGGGGGTCGGTCCACAATCAAAGATGATGGCAGCTTATTATACACATTCACCACTAATGGTTAGTTTGACAAAGATATTGTTAGGATGCTTCTCTGAACAATACTGTATATCATGGCAAGACTTCTGGTTTTCAGGGAGAAATTAAATGGAAAGTTAAGCGAGACACAGGCCACCCTTGTAAATTTGGCTGAAGCCAAAGTCTGAGTTAGGTGGTAAAAATAAGCTTAAGATACATCCCTGTATTTCAATCTATAAATTAGTTACTCTATGGCAGGTTAAGTTGGGCATTCTATGCTAGGCTAAGCTAGGCTAGGGTAGGCTACGCTACGCTAGGCTAGGGTAGGCTAGATAAGTTAGGTAAGAATGCACATCAGAATTTGACTGTTACCGCTTTGTAATCTAGCAGTTTTGTAATTAATGCTGCTCAGAGACACAAAACATGTATTTATCAGACTGCTTATGACTTACACACTGTTGGCAATTTCTGTCGATGACAAAGAATCTGTATCTTTTTCTTTCCCACCAGAAAAGCTAAGATTCCTACTGGGATTGCATGGTAAATGTTATAAATTGGTGGTTGGCTAAAAAGAAAATAGGGTATTATTATAGAAAAATAGGATAAATTTTTACTAATAAGGGAAACCGATTTTACAGTACAGTATATAGAAAAAGGCCAGTTTTCTTAGAACATTACCTTTATTTCCATCGCAAATAAATAGTTGACAAGATATACTCTAATATACCCTATAGTGATGGGGGCCTCCCAGTAGGAACCAGGGGTTTGGGTGAGGAAAATTTACTGGCGAACCAATAAATAATGGTAAAAATAACCTTTTCTTCTCTATACATTATTCTCTGGGATACATAATAAATCAACAGAAAATTACACAAAACATTGGCATTCTATTCCCCTCAAATATTTATTTCACTCTTTTATTTACATTTTACAAACCACACATATCTGCTCCTGTTCATAAAGTGTCCTATGTGCGAATCCGAGTTATCTTTTAAGGAAGACCCACACATTTTTTTTATTGTAACTTGACTACGAAGATTGTTAAGACAAAAAAAAAAGATGTAGGTGTCAATCGTAAGGTAAGGAATTATTTGTGATTTATAGTTTGTCACCCAGGTAGGGGGGTTCGGGGGGCAAGGTTAGGTCTGTGATGTGGGAAGGGACCCGGACCGTTGCCCCCAGTTAGGTCTGTGATCTGGGAAGGAGGGTATGGGAGGTTTGCCTGCTGGGCTAGATCTATGACCTGAGAACTACTAGGTTAGGTTAGGTGGGTTTGTTAGGTACTGTGGCCTTTTACGAATCTCAAAAGTGTTAAATAATCACGTTTTCTTCCTGTTTTCGCCCACTCAAAGTCCCAAGTTCCTACCTGTATCCGTCGAGAAGAGGGGATAACGGGTGAATGGTGTATTTGCAGAGGAAATAAAGGTCAAGATCGTTGAAAGCAGTATTTACTGTAGGAAAAGTTGTTTTTTCGTACAGGAAATGTAGTTCCATGTAGTTCTATAATTTTACGGAAAAAAGTTGTTTGCACCAATAACACTACTCAGAAATTCATACCTTATACCTAGAGCTAAAGATAAGCAGTCAGGAAATGGGGCAACTCCCTAAAATTACTGTATTCGTCGCAAAGATAACATAGTTATTGGGTTACTTAAGCTAAGGCCTATCTTTTCGTACCTAAATTACGTTACAATTGGCCAGGTCTTGCCTAGCTCACTGTAGCATAACGTCATGGTTGATAGATAGGCAACAGTCTGTTCACTCCGGTTCCCGTTAGCCAGGCATATCAATAGAAAATATCAAGCTTATAAAGTCTAAAAGAATATAAACCACTGTAAAAGAGATATTTCTTAAATCTTACATGCTTCAGAGAACATAATTATAGGTGCAGATGTCACGAAGAGACGGGCAAGGGCCAAGTAGGTGTTTCCTCCTGAATATAAACAAACCTCTTCTGTCAATTGTAGCGAAGGTCTTGGGGTGGAAATGATATAAAGAGCTCTGATGAAATAAAAAGGCTGGACATGTGTAAAATAATAGAATGATTTATTAATGATAATTAACTTAAGTGCCTAATATTTGTTATATGAATAAAACCCTAATCAATTTTACATGTACGTTCATAAGTAAATATCTTTGACAAAATGCAAACTGCATCCCCTATGGTACAATTCGGCATCATTTGTCGAACTATATCTTACCTTAACAAGTACCCATTTTTGTATAAAGACCGCAAAACATAAGATTTACGAAATTCACATAATTAAAATAGATCTGGTCATTGTATTTGTGTAATATATCGGTATCTGTTTCGTATCCGTTTAACTGCAATCAACTGTTCTACATTAACATTAGGTTGCAAGTTCTCACGACCCAATTATTACATTCTTTGCATCGGGGTAATGACTAATGTTCATCGGTAAAAAAAAATAAAAAAAAGAGTAATACTGTAGTCTCATTTCTGTGTTTAATTACTGGTAATTTCTAGAACGTGGGCATGGCTAATGTAAGGTTTTGAATAAAGCTTTTATTTGAATTCTTCCAATTTAATGAACCAAAAATAACTTTAGCCACATTATTCAGTTTATATTTGGCATATTAAGGATCTGTGATCAAAAAGAGTTATGGAGAATTATGGTGCATATATTTCTTTTATTTGTTAAAATTACTCTTATTTTTTCATACTGACTACAAAAATTCACTTCTTTTACACCTTACCTATGTAAATTCTTTTACTGAATCATCGAAATGTATCTTTTTTTTTATAACACTACTATTTACATAAAACAAACATAAAACACTTAACCTTTCATCAGTCATGGGGTTCTAAGATGAATGTTTATTATTACCACTATGCTAAATGACCTTTCACTTGAAGAATTAGCAGTAACAATCATCAGTAGATATTTTCGAAGGGCTACATTAACATTTAGAAACGTACTAGGAAGCCCTTCACCATGTAACAAAATTGCCTGTTAGGATGGGGGATGGAGTGACATACAGTAAGAGCTTGGCAAAAGCTGCAAACACACTATTGTCAATGGTCTTTAGAAAAAACTGACAAATTTCTCAACCTCTGTTTTTATCTCAGCATTATATAAAGTACATAAATTGACCACTACATTAAATCTGGCATACACCGATTGGTATGCTACCCTCTGTTGTTGTAATGAAACAAACCATTGATATAAAATGACATTGAAAGTTTCAAAACTGAATTTCTCTCTGGGATAAATCTGCTTTCTGTGAGGCTGAAGTTGTGTTTGTATCATAACTTTTATTTCTCTTTTCAGGCCTCTCCTTAGTTGATTTGTATTCTGTAGTGCCACACAAATTCTTGACCTCTAGCTCCAGCTCTTCGTACCTTTCTCTAAGTGATATTAGAAAATTTTCTATAGAATCAATAATATCAAGCACTTTTTCAGGTCAACACCAATGTCTTGGAAAACTTTACTGGTTTTGTTAAACTGTACGAGTATTGTATTCCAGATCTTGGCCACCAAAGCTGTCTCAAGACTGTTCATATTGTTCCCCAGTAGCCTACTCGTGCTTCATCCTTACTTCAGGTGTATGCTCCAAGCCACTTTCAATACCTATTAGAGCTTTTAAAATGGAATTGTATCCATTACAATTGGCTTCAACTGCATCAACTCTTGCTGACCAAAGAGTACCCGAAAGAGATTTAAAAGTTAGTGTACTCGTTTCTTTCCACTTCATTAGATTAGCCCATCGTTGTGTAGATGCAGAAAAAAATGTGTATGAAATCTGAGTGGAGTCAAAACAACTAACTGCTCCTACACAGCAAGAGGTTGCTGCTTGTCCCACAAGACTGACTGAGTGAGCAGCACAAAAATATATAAACTGATGCTAAGTTTATATTTCTAAGTCTGGCCTGCATTTCTGTATAATATGGCGACCTGACATATTGCTGGCATTGTCGTGGGACTGTCCTCTGTAGTCATCAAAATTGTAACCAGGGCTTCAGCCATGTGAGAGCCAGGTTGCAAGAAAAACAAAAAAGAATTTCTACCAGCTTACCAGAGATAACATATCGCACAATAACTGATAACGGATCAACACGAGAGAGAGAGAGAGAGAGAGAGAGAGAGAGAGAGAGAGAGAGAGAGAGAGAGAGAGAGAGAGAGAGAGAGAGAGAGAGTCTAGTTGAACTCACAGGTACTGAGAAATACTTGGCAATGTTTTAAGTTCTGCCACAATATAATTTGGATATTAGTAATTTTGAACTACAGCGTGTAGCTTCCAATTTGGATCACAATGGAAATAATAATCATGCTCAATCATGCATTGGCGTTTGTTTAACTGTCTGATAAGTTACTTGATGCCATTAATGGCACCTTTTGCATCATTACAACTTATAAAGAAAATAAAATTAATAAATAAAATGTGATAAAAGCATTTTGTGACCAAAGGACCCCCGTAACATACTGATGTTACGGGGGTCCTTTGGTCACAAAATGCTTTTATCACAGCATCTTACTAATTTCCCAACTACCTATTTATTCATGTTTGAGTCGGAGGCCCCACAGAGAGGGGGCAGGGGCAATTGTTCCTGTGCCCCTCAGACAGGGGGCCAGGGCAATTGGCCCTATGCCCCCTTATAAATCCGGCCCTGACTATGATCTGTCTATCTACAGTATTTAGGTGCCATGTCCTCGACGTGGTTGTCAGTTGCCTCAACCTGGTCCGGTCTCTAGCTCTGTATAAATTGTCCATTGTTACATTCTCATTTACACCCCAAAGTAAGCTGTCCAAAAACTTTTACCTTTGTCGGTCTCTTGCTTTTCTCTCCTCTATCTTTCCCGTGACACACAAAAGTTCAATCTTTTCTCTTGATAAGTGTCCCAGAAATTCCATCTGCCATATACTTATCACTTTTAGAAGTGGTCTCTTCTGATTCACTCTCCTCAATACCTCCTCGTTTGTTATTCTCTCAGTCCATGGGATCTTCAACATTCTTCTGTAAAACCATAATTTACCTGAATTTATTTTATATTTCAAGTTCATGTTTAATGTCCATATTTCTGAGCCATAACTGTTGATCATTCATATGTCTCCAGTGCTCTAGCTTTTGTTTGAATCCATATCCTGTTGTTTATCATTATGGTTTTCAAACTGTTGCATGCATTTTCTGTTATTAGTATTCTATGATGCATGTTATATTATCATTTATTCGTGTCTGTTGTAGTTAACCAAGATCTTTGGTGTTAAGTTTATTGGATTGAGATTAGGTGTTATCGATTATTTCAGTTGGTGTAGGCAAATATTCTTTTATATACTTTTGACTATAGAATATGATGTTTTCAGGATGATATAGGTGGGCATATGATGGTGTTGAGTTATTGCCAAAATGGATAAATTTAGAGCTTTGATTAATATGTCACGTAAAACTGTAATTATGTGATAGATGTGTGTAGATTGTGAATGAACCAAAATGTAAGTAGAAGTGTGTTTGATTCTGGTCCATAGTAACCTCAAAGTCCAAGACAACTGTAGGCCTATATAGTTTTAGGGTGTATACTATAGTAAAATGTATTCCTAATATTCATATGTCAGGTTAACAGAGTATAGTAAGGTAGGTTTGATTAAATTATATTTGCAACCGAAAATAACATTCACTCTTGATTCGAGAATATCATCAAGGAAGTATATTTATCTGAAAACAATCCGTTTAGCTGCTCAGGTGCTCGCGCGCACACACACACACACACACACACACACACACACACACACATATATATATATATATATATATATATATATATATATATATACATATATATATATATATATATATATATATATATATATATATATATACATATATATATATATATATATATATATATATACGTGTAGGGGGGGTCAGGGCATAAAATGAGAATGACAAATAATACATGGACATTAAGAATAACAGAATGGGTTCCTAGAGAATGCAAAAGAAGCAGGGAAAGGAAGAGAAGACGAAGGATTGACGAACCAAGAAAGTTTACGGCTGTGGACTGGCATAAAGAGACCATAAACAGATGCAACTGGAAGGCCATGTCTGAATCCCTTGTTCTGTAGTGAACAAATAACGGCTGATGATGATGTGCAGTATAGTTGTGTGTGTTTATTATCTTATTCATAGCCAAGGCGTTATATCATACATTTATAACACTGCTACGTTACTTTGTTTCCTGAGTATTTACTTTATACTTTGTAATTTTCTTCATTGGTATAACATATTTGGACCCCATTGCTTAGCCTAGCAATTTTCTATCACATTTGAAAAACATTTTATCTTTGATGTTATCCTTCTATTATTTAATTTCCTTTAATGTGAGTAAGTTATTGCCTATTGTAGACCGTAAGTTTATAGAGGAAAGGTGTCTTTCCCGTGGCTCTAGCTATAGGCTAAATCTAGTAGGCTAGATGTTTCTTATATATTTTCTGATAGAAATAAACAAAATATCGACAATCATAAATTATTCAAGTTAATATATCTTACCAATATTGTATATTCCTATATTCGACAATGTGGATTTGATAATAAACGATTAATATGGGGTGTGAAATGCTGAATGTCTTGGAATACACATGATAAAATGACCGTGAAAGTCCCGTAGAGAGTTCCCCCTGCTGTAGTCTGGAGGGCCAGAAAAGTAGCCTTTAAAGTACATGGCATATATTGTTCACTTCGTCTCCTGTCATGACACTGCATAGTTTAGGGTCATAGCCTCTTTAATTTTCTTGTACTTTATACGTTCTTTTAATCCCTCTGTAGCCTACAATAGGGTTTTTTTTTTGTTGAACCATTAATAACTACAGTACTTTCCATGTTTATGCTTGATTTGCTTTTGTACTTTTGTTGTGGTATATGTACTTTGATATAAGTTTCATAAGCACTTCTTCCCTGTCTTTTCCAAATTATTGGCCCTTTAGACAGTTTGATATGGCATATATCACAGAACCGATCCTATCACTTCATTCTTCATGTGAAGCTTTAATTAGCTGGCCATATCATTTCCCTATGACCATTATAATGTCGAGTATTTTCATAATGTAATATTTTATTACCGAGGGTTCTATAACCTTTTTAAAATGTACGGCATTTCGGATTTTTCTTTATCATTGTTTGGTTAGCCATCGTTCAGGACGACGGTCATTATGTTCCTTGGAGTCTTTTGATAATAAATCATTATTGTTCTTGAATGGAATTATTGACTGCACATTTTATTGGCAAAAAACAAATTCAATTGAATTATAAAGTCCTTTAACGTAATTGTAACAGAATAGATATGGAAAAGGAAACTTGTTACTCGAATGCCTCTGGCCAACTTATGTCCCGACTCCCGATTCGAATCAACCAGTTCTGTCTGATAACGTCATCTCATCTCATCGTCGTAGTAACTATAGACATTTTTATTTTTTAAATGAGGCACATTTGCCCTGACTCGCAGCGATGCCCCTTTGGCTCGGAAATGTTTCGTACCATCTGATTGTTTAGAATTATCTTGTCCAACCAATCAGCGATCAGGAAAATTTTCCGAGCTAAAAGGTTACCAGAATTTAGACAGGAACGGGGAATTGATTCTCGATTGAATGAATGACCATGGGTTAGTCCTATTGAATGGAGATTTAAGATGTAAAGGTATTTATACATGGGAAAGATTGCAACAAAAAGGTGTAATAGACTACGTACTAGTAAACGAACAAATGTATAAAAACTTTGGGGAAATGATTATAGACAATGAAAAATTGAACTTTGACATCTCAGATCATAATCTGATCACTATAGAACTGGAATTCATGAGTGACCAGAATAAAAATTTTAATTAAGGAAGATGGGAGGAAGTAAAATACTTTAGGACAGATGATAATAGTTTAAGAGAATATACAACAAGAGTAGAGGGAATTGTAAGAGATAGACAAATAGACAGAATAGAAGGAATGGATCTGATAATAAAAGAGGCTGCAGAAGAAAAATTGGCAAGAGTATATAAAAGGAAAGTTCTTGATGAAGAAAAGGTACATGAGCAACCCTGGATGAACGATGAAATAAGAAAAGGCATAAAGGTAAGGAAGGATTTAAACAGAAAGAAAAGAAATGAATTCAATATCGAAGTAAAAAAGGTATTAGAAGAGAGATATGATCAAAAGAAGAGGGAAGTGCAAGAAATGATAAAGAAGGAAATTACTATATTTGAAAAAAAGACAACAGAAGAAATAAAAATGGATAGAAATAATAAAAACTCTGGGAGAATATTGATAGAATAAGGAACAGACAGAAAGCCCATGGCAAAGTTATACAACTTTATGGAGAATAAGGAAATAAGCTAAATAAGAAAGAAATAAAAGAGGAATTAATCAAGTACTGAAAAACTATATATTGTAAGCATGAAAATAAAATAGACTCAGTTTGGAATGAAGAAAAACAGATAGAATATGAAAATGAAATAGCGCATCAGGAAGACACCACAAGAATAGATGAATATAATATCCTGGACATACTTAGGGAACACTATGACCTTGTAATGGTAATAAAAGGGAAAATGAAATCAATGAAAAATCCAAAAATCACAACAGAAAAAGTAAAGAATTGCCTGGGAAAATTAAAGGCAAAAAAAGCGGCAGGACCAGATGGCCTAAAACCCGACCTATATAAGGCACTAGGAAAATGCAAAATATGTCTTGAAACCTTACAGAAATGTTATCAAAATGAGTTGGACGAAAAATAAAAATAAAATATGTGGAAGAAGTCAAGAACAAAAATGGTTGAAAAGAAAAGAAGGCCAATGACAAAAGACCTAAGACCCATAGCTCTATTAAATATTTCTTATAAAATATTCATGATGATGGTGAAAGAGGAAATAGAAGACCACATAGGAATGAATGAAGAAGACAATGAATGTCAAGCAGGATTTACAGGTGGAGGCAGGATAGAGGACAATATCTTTATATTACAGTATTGTGTGGAAGAGAGCTATAGTAACAAGAAACCCCTAATAATAACCGCGATAGACCTTAGTAAAGCATTTGACTCTGTAAAAAGGGAGTTATTAATAGAAGTTTTAAAAGATTATAAAATTAACACCAAAATCATAAGTGCAATTGCAAATATTTATCAAGGAGATACTACGGGCATTGACTTAGGAGAAGGTATAGAACAAGAAATGGAGGTTACAAGTGGAATTAAACAAGGTTGCACAGGATCAACTTCACTTTTTAAACTGATTACGTATATTGTCATGAAGAAAATAGAAGAGGAAGGAAACGGTTTCAGAAATCAATTAATAAAGATGGAATCATTATTTTTTGCAGATGATGCCTTAATAATTACACAGGATATACATAATGCAAAGCGTAACATCCAGATATTAGTAGAAACTAGTAAAAAATGTGGGTTAGAAATTAATAAAGAAAAGAGTAACATTATGATTTACAATATGAAAGAAAAGCCAGATAACATAGAGGGAATCAAAGTAGTAGAAAGTTTGACATACTTAGGAATAAAGCTAGACAATAGTAGGAATATATTTAAAACCCAGAAAAGGGTAATGATAGAAAAGGCACAAAAATTAGCTAATCTAACATATTCAGTTATAGAGAAAAGTTGCAATAAAGTAATGATAGGAAAAACGTTCTGGAAAAGTATTGCTTTACCATCTATTTTGTATGGAACGAGTGTTATAAATCTAACAGAAACTGAAATAGAGAAACTACAAAGAATAGAGAATGGGGTATACAGGAAGATTTGAGGTGCCACCAAAAGCACAGCTAATACTACTCTAAGAGGGGAGATAGGTGCATCTTCTATGAAAGCAAGGGTGATGGATGGGAAGCTGCAGTACTTAAATCGTACCCTGAATGGAAAGAAGGAAATACTGAAAATAATTATCCAGGATATTCAAGAAAAAGAAGGAAGATGGTGGAAACAACCTGCAAAGTATTTGGAAGAATTAAGTTTAGGCATAAGACAAATAAGAAGAATGAACAAGGCAGAAATAAAAGCCGAAACCAGAAAGTGGGATACTGAAAAGTGGAAAGAAGAAATAGAAAGTAAAGTGAGCTTAGAAATATATAGAACGTGGAAGAAAGAAATTAAAGAAGAGTTAATTTATGACAATACATTTGCTTCAGTGATATTTTTTAGAGCAAGAACTAATACGTTAAAACTAAATATTGTAAATAGACACAATGGGATGAATATAAACTGTAATTTTTGTGAAAATGAGGAGGAGGAGTTGATACATTTTTTATTTTGCCAGGAATATAGAAAAGAAAGGAATGAAGTAATTGAGCTACAACAACTATACGACGAAGACCTAAAGAAAATAGTAGGATTATTTTTATTTAGTGAAACAAATATAGAGAAGAAAAAAGAAGTATTAAACCTAATGTGGAAGAAAAGACAAAACAGTACAAGAAGATAAACGTTAGAGGCGCCGTTGTAAAGGCTATGCCTCACCCCAGAACCTGAACCTGAACCTGAAAGGGCACCCTTGCGAGTCTGTGCAAATCTGATCTGATTATCTGACTCGCTAAAAAGAATGGACTTATTTGAAATTTACTATAGTGGTAGGCCGTCGCCAAATTTTGCCAAAATACGTTGATTCAGTAATTTTAGCTTGATAAGTGTTTGAAGTGTTGCTAACCTCGTGACACAAGTGTTTACTTAGAATTTAAGGATAATTTATTAACCTAGCTGCTGGATCGTCGTATTCATAAAGAAGTTACAAACTGAATAATGTACTATAAACTGGTAAGTTGGCCATGCTAAATCCGGTCCATTGGTTTTCTCCGAACATTCTACATAATGTTTAGTAGCCTAACATTACTGAATGAATTCATTAGGTCTGAATGAATTGCAGATAGGCCGTTTGCTTTACTGTAAACAACAAATGTCAGCAATTTATTTGAGCTAAATGTGGGGAACTGCATAAATGGTCAAAACCCTCCGGTTTGGTCAGGGTTACAGAGTTGCATTGGTAAAGTAGTTCCTGCTGTAAGTTACAGCTAGCCTATGTTAAAATGATCCATCGAATTGCCTACAAAGACTAAATTTTTGCAAGAGTTATGTCTCTGCTCATTTAAAAGGATACTATTTAGCATGTACTGTACTGTTTATATTATCTGAAAAGCTTTAATTTAAGGCAGCTTAAGTATATCTGCTTACCTAACCTGTTGTAGGTTACTATGGTCTTAGTGGGTGTAATTGTACCAATTTTCGGATCTTCCCAGTAGCCTATTAATTTTTAGGGATTATTGAAGCAGCTATGAAGTTCTTATGTATGATTTATTCCAATAAAAATAAAAACTTTTACATGGATATTCCATTAACCAAAGTGGTTTTATTATAGTTACGGGCAGAAAAAGGCTTTTCTACTTAGAACAGTGGTTTCCTTTAGGAAAACACCCGTTTTCTTCGATAATGACGCTTATTTTTGCTACAAATTAAAACTTAAACTGAGTTTTTCTCCTGGTTTGAACTACATTTTATGGATAACTTATACTTTAATTGTTTCTATATCTTTGATAATTGAGAATGAATGGGACTGATCCTTTTATGAAGTACTGTACAGTACTGTATGTTAATCATTGAGTTCCAGGGAATGACAGTGTTTGCTCTATGTTTTGTTTTTCTATTTCCTTAATCCTCATTATTTTTTTCTTTAGATTGACAGTGTATACATTTTTTTCCCCAGGCAGTGGACATGTTAGGTAGGTAAAAAGGAGAATTCCGAAATTGGAGTGGTTGGGGTCGTCTGAGGGTAGAACCCTTCTGTTTTATCTAAACCACTTTTTAAAAATCTGTCTACTTTGATCCCTGGGTTGGCCCTTGGGATGCTATCATTTGTACCCCTCTCTCCTGCTCAGTCTAGTAACAGTACTCCAGGTGTAAATTGTGATCAGTCATCTCTCTTCCGTGAAGGAATAGTACAATAAACTTCCCAATTGCTCCTATCCTTTAATTTTCTGGTCGTACCTTACCTGCCTCTCTATTTTGAGGCACCTTGATGAGATGAAAAAGTAGCCCAAGGCATTGTAAAGGTTACAGAGCCTCGACCTAACCACGCCATGATTCCTCGTTGCTGGGAGGAATGGCAATGGTGGCTGGTACATCACAAACTTACGCTACCAGGGTCTAGCGACGGTGGGCAGGGCAGCCAGTCGGGACTACGGTCTACCCCAAAGCCAAAGTTAAGTCCTTCAAAAAGAAGGCAACCGTGTTGCCCCATACGAATGGGAAAAAGGGACGCTAATAGATGATGATGATGATGATGAGCCTATTGAAACTTTGAAGTTGATGAGGTATCTGTCTGTTGAAGCATTCCCTGAACACATGACTATGGCATAGGGGTAACATGCCCCAAAGTCTTTTTGGTTACTTCAGGTTAGGCAATAGTCTTACCCTCTGAGACCACTGTTCTTGATTTTGCTGCTTCAGAGACTCGGTTCCTGGTTTTGCTTATTCGTAAACCACTGTTCCTGTTTCTGTTGCATCTTAAATCTCTGTTCCTGTTTTTTCTACAAATGAGACCACAGTTCCTGTTTTTACTGCTTCAGAGACTTCTATTCACATTTTTTCCTGCTTATGAAATCACTGTTCCTATTTTACTTATTCTGAGATCGCTGTTCATGTTTTTGTAGCTCCAGAAACAACTGTTCCTGATTTTACTGCCTCAGAGACAACTGTTCCTGTTTTTATTGCTTGTGAGACCACTGTTGCTAATTTTACTGCTTCTGAGACAACTACTCTGGATTTATTTTGTACTTCAGATCCCACTGTTCCAATTTTCACTTTCTGAGAAAACTTCCTTTTTTTACTGATTCCGAGATATCTGTTCCTGATTTAAATGCTTCAGAGACCACAGGTCCTACTTTTACTGCTTCTGTGACTAACATTACTATATTTTACTTCTTCAGTGATCACTGTTCTTGTACAGCATCTATAGCTCAGAGACTGCTCTTCCTGTTTTTTCAGCTTCAGAGTGGTTTTTGGATGTTTTAGCAACATATTTTAGCAACTCCTAAACCTTTCAGGATGCCATCCTTGATATTATCCTAGGTAAATACAGTAGAGGTTGGGAAGACACCGGGCCATAGGTATTGAAGAAGTGAAGGTGTGTATAGTCTTCTCCTTCTTCCTTGTTAGCTGCTCCCTAGCCTTCTTTGTCTTGCCTGTCTCCAGGGTGATGGAAGTGTAAGGAGAGTGCCTGTAAGGCAATCTGCCACAAGAAGGCTTCTCTTTGCAAGAGATTTATGCCGATCCCTGTGACCATCTGCAAGCACAGGTTTGTGAGGGTGGAGGGAAGGTATTGATGCAAAAGACTGCCCATGATTGATCACTGGTCCATGGGTTCACTTATGGTTTGTTACCCTCTTGGTCTTCCTTGAAGAGGATCAACACCAATCTTCCT
>NC_090738.1:21546149-21561149 GCF_036898095.1 Palaemon carinicauda | reverse complement strand
ATATATATATATATATATATATATATATATATAAAACT
The DNA here is from genome assembly GCF_036898095.1 of Palaemon carinicauda. Lineage (NCBI taxonomy): Eukaryota > Metazoa > Arthropoda > Malacostraca > Decapoda > Palaemonidae > Palaemon > Palaemon carinicauda. The sequence continues at coordinate 21,561,111 of NC_090738.1, read as the reverse complement.
TTTCTAATATAGTATTTCTTAGATAGCGTTTCTTATATGGTGCTTAAGGCTGTTCTGCCATGAATGTAATCACCACAGATTAAATAGCAAGGCTACTTAATATAATTGTTACATCAGATTACAAAATAATAAAAAAATCTATATTACGGTAGATAGTGATATTGTATGAGATATGTAATGTAATCGAATGAGCTACATGAAATGAGATATCTTTATATAACTGTAATTAATTCGCGGGGGTTTGAAAGAAGAACTTTATGAAGTAAAGTGTTCTCTCAAGTGTCACCGTGATTTGGGTCACAAGGTAATGAACTCATTTGCTCTGGGAAAAAAATCAATTCCCGTCTATGAGGTGTTTATGTGAGATCCATGAGATGTTTTTATGAGATTCTATGAGATTCTTTGAGATGTTTTTATGAGATTCTTTGAGGTGTTTTTATTAGGTTCTCTGAGGCTCTATGAGGTGTTTTTGTGTGATTCTATGAGATTCTTTGAGGTGTTTTTATGAGATTTTATGCTATGTTTTTATAAGGAGATTCTATGAAGTGTTTCTATGAGATTCTATGAGGTGTTTTTGTGAGATTCCATGAGATGTTTTTATAAGATTCTTTGTGATATTTTTATGAGATTCTTTGAGGTGTTTTTATGAGGTTCTTTGAGGCTTTATAAGGTGTTTTTGTGTGATTCTATGAGATTCTTTGAGGTGTTTTTATGAGATCTTATGCGATGTTTTTATGAGGAGACTGTATGAGGTGTTTTTATGAGATTCTATGAGGTGTTTTGTGAGATTCCATGAGATGTTTTTATGAGATTCTTTGAGATGTTTTAATGAGATTCTTTGGGTTTTTTATGAAATTCTATGCGATGTTTTTATGAGGAGACTATGACGTAATTTTATGAGATTCTTTGAGGTTCTATGAGGTGTTTTTTGTGAGATTTCGTGAGATGTTTATGAGATTCTTAGATGTTTTTATGAGATTCTTAGATGTTTTTATGAGATTCTTTGAGGTGTTTTTATGAGATTCACAGAGATGTTTTATGAGGTTCTGTGTGTTTTTTGTGAGATTTTATGAGATTATTTGATAAGTTTTTATGAGGAGACTATGACGTAATTTTATGAGATTCTTTGAGGTGTTTCTATGAGGTTCTATGATGTGTTTTTGTGGGATTTCATGAGATGTTTATGAGATTCTTAGATGTTTTTATTAGATTCTTTGAGGAGTTTTTATGAGATTCTATGACATGTTTTTATGAGACTTTGAGGGGTTTTCATGATTTTCTCTTGAGATATTTTTATGAGATTCTTTGAGGTATTTTATGAGATTCTACGAGGTCCTATGAAGTGTTTTTTATGAGATTCTTTGAGATTCTTTGGGTTTTTTATGAGATTGTATGAGATGTTTTTATGAGAAGAGACTATGAGGTGCTTTTATGAGATTCTATGAGGTGTTTTTGTGAGATTACATGAGATGTTTTTATGAGATTCTTTGAGGGGTTTTTATGAGTTTCTATGAGGTGTTTTGTGAGATTCTCTGAGATTCTTTGAGGTGTTTTTATGAGGTTCTATAAGGTGTTTTAGTGAGATTCCATGAGATGGTTTTATGATTTTTTTTAGATGTTTTTATGAGATTCTCTATGATGTTTTATGATGTTCTATGTGGTGTTTTTGTGAGATTATTTGAGGTGTTTTTATGAGATTCTATGAGATGTTTTGATGAGATTCTATGAAGTGTTTTTGTGAGATTCTATGAGATTCTATCAGGTTCTATTAGGTATTTTTGTGAGATTCTTTGAAGTGTTTTAGTGAGATTCTATGAGGTGTTTTTATGAGATTTTATGAGGTGTTTTTGTGAGATTCTATGAGGTGTTTTTATGAGATTTTATGAGGTGTTTTTGTGAGATTCTATGAGATTCTATGAGGTGTTTTTATGAGATTTTATGAGGTGTTTTTGTGAGATTCTATGAGGTTCTATGAGGGGTTTTTGTGAGATTCTGTGAGGTGTTTTTATGACGTTCTATGAAGCTATATGAGGTGTTTTTGTGAGATTCTGTGAGGTGTTTTTATGACGTTCTATGAAGCTATATGAGGTGTTTTTGTGAGATTCTGTGAGGTGTTTTTATGACTTTCTATGAAGCTATATGAGGTGTTTTTGTGAGATTCTGTGAGGTGTTTTTATGAGATTCTATGAAGCTCTATGAGGTGTTTTTGTGAGATTCTGTGAGGTGTTTTTGTGAGATTCTATGAGATTCTCTGAGGTGTTTTTATGAGATTTTATGAGGTGTTTTTGTGAGATTCTATGAGGTTCTATGAGGGGTTTTTGTGAGATTCTGTGAGGTGTTCTTATGACGTTCTATGAAGCTATATGAGGTGTTTTTGTGAGATTCTGTGAGGTGTTTTTGTGAGATTCTATGAAACTATATGAGGTGTTTTGTGAGATTCTATGAAGTGTTTTTGTGAGATTCTATGAGGTGTTTTTATGAGATTTTATAGGGTGTTTTTGTGATATTCTATGAGGTTCTATGAGGTGTTTTTATGAGATTTTATGAGGTGTTTTTGTGAGATTCTATGAGATTCTATGAGGTGTTTTTATGAGATTTTATGAGGTGTTTTTGTGAGATTCTATGAGGTTCTATGAGGGGTTTTAGTGAGATTCTGTGAGGTGTTTTTATGACGTTCTATAAAGCTATATGAGGTGTTTTTTTGAGATTCTGTGAGGTGATTTTATGACGTTCTATGAAGCTATATGAGGTGTTTTTTTGAGATTCTGTGAGGTGTTTTTATGAAGTTCTATGAAGCTCTATGAGGTGTTTTTGTGAGATTCTGTGAGGTGTTTTTATGAGATTCTATGAAGCTCTATGAGGTGTTTTTGTGAGATTCTGTGAGGTGTTTTTGTGAGATTCTATGAGATTCTCTGAGGTGTTTTTATGAGATTTTATGAGGTGTTTTTGTGAGATTCTATGAGGTTCTATGAGGGGTTTTTGTGAGATTCTGTGAGGTGTTCTTATGACGTTCTATGAAGCTATATGAGGTGTTTTTGTGAGATTCTGTGAGGTGTTTTTGTGAGATTCTATGAAACTATATGAGGTGTTTTTATGAGATTTTATGAGGTGTTTTTGTGAGATTCTATGAGGTTCTATGAGGGGTTTTTGTGAGATTCTGTGAGGTGTTTTTATGACGTTCTATAAAGCTATATGAGGTGTTTTTTTGAGATTCTGTGAGGTGATTTTATGACGTTCTATGAAGCTATATGAGGTGTTTTTTTGAGATTCTGTGAGGTGTTTTTATGACGTTCTATGAAGCTCTATGAGGTGTTTTTGTGAGATTCTGTGAGGTGATTTTATGACGTTCTATGAAGCTATATGAGGTGTTTTTGTGAGATTCTGTGAGGTGATTTTATGACGTTCTATGAAGCTATATGAGGTGTTTTTGTGAGATTCTGTGAGGTGATTTTATGAGATTCTATGAAGCTCTATGAGATGTTTTTGTGAGATTCTGTGAGGGGTTTTTGTGACGTTCTATGAAGCTATATGAGGTGTTTTTGTGAGATTCTGTGAGGTGATTTTATGAGATTCTATGAAGCTCTATGAGGTGTTTTTGTGAGATTCTGTGAGGGGTTTTTGTGACGTTCTATGAAGCTATATGAGGTGTTTTTGTGAGATTCTGTGAGGTGATTTTATGACGTTCTATGAAGCTATATGAGTTGTTTTTTTGAGATTCTGTGAGGTGTTTTTATGACTTCTATGAAGCTATATGAGGGGTTTTTGTGAGATTCTGTGAGGTGATTTTATGACGTTCTATGAAGCTATATGAGGTGTTTTTGTGAGATTCTGTGAGGTGTTTTTGTGACGTTCTATGAAGCTATATGAGGTGTTTTTGTGAGATTCTGTGAGGTGATTTTATGACGTTCTATGAAGCTATATGAGGTGTTTTTTGAGATTCTGTGAGGTGTTTTTATGACGTTCTATGAAGCTATATGAGGGTTTTTGTGAGATTCTGTGAGGTGATTTTATGACGTTCTATGAAGCTATATGAGGTGTTTTTGTGAGATTCTGTGAGGGGTTTTTGTGACGTTCTATGAAGCTATATGAGGTGTTTTTGTGAGATTCTGTGAGGTGATTTTATGACGTTCTATGAAGCTATATGAGTGTTTTTTGAGATTCTGTGAGGTGTTTTTATGAGATTCTATGAAGCTTATATGAGGGTTTTTGTGAGATTCTGTGAGGGGATTTTATGACGTTCTATGAAGCTATATGAGGTGTTTTTGTGAGATTCTGTGAGGTGATTTTATGAGATTCTATGAAGCTCTATGAGGTGTTTTTGTGAGATTCTGTGAGGGGTTTTTGTGACGTTCTATGAAGCTATATGAGGTGTTTTTGTGAGATTCTGTGAGGTGATTTTATGAGATTCTATGAAGCTCTATGAGGTGTTTTTGTGAGATTCTGTGAGGGGTTTTTGTGACGTTCTATGAAGCTCTATGAGGTGTTTTTGTGAGATTCTGTGAGGTGTTTTTGTGACGTTCTATGAAGCTATATGAGGTGTTTTTGTGAGATTCTGTGAGGTGATTTTATGACGTTCTATGAAGCTATATGAGGTGTTTTTGTGAGATTCTGTGAGGTGTTTTTATGACGTTCTATGAAGCTATATGAGGTGTTTTTGTGAGATTCTGTGAGGTGATTTTATGACGTTCTATGAAGCTATATGAGGTGTTTTTGTGAGATTCTGTGAGGTGATTTTATGAGATTCTATGAAGCTCTATGAGGTGTTTTTGTGAGATTCTGTGAGGTGTTTTTGTGAGATTCTATGAAGCTATATGAGGTGTTTTTGTGAGATTCTGTGAGGTGATTTTATGAGATTCTATGAAGCTCTATGAGGTGTTTTTGTGAGATTCTGTGAGGGGTTTTTGTGACGTTCTATGAAGCTCTATGAGGTGTTTTTGTGAGATTCTGTGAGGTGTTTTTGTGACGTTCTATGAAGCTCTATGAGGTGTTTTTGTGAGATTCTGTGAGGGGTTTTTGTGACGTTCTATGAAGCTCTATGAGGTGTTTTTGTGAGATTCTGTGAGGTGATTTTATGACGTTCTATGAAGCTATATGAGGTGTTTTTGTGAGATTCTGTGAGGTGTTTTTATGACGTTCTATGAAGCTATATGAGGTGTTTTTGTGAGATTCTGTGAGGTGATTTTATGACGTTCTATGAAGCTATATGAGGTGTTTTTGTGAGATTCTGTGAGGTGATTTTATGACGTTCTATGAAGCTATATGAGGTGTTTTTTGAGATTCTGTGAGGTGATTTTATGAGATTCTATGAAGCTCTATGAGGTGTTTTTGTGAGATTCTGTGAGGTGATTTTATGACGTTCTATGAAGCTATATGAGGTGTTTTTGTGAGATTCTGTGAGGTGTTTTTATGACGTTCTATGAAGCTATATGAGGTGTTTTTGTGAGATTCTGTGAGGTGATTTTATGACGTTCTATGAAGCTATATGAGGTGTTTTTGTGAGATTCTGTGAGGTGATTTTATGACGTTCTATGAAGCTATATGAGGTGTTTTTTGAGATTCTGTGAGGTGATTTTATGAGATTCTATGAAGCTCTATGAGGTGTTTTTGTGAGATTCTGTGAGGTGATTTTATGACGTTCTATGAAGCTATATGAGGTGTTTTTTGAGATTCTGTGAGGTGATTTTATGAGATTCTATGAAGCTCTATGAGGTGTTTTTGTGAGATTCTGTGAGGTGATTTTATGACGTTCTATGAAGCTATATGAGGTGTTTTTTGAGATTCTGTGAGGTGATTTTATGAGATTCTATGAAGCTCTATGAGGTGTTTTTGTGAGATTCTGTGAGGTGATTTTATGACGTTCTATGAAGCTATATGAGGTGTTTTTTTGAGATTCTGTGAGGTGATTTTATGAGATTCTATGAAGCTCTATGAGGTGTTTTTGTGAGATTCTGTGAGGTGATTTTATGACGTTCTATGAAGCTCTATGAGGTGTTTTTGTGAGATTCTGTGAGGTGATTTTATGACGTTCTATGAAGCTATATGAGGTGTTTTTGTGAGATTCTGTGAGGTGATTTTATGACGTTCTATGAAGCTATATGAGGTGTTTTTGTGAGATTCTGTGAGGGGTTTTTGTGACGTTCTATGAAGCTATATGAGGTGTTTTTGTGAGATTCTGTGAGGTGATTTTATGACGTTCTATGAAGCTATATGAGGTGTTTTTGTGAGATTCTGTGAGGGTTTTTGACGTTCTATGAAGCTATATGAGGTGTTTTTGTGAGATTCTGTGAGGTGTTTTTGTGAGATTCTATGAAGCTATATGAGGTGTTTTGTGAGATTCTGTGAGGTGTTTTAGTGAGATTCTATGAGGTGTTTTATGAGATTTTATGGGGTGTTTTTGTGATATTTTATGAGGTGTTTTTATGAGATTCTTATGAGGTGTTTTTGTGAGATTCTATGAGGTGTTTTTATGAGATTCTTATGGGTGTTTTTGTGAGATTCTATGAGGTTCTATGAGGGGTTTTTGTGAGATTCTGTGAGGTGTTTTTATGACGTTCTATGAAGCTATATGAGGTGTTTTTTTGAGATTCTGTGAGGTGATTTTATGACGTTCTATGAAGCTATATGAGGTGTTTTTTGAGATTCTGTGAGGTGTTTTTATGACGTTCTATGAAGCTATATGAGGTGTTTTTGTGAGATTCTGTGAGGTGTTTTTGTGAGATTCTATGAAGCTATATGAGGTGTTTTTGTGAGATTCTGTGAGGTGATTTTATGAGATTCTATGAGCTCTATGAGGTGTTTTTGTGAGATTCTGTGAGGTGATTTTATGACGTTCTATGAAGCTATATGAGGTGTTTTTGTGAGATTCTGTGAGGTGATTTTATGACGTTCTATGAAGCTATATGAGGTGTTTTTGTGAGATTCTGTGAGGTGTTTTTTGACGTTCTATGAAGCTATATGAGGTGTTTTTGTGAGATTCTGTGAGGTGTTTTTGTGAGATTCTATGAAGCTATATGAGGTGTTTTGTGAGATTCTGTGAGGTGTTTTTGTGAGATTCTATGAGGTGTTTTATGAGATTTTATGGGGTGTTTTTGTGAGATTCTTATGAGGTGTTTTTATGAGATTCTTATGAGGTGTTTTTGTGAGATTCTATGAGGTGTTTTTATGAGATTCTGTGAGGGTGTTTTTGTGAGTTCTATGAAGCTATGAGGTGTTTTTGTGAGATTCTGTGAGGTGTTTTTATGACGTTCTATGAAGCTATATGAGGTGTTTTTTGAGATTCTGTGAGGTGATTTTATGACGTTCTATGAAGCTATATGAGGTGTTTTTTTGAGATTCTGTGAGGTGTTTTTATGACGTTCTATGAAGCTCTATGAGGTGTTTTTGTGAGATTCTGTGAGGTGATTTTATGACTTCTATGAAGCTATATGAGGGTTTTTTGTGAGATTCTGTGAGGTGATTTTATGACGTTCTATGAAGCTATATGAGGTGTTTTTGTGAGATTCTGTGAGGTGATTTTATGAGATTCTATGAAGCTCTATGAGGTGTTTTTGTGAGATTCTGTGAGGTGGTTTTTGTGACGTTCTATGAAGCTATATGAGGTGTTTTTGTGAGATTCTGTGAGGTGATTTTATGAGATTCTATGAAGCTCTATGAGGTGTTTTTGTGAGATTCTGTGAGGTGATTTTATGACGTTCTATGAAGCTATATGAGGTGTTTTTGTGAGATTCTGTGAGGTGATTTTATGACGTTCTATGAAGCTATATGAGGTGTTTTTGTGAGATTCTGTGAGGTGATTTTATGAGATTCTATGAAGCTCTATGAGGTGTTTTTGTGAGATTCTGTGAGGTGGTTTTTGTGACGTTCTATGAAGCTATATGAGGTGTTTTTGTGAGATTCTGTGAGGTGATTTTATGAGATTCTATGAAGCTCTATGAGGTGTTTTTGTGAGATTCTGTGAGGTGGTTTTTGTGACGTTCTATGAAGCTCTATGAGGTGTTTTTGTGAGATTCTGTGAGGTGATTTTATGACGTTCTATGAAGCTATATGAGGTGTTTTTGTGAGATTCTGTGAGGTGATTTTATGACGTTCTATGAAGCTATATGAGGTGTTTTTGTGAGATTCTGTGAGGTGATTTTATGAGATTCTATGAAGCTCTATGAGGTGTTTTTGTGAGATTCTGTGAGGGGTTTTTGTGACGTTCTATGAAGCTATATGAGGTGTTTTTGTGAGATTCTGTGAGGTGATTTTATGAGATTCTATGAAGCTCTATGAGGTGTTTTTGTGAGATTCTGTGAGGGGTTTTTGTGACGTTCTATGAAGCTCTATGAGGTGTTTTTGTGAGATTCTGTGAGGTGATTTTATGACGTTCTATGAAGCTATATGAGGTGTTTTTGTGAGATTCTGTGAGGTGTTTTTATGACGTTCTATGAAGCTATATGAGGTGTTTTTGTGAGATTCTGTGAGGTGATTTTATGACGTTCTATGAAGCTATATGAGGTGTTTTTGTGAGATTCTGTGAGGTGTTTTTGTGACGTTCTATGAAGCTATATGAGGTGTTTTTGTGAGATTCTGTGAGGTGATTTTATGACGTTCTATGAAGCTATATGAGGTGTTTTTGTGAGATTCTGTGAGGTGTTTTTATGACGTTCTATGAAGCTATATGAGGTGTTTTTGTGAGATTCTGTGAGGTGATTTTATGACGTTCTATGAAGCTATATGAGGTGTTTTTGTGAGATTCTGTGAGGTGGTTTTTGTGACGTTCTATGAAGCTATATGAGGTGTTTTTGTGAGATTCTGTGAGGTGATTTTATGACGTTCTATGAAGCTATATGAGGTGTTTTTGTGAGATTCTGTGAGGTGTTTTTGACGTTCTATGAAGCTATATGAGGTGTTTTTGTGAGATTCTGTGAGGTGATTTTATGACGTTCTATGAAGCTATATGAGGTGTTTTTGTGAGATTCTGTGAGGTGATTTTATGACGTTCTATGAAGCTATATGAGGTGTTTTTGTGAGATTCTGTGAGGGGTTTTTGTGACGTTCTATGAAGCTATATGAGGTGTTTTTGTGAGATTCTGTGAGGTGATTTTATGACGTTCTATGAAGCTCTATGAGGTGTTTTTGTGAGATTCTGTGAGGTGTTTTTGTGACGTTCTATGAAGCTATATGAGGTGTTTTTGTGAGATTCTGTGAGGTGTTTTTGTGACGTTCTATGAAGCTATATGAGGTGTTTTTGTGAGATTCTGTGAGGTGATTTTATGACGTTCTATGAAGCTATATGAGGTGTTTTTGTGAGATTCTGTGAGGTGTTTTTATGACGTTCTATGAAGCTATATGAGGTGTTTTTGTGAGATTCTGTGAGGTGATTTTATGACGTTCTATGAAGCTATATGAGGTGTTTTTGTGAGATTCTGTGAGGTGATTTTATGACGTTCTATGAAGCTCTATGAGGTGTTTTTGTGAGATTCTGTGAGGGGTTTTTGTGACGTTCTATGAAGCTATATGAGGTGTTTTTGTGAGATTCTGTGAGGTGATTTTATGACGTTCTATGAAGCTCTATGAGGTGTTTTTGTGAGATTCTGTGAGGTGTTTTTGTGACGTTCTATGAAGCTCTATGAGGTGTTTTTGTGAGATTCTGTGAGGTGTTTTTGTGACGTTCTATGAAGCTATATGAGGTGTTTTTGTGAGATTCTGTGAGGTGTTTTTGTGACGTTCTATGAAGCTCTATGAGGTGTTTTTGTGAGATTCTGTGAGGTGTTTTTGTGACGTTCTATGAAGCTCTATGAGGTGTTTTTGTGAGATTCTGTGAGGTGTTTTTGTGACGTTCTATGAAGCTATATGAGGTGTTTTTGTGAGATTCTGTGAGGTGTTTTTGTGACGTTCTATGAAGCTCTATGAGGTGTTTTTGTGAGATTCTGTGAGGTGTTTTTGTGACGTTCTATGAAGCTCTATGAGGTGTTTTTGTGAGATTCTGTGAGGTGTTTTTGTGACGTTCTATGAAGCTATATGAGGTGTTTTTGTGAGATTCTGTGAGGTGTTTTTGTGACGTTCTATGAAGCTCTATGAGGTGTTTTTGTGAGATTCTGTGAGGTGTTTTTGTGACGTTCTATGAAGCTATATGAGGTGTTTTTGTGAGATTCTGTGAGGTGTTTTTGTGACGTTCTATGAAGCTATATGAGGTGTTTTTGTGAGATTCTGTGAGGTGATTTTATGACGTTCTATGAAGCTATATGAGGTGTTTTTGTGAGATTCTGTGAGGTGATTTTATGACGTTCTATGAAGCTATATGAGGTGTTTTTGTGAGATTCTGTGAGGTGATTTTATGACGTTCTATGAAGCTATATGAGGTGTTTTTGTGAGATTCTGTGAGGTGATTTTATGACGTTCTATGAAGCTATATGAGGTGTTTTTGTGAGATTCTGTGAGGTGATTTTATGACGTTCTATGAAGCTCTATGAGGTGTTTTTGTGAGATTCTGTGAGGTGATTTTATGACGTTCTATGAAGCTATATGAGGTGTTTTTGTGAGATTCTGTGAGGTGATTTTATGAGATTCTATGAAGCTATATGAGGTGTTTTTGTGAGATTCTGTGAGGTGATTTTATGACGTTCTATGAAGCTATATGAGGTGTTTTTGTGAGATTCTGTGAGGTGATTTTATGAGATTCTATGAAGCTCTATGAGGTGTTTTTGTGAGATTCTGTGAGGTGATTTTATGACGTTCTATGAAGCTCTATGAGGTGTTTTTGTGAGATTCTGTGAGGTGATTTTATGACGTTCTATGAAGCTCTATGAGGTGTTTTTGTGAGATTCTGTGAGGTGATTTTATGACGTTCTATGAAGCTATATGAGGTGTTTTTGTGAGATTCTGTGAGGTGATTTTATGACGTTCTATGAAGCTATATGAGGTGTTTTTGTGAGATTCTGTGAGGTGATTTTATGACGTTCTATGAAGCTATATGAGGTGTTTTTGTGAGATTCTGTGAGGTGATTTTATGACGTTCTATGAAGCTATATGAGGTGTTTTTGTGAGATTCTGTGAGGTGATTTTATGACGTTCTATGAAGCTATATGAGGTGTTTTTGTGAGATTCTGTGAGGTGATTTTATGACGTTCTATGAAGCTATATGAGGTGTTTTTGTGAGATTCTGTGAGGTGATTTTATGACGTTCTATGAAGCTATATGAGGTGTTTTTGTGAGATTCTGTGAGGTGTTTTTGACGTTCTATGAAGCTATATGAGGTGTTTTTGTGAGATTCTGTGAGGTGTTTTTGTGACGTTCTATGAAGCTATATGAGGTGTTTTTGTGAGATTCTGTGAGGTGTTTTTGTGAGATTCTATGAGGTGTTTTATGAGATTTTATGGGTGTTTTTGTGAGATTCTATGAGGTGTTTTTATGAGATTCTTATGAGGTGTTTTTGTGAGATTCTATGAGGTGTTTTTGTGAGATTCTGTGAGGTGTTTTTGTGAGATTCTATGAGCTATGAGGTGTTTTTGTGAGATTCTGTGAGGTGTTTTTATGACGTTCTATGAAGCTATATGAGGTGTTTTTGTGAGATTCTGTGAGGTGATTTTATGACGTTCTATGAAGCTATATGAGGTGTTTTTGTGAGATTCTGTGAGGTGTTTTTATGACGTTCTATGAAGCTATATGAGGTGTTTTTGTGAGATTCTGTGAGGTGATTTTATGACGTTCTATGAAGCTATATGAGGTGTTTTTGTGAGATTCTGTGAGGTGATTTTATGACGTTCTATGAAGCTATATGAGGTGTTTTTGTGAGATTCTGTGAGGTGATTTTATGAGATTCTATGAAGCTCTATGAGGTGTTTTTGTGAGATTCTGTGAGGTGGTTTTTGTGACGTTCTATGAAGCTATATGAGGTGTTTTTGTGAGATTCTGTGAGGTGATTTTATGAGATTCTATGAAGCTATATGAGGTGTTTTTGTGAGATTCTGTGAGGTGTTTTTGAGACGTTCTATGAAGCTATATGAGGTGTTTTTGTGAGATTCTGTGAGGTGATTTTATGACGTTCTATGAAGCTATATGAGGTGTTTTTGTGAGATTCTGTGAGGTGTTTTATGACGTTCTATGAAGCTATATGAGGTGTTTTTGTGAGATTCTGTGAGGTGATTTTATGACGTTCTATGAAGCTATATGAGGTGTTTTTGTGAGATTCTGTGAGGTGTTTTTGTGACGTTCTATGAAGCTATATGAGGTGTTTTTGTGAGATTCTGTGAGGTGATTTTATGACGTTCTATGAAGCTATATGAGGTGTTTTTGTGAGATTCTGTGAGGTGTTTTATGACGTTCTATGAAGCTATATGAGGTGTTTTTGTGAGATTCTGTGAGGTGATTTTATGACGTTCTATGAAGCTATATGAGGTGTTTTTGTGAGATTCTGTGAGGTGATTTTATGAGTTCTATGAAGCTCTATGAGTGTTTTTGTGAGATTCTGTGAGGTGATTTTATGTGACGTTCTATGAAGCTATATGAGGTGTTTTTGTGAGATTCTGTGAGGTGATTTTATGACGTTCTATGAAGCTATATGAGGTGTTTTTGTGAGATTCTGTGAGGTGATTTTTGTGACGTTCTATGAAGCTATATGAGGTGTTTTTGTGAGATTCTGTGAGGTGTTTTATGTGACGTTCTATGAAGCTATATGAGGTGTTTTTGTGAGATTCTGTGAGGTGATTTTATGAGTTCTATGAAGCTATATGAGGTGTTTTTGTGAGATTCTGTGAGGTGATTTTATGACGTTCTATGAAGCTATATGAGGTGTTTTTGTGAGATTCTGTGAGGTGATTTTATGACGTTCTATGAAGCTATATGAGGTGTTTTTGTGAGATTCTGTGAGGTGATTTTATGACGTTCTATGAAGCTATATGAGGTGTTTTTGTGAGATTCTGTGAGGTGATTTTATGACGTTCTATGAAGCTATATGAGGTGTTTTTGTGAGATTCTGTGAGGTGATTTTATGACGTTCTATGAAGCTATATGAGGTGTTTTTGTGAGATTCTGTGAGGTGATTTTATGACGTTCTATGAAGCTATATGAGGTGTTTTTGTGAGATTCTGTGAGGTGATTTTATGACGTTCTATGAAGCTATATGAGGTGTTTTTGTGAGATTCTGTGAGGTGATTTTATGACGTTCTATGAAGCTATATGAGGTGTTTTTGTGAGATTCTGTGAGGTGATTTTATGACGTTCTATGAAGCTATATGAGGTGTTTTTGTGAGATTCTGTGAGGTGATTTTATGACGTTCTATGAAGCTATATGAGGTGTTTTTGTGAGATTCTGTGAGGTGATTTTATGACGTTCTATGAAGCTATATGAGGTGTTTTTGTGAGATTCTGTGAGGTGATTTTATGACGTTCTATGAAGCTATATGAGGTGTTTTTGTGAGATTCTGTGAGGTGATTTTATGACGTTCTATGAAGCTATATGAGGTGTTTTTGTGAGATTCTGTGAGGTGATTTTATGACGTTCTATGAAGCTATATGAGGTGTTTTTGTGAGATTCTGTGAGGTGATTTTATGACGTTCTATGAAGCTATATGAGGTGTTTTTGTGAGATTCTGTGAGGTGATTTTATGACGTTCTATGAAGCTATATGAGGTGTTTTTGTGAGATTCTGTGAGGTGATTTTATGAGATTCTATGAAGCTCTATGAGGTGTTTTTGTGAGATTCTGTGAGGTGATATGAGGTGTTTTTGTGAGATTCTGTGAGGTGATTTTATGAGATTCTATGAAGCTCTATGAGGTGTTTTTGTGAGATTCTGTGAGGTGATTTTATGACGTTCTATGAAGCTCTATGAGGTGTTTTTGTGAGATTCTGTGAGGTGATTTTATGAGATTCTATGAAGCTCTATGAGGTGTTTTTGTGAGATTCTGTGAGGTGATTTTATGACGTTCTATGAAGCTCTATGAGGTGTTTTTGTGAGATTCTGTGAGGTGATTTTATGACGTTCTATGAAGCTATATGAGGTGTTTTTGTGAGATTCTGTGAGGTGATTTTATGACGTTCTATGAAGCTATATGAGGTGTTTTTGTGAGATTCTGTGAGGTGTTTTTATGACATTCTATGAAGCTCTATGAGGTGTTTTTGTGAGATTCTGTGAGGTGTTTTTGTGAGATTCTATGAGCTATATGAGGTGTTTTTGTGAGATTCTATGAGTGTTTTTGTGAGATTCTATGAGGTGTTTTTATGAGATTCTATGAGGTTTATTAAGTATTTTTTTGAGATTCTTTGAAGTGTTTTAGTGAGATTCTATGAGGTGTTTTTATGAGATTTTATGAGGTGTTTTGTGAGATTCTATGAGATTCTATGAGGTGTTTTTGAGATTTTATGAGGTGTTTTGTTAGATTCTATGAGGTTCTATGAGGTGTTTTTGTGAGATTCTGTGAGGTGTTTTTATGACGTTCTATGAAGCTATATGAGGTGTTTTTGTGAGATTCTGTGAGGTGTTTTTATGACGTTCTATGAAGCTCTATGAGGTGTTTTTGTGAGATTCTGTGAGGTGTTTTTGTGAGATTCTATGACATGTTTTTATGAGGAGACTTTGAGGGGTTTTCATGATTTTCTCTTGAGATATTTTTATGAGATTCTTTGAGGTATTTTATGAGATTCTACGAGGGCCTATGAAGTGTTTGTGAGATTCTATGAAATTTTTTGAGGTGTTTTTACGAGATTCTTTGAGATGTTTTTATGAGATTCTTTGTGTTTTTATGAGATTCTCTGAGGTGTTTTTATGATATACTATGAGGCTCTATGAGGTGTTTTTGTGAGATTCTGTGAGGTGTTTTTATGAGATTCTATGGAGCTATACGAGGTGTTTTTGTGAGATTCTGTGAGGTGTTTTTATGAGATTGTATGAAGCTCTATGAGGTGTTTTTGTGAGATTCTGAGGTGTTTTTGTGAGATTCTGTGAGGTGTTTTTGTGAGATTCTATGAGGCTCTGTGAGGTGT
>NC_090738.1:21526149-21541149 GCF_036898095.1 Palaemon carinicauda | reverse complement strand
AATTCCACTTTTGATTATGTAAACATCTTATAAAAGGAAGAAAAACAGACATAAAATATATGAACACAATTATATTGAAATTGAATATCATAACTTATTGAGAAAAACAGACACAGTACACAGTATATTGGCATATCTTTTAAATGCACAGTATTCACTGAACTGAACACAAATAAATGGGAATGAACGAAACTCATTCTTGTTTCCAAGCTTTTCATGGTTAATAAACACTGCAATATTCAGTAGGTTATTTCTCCCTCATATTTTTTCGATCACTGATTCTGTTTTGAGTTTCTTTCAGCTCATATCCTTGGAATCCAAAACGTAGTCTACCATCAATTCATAAATACTTACAGCTACCTTAACTCTAATAATGGAAAAGAACATATTTACATGGAACATCGAATAGCCATCACGTACGGTACGTGTTTATGGTCTTTTTCATCAGGCGAACAATTGAAAAAACGACTGCTAGAGGCCACCACTTAACAGCTCGGTTTAGCAAGCTTTGCATTCAACATTTATTTATTCAGAACACCACTTTCCTTCAGTACAGGCATTATTTACATGATAAAACGATGCTTTCTGTTCGGTAGCTACCGTACTAGACTGTCATACACCACTTAGCCAAGAGAAGACTTCAAATCCTCTTGGCTGGTCAAGATGACCGCCACCCAGTCCCGGATCGTCGCCATCTTGTTTTTTTTTTTTTTTCTGGAAAAGTCCTGCAACCTTCAGGAGCTTTTAGCGATTTCAGAGTCTGAAACATCACAAAAGATCCTTCTTTTAAGGGAACGAATGAACTTGTTCTTGGCACATCCATTTCACAACTCGGCGAAATACTGGAAGAACACAATTTTTAAGAATATACACTGTACACTTGGGAGAGAGAGAGAGAGAGAGAGAGAGAGAGAGAGAGAGAGAGAGGAGAGAGAGAGAGAGAGAGAGAGAGAGAGTTTAGCACCTTGCAATATGACTACCAGTCTTTCCTTCGCCAACACTTCTTCATTTAGTTTCATGAGGCTCATATTTTCACGAGTAAAGAGTGATTTCACTTCACAAAAAATCGATTTAGGATGTGATTTAGTGTAAGAATTGTCCATCTTTTATTTTGGGAATAGGATAGGGATGTTATTAGTTGTGTCTTATAATGAGCTAAGATTTGTCGATGTCATATTAATTGAATATATTGGCATCATTCTTCTGTTTTTTTCTTCACCCTTTTCATTGGACGAGTCTTCAGACCTGGTTTTTCATATTGTCTGTAATGAAACTAGTCTCGCAGAATTCACTGTTTTTATTACGATACACCACCAACTGTCTACAGGACCGTAGAGCCCCACAAGACATTGTCTGTTCTGGGAAGTGCAACCAATTCCAAATAGCCGATTTTCAATTCCAGATTCTTCTAGTCACCAGCTTGATCCCATTAACCCCTGAACTGAATCCCTGAATAATTCATTCACACATTTATTGATTCTCCGGCGGAAGATAATTCTCATTAGGAGTAAAAAGAATAATGGAATTGATATTACTTACTGTACGTAACTAGTATAAAGTATAGTAACACTGGACCAGAAAATAACAAGAAAAAAGAACGGACTTTTGAGTGAGACGCCGTTCCACCCGTCTAGCCATCCCTTCACATATCTTGATGGGACGTCGTGACGGCCTGTAGCGCCGAGGCGTCGTACCCGTGGTAAGGATAGGAAGCCGCAGCGGCCGCGGCCATGTTGGGGAAGTGGTGGAGCAGTGAAGCGGCCTCGGGTTTGAAGTGGGGTGAAAGCATCTCGGGCTTGACCATGTTCTGCCGCTGGGCCATGCCAGCCAGGCTGGGGTCGTAGCCCATCTTCGTCGGGTCGTAGGTCATCTTGGTGACGTACATGGCCCTCATGTCGTGGCCGGTGGGGTCGAAGTGGTGGGACATGACGGGCCCTTCGCCGTGAGGGCCCAGCAGGAGATCCCTGGGGAGGAAAGAGAGCAGTGTTAGTTTGTGAACGGCTTAGGTTGATAGGGAATTTT
Organism: Palaemon carinicauda; assembly: GCF_036898095.1. Classification (NCBI taxonomy): domain Eukaryota; kingdom Metazoa; phylum Arthropoda; class Malacostraca; order Decapoda; family Palaemonidae; genus Palaemon; species Palaemon carinicauda. The sequence continues at coordinate 21,539,127 of NC_090738.1, read as the reverse complement.
GAAATAAGGTAGGAGGGGCATTTGTGTGTTTGTTTGTGGTCATTGTTAAACGCATACACATGGACAACACATTAAGAAAATGTTTATTACGAATATAATAATAATAATAATAATAATAATAATAATAATAATAATAATAATAATAATCTTTATTTCAGCAAAAGCCATATACAGAGTTACAATAAGGGTACAGTGATCTTACACTTTTGACATCGGTAAAAATAAGATGAGATATGCAATAATATCAGTGATATATTATAAACGTCAATTAGCAGGTTGACCACAGAGTTCTAAGGTCTGGGTAATAAAATCACGATAGAATTAACGCTTAATAATGATGATAACATGCATATCGGAAAAAAAAGAGAGGGAGAAAAAAAGAAAAGAAATGGCGATGACAATGAAAATTATATGAAGGAAATACAGGACTTCCAGACAACAAAGATATAACATAATAAAACACGTTATCATAACATTATTGTGTATTATACCTAAGTTATTTAGTGATGAAGATTTGGCATAGCCACACTATCAAAGATTAGTGAATACAATTGTATTCTTATTTTGAAAGCATTTAATTCGCTTCATGATAAGTTATGACTCATTGGATTTTTTAACTGATAGGAAAAATGTGCGAAACAAGAATGAGGGTAGTTAGTTACTTAACCATAGTACGGAATAGTTTGGGATGTCAAGTATTATTAAGAGCAATGTAAGGTGAGGTATAGCCAAAATTTTATTTATATAAGGGTACATTTTTTATGGCTTTAATTTTAAATCTCGTTAAAATACACTCACCTTATGGCAACCTCATACTCATTAAATCAAAGTTTCATACAATCCAACAAAAGTTTACGTTGTTGAAATGCTGTTGTTTGATCAGTGAAATACATAACAAATTAACCTTTTGATTTTTACGTTGATGGAAGGGAACATAATTTTGCCTGCCAAAAATTGAAGGGTTAGGAGAGAGAGAGAGAGAGAGAGGGGGGGGGTAAGTAAATGAATATCTGCGATTGACATTTGTATTTCGTTATCAATGATGATACTCAATATTGCTGTGATACGAGGTCTCTCTCTCTCTCTCTCTCTCCCCCCCCCCCCCCCCTCTCTCTCTCTCTCTCTCTCTCTCTCTCTCCACGTGTAATAACAGTTGTTTTGTGGCTCTTCCCATTGAAGTATGACATTAAACTCAAAAAACTCGTGTAAGCATATATCCCTCGTATATTTACGGGAGTTAAATTTTCATTAATAAATGCAAGCAGCTTCAGTTAATATGACATCGAAATCGGACTCTCTCTCTCCACTGAAATACTAAACACATGAAAATAGTTTTCATTTTCAATTAAAGCAAAATTTCGAAATGCATGAGCTCGATAAAGTTAATGACAAAACAGTAAATAATGTGTATAAATGAATAGAGTTGCGGCGTTTATTTGGTCAATTTAATGCCCGTATGAAGGAACCATGGAATGCCATGGAAATGGTGATTGCATGACTGCTTTGATGATGGTCATTTTATGGTTTTACGGTTTCATTTATGGCAGGTTGGACAGGTTTGGGACTGATGTTGGAATAGGGCAAGAAAAATATACCTTTATATAAATGATATTGTGGTTAAACCACGATTTACACTACTCTTTCTAATACTCAACTTACTAAATTATTTCTACCATGGTTAGTTAGCTAACTGCCCTCATTCTTCTTTCGTCCATTTTTACTGTTAAACAAATCAAGCCTCAATTTAAAATCATGAAAAGTTTTTCGATAATATTTTTAAAAAAAGAACGAGTAATATTGTAAAATAATGAGCATCGCATTGAGATCTTGAGGTGAGGTGTTTGAAAATAGAAAATTTTGGTAAAAATGATAGTGATTGAATTGATTATTTTGAACTCAAACATATTCTGGGGGTGGATGAACGAGTTGCTCGTAATCATGGAGTGCAAAATTGCGCGATCTTCCAAAACCATCGTTACCATTATTGTTGTTACTTGGTTTATAGAAGTACACAATGGAAGAAACAAAGCAAATACCAAGTCCTAGACAAAAACACACTCACGGACACACCCACACCCACACACACACACACACACAAATATATATACATACATACATATATATAAAATATATATATATATATATATATATATATATATCTCATCATCATCATCATCTGTTACTAGTCCACTGCAGAACAACGGACTCAGACATGTCCTTCCGCTTACGTCTGTTTATTATTATTATTATTATTATTATTATTATTATTATTATTATTATTATTATTATTATTATTATTATTATCACAAGCTAAGCTATAACCCTAGTTGAGATAGCAAGAAGCTATAAGCCCAATGGCTTCATCAGGGGAAAATAGGCCAGTTAGGAAATGAAACAAGGGAATAAATAAATTACAAGAGAAGTAATAAACAATCAAAATAAAATATTTTAAGAACAGTAACAACATTGAGTTAGATCTTTCATATACAAATTATAAAGAATTAGAAAAACAGCAGGAAGAGAAGTAAGATAAAATAGCGTAGCCGAGTGTACCCTCAAGCAAGAGAACTCTAACCCAAGACAGTGGGAGACCATGGTACAGAGGTTATGGCACTACCTAAGACCAGAGAACAACGGTTTGATAGGGAGTGTCCTTTTCCTAGAAGTGCTGCTTAGCACATATAAAGAGTCTCTTTAACCCTTACCAAGAGGAAAGTAGCCACTGAACAATTACAGTGCCGTAGTCAACCCCTTGAGAGAAGAAGAATTGTATGGTAATCTCAGTGTTGTCAGGTGTATGAGAACAGAGGAGAATGTGGAAAGAATGGATCAGACTATTCGGTGTATGTGTAGGTAAAGACAAAATGATCCGTAACTAGAGAGAGCGATCTGGCCTGTTAAAGGATCCAATAACTCTAGCGGCAGTATCTCAACGGGTGACTGGTGTCTTGGCCAATCTACCCTATGTTATTTCACTGCCAATGTTTATGTTCTTTCTATGCCAAATATATATATATATATATATATGTGTGTGTGTGTATATATATATATACATATATATATATATATATATATATATACATACATATATATACACAACACATGTTAAACATAATTACAGTGACCAAGAGAAAGCTATACCAACCAATATGAATCAAATGAAAAGTCTTGTCGCATGACAGGGCCGAGAAATTGCTTCCATGATAGAAATAAGATTTGTAGCATATGAGAACAGTCGCTTCGGGGCTCCAGACATTCTTAGCCCGGTTTTGGATTTCTTGACTTTCTGCCGCAGTCCTACGCTCAAAAGGTGAGAGAGAGAACTATGGAGAAATCGCAAGAGTAGTGCTATTTTTTTTTCTTATTTTTTTCTTTTTTTTTTTGCATATCTTCTGATGTGATTAAGCTTCTTATCTATAAGGCTTTAGGTTTGGAAATCTCAAGCTTTACTTTTGATGGGATTAAGGTTCTATTTTAAAAGGCTGTAAGTTTGGAAGTCTTAAGCTTTATTTTTGATGGGATTAAGCTTCTTTTTTAAAAGGCTGTAAGCTTGGAAGTCTTAAGCTTTGTTTTTGATGGGATTAAGGTTCTTTTTTAAAAGGCTGTAAGCTTGGAAGTCTTAAGCTTTGTTTTTGATGGGATTAAGGTTCTTTTTTAAAAGGCTGTAAGCTTGGAAGTCTTAAGCTTTGTTTTTGATGGGATTAAGGTTCTTTTTTAAAAGGCTGTAAGCTTGGAAGTCTTAAGCTTTGTTTTTGATGGGATTAAGGTTCTTTTTTAAAAGGCTGTAAGCTTGGAAGTCTTAAGCTTTGTTTTTGATGGGATTAAGGTTCTTTTTTAAAAGGCTGTAAGCTTGGAAGTCTTAAGCTTTGTTTTTGATGGGATTAAGCTTCTTTTCTAAAAGGCTGTAAGCTTGGAAGTCTTAAGCTCTACTTCTGATGGAATTAAGCTTCTATTTTATAAGGCTGTAAGTTTGGAAGTCTCAATCTTACTTCTGATGGGATTAAACTTTTGTTTTATAAGGCTGTAAGTTTGAAAGTCTATGATTTTCTTGTGATGACATTAAGCATATCTTTTAAAAGGGCTGTATTCTTGGAAGTTTTAAAGCTTCACTCCTGATGGGATTATGCATCTCTTTTACGAGAGCTCTTTCATCTTACGAGGTTGTCAGCTTAAAAGTTTTTCTGTTTTAGACGGGATTGTAGCTTTATATTCTTTTACATCCTCTTGAAATCGTATGTAAGAATCTGAAGCTTTTTTGGCAATGTCTTGAGCTTAGAAATGGAAAGCGTCCATTCTTACGAGATTGTAAGGTACATCAGTTTATCGCAAAGCTTAAAAGTCAAACACCTCTTTCCTAGCGAGATGGAAGGGTCGTAAGTAGAGAAAATAAGCTTACGAGATTATAGCTCCTCGTTTGATAGGTTTTTAAGCTTGAGCGTCTAGAACTTCTCTTAAGGTGAAATAGTCTGCCCTTAAGAGTTTAGTGTAAATATCCTAAATGTCCTATATTGGTGAGAGACAATTTTATATTTGCAATTTCTCTTAATGCTAAATTACAACCTGTAGATAGGTTTGGGGGTTCTGTTTCAGCGAAATTGTACTCTTTCAATTTCGAGAAAACTTTCGATTAAGAATCGAAAGCTTATTCTTTGGAAAGATGAACTATTGACAGCAATTCAGAACGGCTTCAGAAACCGGCCTAATGAGTATAGGCCAAAGACAGTGGCACCTCATTACCCTGATTCTTTACACCATCGAACAATGTTTTATCATTTTGGGAAACTCCTTTTTTATTAGATCATACTTCTTGGTTGTTTACTGGATAAGTTTCACTTTTTTAAATAATGAATTTGACTTTTTTTATTACCTTATTACTAATATTTCAAATTGTTTTTGCTTGTCGCTCTTTTATCTAGTACTGTAATCAATTTATTTATCCAATCAAATACTTGTCCATCTATTAATTTATTTTCTAATTTATCGATTCAACTTTTGCCCTCAATGAATCCCATTGCGTATTTATGAACACCGCGTAAGGTTAAAATACGCAATTAAAAAGTTCTTGAACAGAAGTGCCACATTGTTCAGCGAGAAGAGAAGGCATGGCTTGGTTTCCCCCTTTGTCTATTCTGCGTATCTGAGGGGAGTAATAAAATGAACGGTGTGTCATTCCCCTCACCCCTCATTCGATTCGCCCACCAACCATTTGACTTCGGGTTTCCTCACCGGCGGCGAGATTTTTATAGGTGCTTTGCGAAGGATATTGTTAGACTAAGATGGTTGGTAGATGACGTCAAACATGAGGAAGTTTGGTAGCTGTGAAGGACTGACAATGAGTCGAGACCACGCATGGCGTTTTGCCTCGAGTGGTGTTTGATTTTGATATTGTCATTTATTAGAAATTTCCTTTTAATTAATTACATTTTATTATATTTTTCTAAGTGGAAATATGTTAAAACATTGCCAAGTTATAGAAAATAACGTCCGCTATCTGGAGACGTACCGCCGAGATCGGCTTTATCCCGTCCCTCCCGAAGAAATGGAAACCGAAGCCAGTGCCAAAATGGACGGTTCGGAAGGCGTTTGGGGAGCTCTTGGAGTGGGAGTCGGGTGTCGGGTTGGGTTACCATCCAGGTCGCTCGGTTAACGAGACCCGACATAAATCTGTGAGTTTAGCCTCCAATAACTAATTAAGTCGGTCTCTGCCCCGGCCACATAACTAATTTACGTCACACAGGCCGGTCACGGGAAAGGGCAAAAGGAATTGTTTTTATTCGCTTGAAATATGTCGCTAAAGATGGCGGACGATGGCAGGTCGGAATGATTTTCCATCTCGCTTATTCACTGTTTTATCTGTATTGTTTTCCCCTTGTTTCTCCTTCTCATCTTCCCTCTTCCTTGTGTTTTTACTCATTGAATAAGTCTCTCTCTCTCTCTCTCTCTCTCTCTCTCCCTGACAATTATTACCAGAAATAAAATTTTATATATATATATATATGTATGTATATATATATATGTATATATGTATGTATGTATATGTATATATATATATATATATGTATGTATGTATGTATGTATATATATATATATATATATAGAGAGAGAGAGAGAGAGAGAGAGAGAGAGAGAGAATCTTGACTGGGGATCTTTTAGGACAGAACAGGAAATGATAAGGATATCTATTAAAAAATGAAAGGGGAAGATATTGAGTAATAATACTTATAATGATAATAATAAATTATGTTGTCGTGACAATGATGGTAATATGCATAAGAGAAATATCAGAAAAATATAGATCTTATTGTGAATCAAACCTCGCTGATGTAGTCATCAGTTTTAATGAGAATTTTATACAAGAGGGTCTTTCCCTCACTGATAATAAAGAATTTAATAACGTATTAAAATGAAAATAATAATGATACTGACATTAATGATAAGGGCTATAATTAATTAGAATGATAATTAATTAAAAAATAATGAGACGCTTGAAAAATAGAAAACTGCCTATATGTAAAAAAGTCCGACGAATCTTAGAAATAATTTCAGAAGTGTATCCCAGCATAACTAATTCGCTTCAGTTTAAAATATTTTGAATGTATGAATTATTGCCTTTTCTTGAAAACGGTAGATTAGAATGATGAAGTCCTTCTGCTGATAGTTTTTCGACGTTGTCCAACCAGTTTTGAATTCCAAAGTTGTCCTGGGAGTTTTGAATCTCAAAATTTGTTCAGGCACTTTTGAATCTCTAAAGCTGTCCAGGAAGCTTTGAATTTCAAAAGTTGTCTAGGCAGTTTAAGGTTTCAAAGATGTCCAGGCAGCTTTGAATTTCAAAGTTATCCAGACAGGTTTGCATTTCAAAGGTTGCCCAAGAAGTTTTGAATTTCAAAAGTTGTTCAGGCAGGTTTGAATTTCAAAGTTATCCAGGCAGCTTTGAATTTCAAAGTTATCCAGGCAGGTTTGAATTTCAAAGTTTTCCTGGCAGCTTTGAATTTCAAAGTTGTCCAGGCAGTTTTGCATGAACGTTTCCGTGGGAATGTGCAGAGGCTCGTATGAAAGAGGTCGGAGAATGTAATGAACATCAGGTAGATGTCGAATGATAAACATGAGTTTCATCTTCAGACACAATTTTTACCTTAGCAGAACAGAATAATATTTTTGGTTAAGGTAGTAGGTATATATTTTAACCCTCTTGGTTCACGAAAAGTTCCTGATGGATCATTTTGTTTCAATGTTTTTGTATTCGTAATTGGTGTTGTTCTTTTTATTATTATTATTATTATTATTATTATTATTATTGTTATTATTATTATTATTATTATTATTATTATTATTATTATCCTCTCCATTAAAAGACAAAAGGTCTTAAGTCAGCTATTTTAGTGGGAGTTGGGGGTGGGGAAAGGTTTTGAAACACTTATTAGATGACACAGTTATTGCATTAGGTACCATATAGGTAGTCGACTATCGTGGCTGTCATCTATAGGTTACAGAATGTCTCGGTTCTGCAATATCCCGAGAAATTCTCTTATAACCCTTGAGTCTGGATAATTTTCACAGCGCTGAATTTCCTTGCTGAATGGCCTTACAGGCCCCAGCGCAGGGCTATATAGTCCTTATTTGCAAATCTACAATCATTTTTATTTACAAAAGCTAACATCCGTTTTAAAAAGTACTTTAATAAAGAAAGGATTAAATCCTTTTGAATCTCAAAAATAAGCAAAGTATGACACTAGCCTCCTTTAGTATTGATATGAAAATTCTATTTTAATGTTGTTAATGTTCTTAAAATATTTTATTTCAGTTGTTCATTAGTTCTCTTGTAGTTTATTTATTTCTTCTTTTTTTTTCAATGGGCTATTTTACGTTGTTGGAGCCCTTAGACTTATAGCATTCAACTTTTCCGACGAGGGTTGTAGCTTAGCTAATAATGATAATAATAATAATAGTAATAATAATAGATATAATAGTAATAATAATAATAATAATAATAATAATAATAATAATAATAATAAAGGATCTTGAGCGTTATCATTTAGTTGACCTACCTAATGGCGTGAAATTTCATCTTAGCAACAATGTGGTGTTTTGGCAACTTCCTGCGCCCCCCCCCCCCCCCCTTAGCTCCTTGGTCTCATTTAAGTAGCATCTCTTGACCGAGTAATAATAATAATAATAATAATAATAATAATAAATGCGTATGAGGCGATGATGATGATGAAAGATTATACAAGTGTACGCGACCCGTCAAAAATGACGGGTTAAGATTTAGTTATGCATGCACACGCATATGACAACGCCTGTATATGTATATATATATATATATATATACATATATATATATATATATATATACACGGGAAATGGTAATAAAAATTGAGATATATATATATATATATAGGAGATGGTTATAAAAATAATTGATAACATTTATCATATATCATTATTGTTGTAATTTTCTTAAATGTTAACTTTATTTTATATATTAGTATTAGTGGCACCCAGTGGAACGGCAGTTAGCACATAAAAGAGAAGAATAGGCTAAACCAAGGCGGTTGAACCCATTTAAGAAAAATGGCATCTCGTTAATTACAGCGTTTTGTGGGAACTTCTGTTAGTCGTCACCACATGGAAGAAAAAAAAATAAGAAAAAATTAAAAGAATTTCTTATTTCCAGTGATTTTTTAAATAGGTTTAAGTTTGGATCTTTCGTCAAAGTAGTTTATTATTATTATTATTATTATTATTATTATTATTATTATTATTATTATTATTGAAAAGTTATATTACGTTGTTACTGAAGCATTGAGACTCAGTGGATTTTAGTCTAATTATACTCATAAAGATCACATATATGACTTTTGTTACTGTAGGTGTAAGCGACTCTGGTAGTTTGACCCCAGATACCGTACAATCTCTCTCTCTCTCTCTCTCTCTCTCTCTCTCTCTCTCTTCCTTAATTATTTTTTGCGTATATGGTTTGAATATTCGCACGAAAGCATGTCCCTATATATTTAGTGTTTTTGCTTTTGTTCAACATTTAATATGTATATATGTGGTGTGTTGGTGTACGAATATTTAATTCTATATTCAATTTAGAAATATAGTATGTATATTTATATGTAAACATTTAATTGTGATTAATGTCTGAATTTTTGTCTGTTTTACTTGGGAACACATAGGGCACTGCTGAAGTAAGATATATTATTATTATTTATCGTCATCATCATCATCATCATGAGGTTCTCCAGTCAGTTTATGGTCGTCAGGGGTCATGGTTTCAGTCTATTTTCATGAATAACTGTAATGTACACTATTTTAAAAATGCTAAATAAATGTTTCATACTCTCGATTAAAAGGAGAGAGAGAGAGAGAGAGAGAGAGAGAGAGAGAGAGAGAGAGAGGAGTGGTTTTACAGCTCCGCAGTCTGGTGCGTAATGACAGCCCGAAATAGTTCGGTTCCACTAAAAAGAGACAGCGAGCGAAAGCAGGTCGTTGGAGATTGACCCGAAAAGCCACCACAAAAAGGTTTGCCACCGCCAAGACTTTAGCCACTTACATGAAAACCGAGAAGTTTTCGCATCACTCACACCCTCTGGCGACAGCCAGGGGAAACCCTTTTCCACACACACACACACACACACACACACTCTCTCTCTCTCTCTCTCTCTCTCTCCTCTCTCTCTTGTGTTTTATCTTTTGCCGCGGCACTCAAATGGTACCTTAGTTTTCATAAGTGTTTTTGGTCTCTCTCTCTCTCTCTCTCTCTCTCTCTCTTTATCTCTCTCTCTCTCTCTCTCTCTCTCTCTCTCTCAGTTTTCACTATTTTTTCTAATACTACTCATTTATTTAATTATTCATCGAAGAAAGATTTGATCAATAGAATTTTATCTAATAGAATTTGATAAGTTTACTAAGTGATTCCCAAAATCGAAGGTGGTGGGGGGGGGGGGACGTGAAGGCAATGGGGTGGTTGGCAAGCGAAGCAAGCCTGTTCAGCAGTAAATTTTTTTTTTTTTTTTTTTTTGATGGGGGGTTAGCTACAAGGTCTATTAAGAGTGGAAATATCAATAATACTTATAGTATACTTAAAATTATATAATTTTCTTCAGAGGTTCAAGGAAAGCTTCAGGGCACTGCTTTTAAGGGTAACTTGGGGGCGGGATAGGTCCCCCCTGTGAGTTACGCCCCTGACTGGTACCTCTACATAGGGTATGCCTTGTTATTTAATGTAGAATATTATTTTACATTAATTTATGTTTCCTTATCTGCATAATTATCAGGCATTGCTCTTGCTGATTCTTGAACAATATTATTATTATTATTATTATTATTATTGTTATTATTATTATTATTATTATTATTATTTTAATCATCATCATCATCATTATTATTATTATCATTATTATTATCATCATTATTATTATTATTATTATTATTATTATTATTATTATTATTATTATTATTATTATTATCATTTTGATAAGCTACCTATCTACGCTCAGGCTTCACCTCGCGACTTTTTCATAAAACTTCTATTTATTCACAAAGCTACTCGAAACGTCTCATGTACAACTATTTGAATTATCCCTATGCATTCATCTTACGATTTGTTGATGTTGGTATAGCGTTAGTATGTGATTACATCCTCTATAAGAGTGTATTTGACTGCCATAATGAGGAGAGCTGTGTAGTTAAGGTTGTTTATGTGCTTTGCGAATCCGAGTGAGGTCAAGTAATGTATTATAGCGCGTTTTCTTACTGTATTGTGTTTGTATTATGTATCTATTTACGGACATGACGAGAATGAAATGATGATGATGATGATTATTATTATTATTATTATTATTATTATTATTATTATTATTATTATTATTATTTACTCTGCTAACGGGACATGGAGAGGGACCGAGTGGCCCCTTCTAGTCAGATAGATTTTATTATTATTATTATTATTATTATTATTATTATTATGTAATTGCATTTTGTTATAATGCTATATTATCATTATGGTGTGTCTGTCATTAGGGTGAAGCAGATATGAAATTTATTATTATTATTATTATTATTATTATTATTATTATTAGTTCGCCTATGTTGTATAGCCTTCTCGTTGATTTTTTAATGCATGGAAGACTTGTGGATGGTGGAGAAGGATTAGACTGGATTGGTAATGGAAAATTAGCTGACCTAGAGTATGCTGATGACGCTGTCCTTATTAGCAGAACACCACATGATTTGCAATGCTTGCTTACCAGAATGCATGAAATGTCACAGCAAGTTGGGCTCAAGATGAATACAAGAAAGAAATATGCAATGGAAGTTGAAATATCATTGGAAGGAGAAAGGATTACTGAGGTAGAATCATTTAAATCTTTAGAAAGTATGGTCACTAATACAGAGTCTTTAGAATTGGAATTTGATGAAAGATTGAAAAAAGCAAATCAGGCAATGGCAAGGTTAAGTAAAATTTGGTAATTAACTCGCTTGAAATTACATATAAAAATCAGGGTATATTATTATTATTATTATTATTATTATTATTATTATTGTATTTACTCTGCTAACGGGACATGGAGAGGGTTGGAATCGCCCATACGCAACAGACAGCTTTTAACACAGTGACCTCTTAAACGTGGCACTGCAGCCCTGGCACCCGCTCGCCTATGGCCCTTGACCAAACAAACAAAGACGCATGACCCCCGACTTCAAAACACTTGGGCAAGTGCTGCCAGCCAGGACAGACGTGGCACCAGACACCCGCTGAGATGGCACCTGACCGTGAGAGACAGAGAGAGACAGAGACAGAGAACCGTTTCTCTGCCTACTGGTTTATTCGTTGACATGTTTCAGGTTTGTCTCTCTCTCTCTCTCTCTCTCTCTCTCTCTCTCTCTCTCTCTCTCTCTCTCTCTCTCTCCTCTCTCTCTCTCTCTCTCTCATTTTTATTCTCATTTAATATATCACTTATCTATGCGTATATTTATTTGTTTGTCTGTCTTTGTATAATTTTGTATTGTCTAGAATTGAGTTTGATATTTAGCTTTATTCATAAATTAATCAATCATTTTTCTATTCATGTCTGTTTGTATATTCAATGTTTATTTAGGCGTGTGCCATCTATTAATGTTGAACGTCCGTTATCTCATGGCGGTTTTTTCTTTGGTCTTGAAGCAAAAAAATGTCTTTAATTTATCTTCAGCCATGCGCCATATTCTCCCATGTTTATTTTAGTAAGTCTATGTTTGTATTTATCTGTATTCTTATTATTTGATAAAAGACAGTATATATTATTCTAATCTACACAATTTAATCGTTATCATCTCCCTTTTTATATTCCTGTAAATTAACCTCTGATTATCTAGCCTCCCACCTTCGTAATTGTCCGTTACGCATTACATGTGGGACCTGTTAACTAGTTTTTACGCTTGTTTTGTATTCCGGCTGTGCACAGATCTTCATAAGGATGAGAAGATTTTTTCCCCTTAAGTGTAATGGGTGTTCGCTTGGTCCATTCCTCTCATTTGCCACCCAGGGAGAGAGAAGATAATGAAGACCTCTACTTCGAAAACGGGACCAGATTTACTTGCATCTCTTGCAGCTGTGATACTTTCATCCCTTGCAGCTATGATATTTGTGTCCATTGCTGCTATTATACCTGTGTCCTTTGCAGTTATTATGTTTTCGTCCTTTGCAGTCATTATAGTTGCGTCCTTTGCAGTTATTATACTTGCGTCCTTTGTAGCCATTATACTTTCGTTTTTTGCAGTCATTATACTTGCGTCCTTTGCAGCCTTTATACTTGCATCCTTTGCAGTTATTATGTTTTTGACCTTTGCAGTTCTTATACTTGCGTCCTTTGGAGTTATTATGTTTTCGTTCTTTGCAGTCATTATACTTGCTTTCTTTGCAGTTATTATGTCTTCGTCCTTTGCAGTCATCATACTTGCGTCCTTTGCAGTTATTATGTCTTCGTCCTTTGC
>NC_090738.1:21516149-21518649 GCF_036898095.1 Palaemon carinicauda | reverse complement strand
AATTAGAAATGAGACATAAGAATTAAGGACACCGCAGTGTGAGATGCAAAGTAAACCGAATGTAAAATGCATTTACACAATTTACGATGATTTTGGTGTCTGAAGTTGTTATTTATTCTACGAAAACATAATCATTTTACGGTGCTACGCCGGATACTGGGCAAAAGCGTTTGATGGTGTGACAACATATAGCAACATTATCAACTATAACAGCAAATGCAGCCGTTTCTAGTCTGCTGCAGAACAAAGGCCTCAGACATGTCAATTAAAATCTGGGGTTTGCCCAGGTTTCATCACCACGCTGGTCAGTGCGAATTGATAATGGTGGGAGATTTTCGTGTTATCGCTCCCAGCAAACCAACCTATTATGGTTGGCCCTGACTAATATAGCTTTGGTGATCATGACGATACGCAAACCCTTTCACCACATTAGGTTATCCAATTTAGTACATGTGCACTGGTATTTTTTAAGAGTTACTTTACTATTCCAGTGTTTTTTTTTTTTTAATTTCCAGTAATTATACATATTTTCAAGATTCTACGTTGTCATTTGATTCATCTTATGGCTTGTAGAGCCCGTATTCCCATGTTCCTAAACCTTGGGTCTGGAAAACTTCTCTGTACCAAGGGTTTGAATGCCTAGGTCTTGGATAAGCTTGTACACAAATTCCTCTTCTTTGCTGGCAAGGGAAATCGGATGGCGGTATATTATCCCAAGATCCTTGGATTTTTTTTTTTTTATAATCCAGGACATTCTGGTAAGATTAGAAATTTTGTTTACCTTCCCAGTTTGCCTTTTCTCTTGCTTGGGGGCTACACTCGGGCAAACTATTCTATCAAACTTCTCTTCCTCTTGTTTTGTTAACGTTTTTTATAGTTTATATAGGAAATATTTATTTTAATGTTGTTACTGTTCTTAAAATATTTTATTTTTCCTTGTTTCCTTTCCTCACTGGGCTATTTTCCCTGTTGGGGCCCTTGAGCTTATAGCATCCTGCTTTTCCAACTAGGGTTGTAGCTTAGCAAGTAGTAATAAAGAAATCTCACATACTGATCGTAAATGACATGATCCATTTCGTGTATCATGTGACTTTAATAAATACAATAACGGAAGGTTCACGTGAATTGGTTCCGCGTGTATTCGACAATAGGAAAAGCTACTTTTTTATGAAAAAAATCCTTTTTTGTTACTTACATTGGATTTCATTAAGAATAGTATTGGAGAAAATAATGGTAATATTGATTATAAAAATAAATATGGTATTGACTTCAATAAAATTATTGATGATGTTGACTTAAGTAAAGTTTACCAAAGTGGCATTCATAGATTTCACCATGAGAGATAAACAATCAAAGTATTTACACAGCTTAATGCTTCCAGTCCCTCCTTGTCGTTATTCTAAGAACCAATTTTTCTCAAGGATTGCAATATTCCTCCTTCAGTTCTTGCATATACAAATCTATCGCCATTTTGAATTTTATAGTCTAAACTTGTATCCATTATCAGTTCAATTTAGTTCAAATCAATGATAGTGTCTTATCATTGGTTAAGGTCGATGCATTTGTGGATGTTTTGTTAATCACAAAGAATTATAATATGTAATTAGTAGTTACCGGTACTCGTCTTTGAAAGGTAGCCCCTTCAATTGCCAAACCCTGGAAGGGGAAGAGACGTGTTGGTGATATTTGATAGATTTGCAGCAATCGGTTTAGTGTGGTAGGTGCGTGGATCGCTCCAGGCACACTTGAGTTCACCTGTCTTTCCAGCTATTAAAATCTACCAAAATATGATTGGGTCTAGTAGAACTGTTGGAGGAACTGCAAGGAATTTCTCGATTTCCATCAACCTTTACAAATGGGAAAAAGGTGCAGCCTACACACACACACACACACACACACACACACACACATATATATATATATATATATATATATATATATATATATATATATACATATATATATATATATATATATATATATATATATATATATATATATATATATATATACATAAATGATATTATTGTGATTAATTCTGGTGCAATAACTGACAAGACTCGTCTTGGTTTTTAATGATCACAGACAAAAAAAAAAAAAAAAAAAATCAACCATCAAATGACGTTTTACGACCCCCCCCCCCCCCCACAAACTCGTCTGCGTGTCCCTTGTTGACGACAAACAACGTCCTTATTCCAGAGCAGAAAGACAAAAGTGGGTCGAGGGATGATGACAATAATTCACAAACAAGAGATGATCTGAGCAGCGGCGTGAGGAGATGGCAGATGGGGAGGTGGTGGGGAGAGGGGAGGAGGATCTGGGGACTGGAGACAGGATCAGTTTACTCGCGTTTTAATTAAAGTAACAGCGAGTCATAAGAGTGAAACTTGAGCTGCTCTCTCTCTCTCTCTCTCTCTCCTCTCTCTCTCTCTCTCTCTCTCTCTCTCTCTCTCTCTCTCTCAGCCGAAGGACTTAAACCAACAAGGTACCCGGTGGCTGC
>NC_090738.1:21503649-21506149 GCF_036898095.1 Palaemon carinicauda | reverse complement strand
ATATATATATATATGTGTGTGTGTGTGTGTGTGTGTTTATACGTATAAAGATTTATGAATGTATATACATACACACACACACACACACACACACATATATATATATATATATATATATTATATATATATATATTCGTGTGTGTTTAGAAATAGATTATCGGAGAAGGCGAGTTAGCGTCACTGTTTAGCCAGTACAGTATAGGACTAGAGATAACGGCCCTTATGAATCAACATCAATTCCTATGCAAGATTGAAACTTAAAGCTTCGTTGAAAAGGGTGAATCTTGTGAGATCGTTCATGCAATTTTGTGAAGCCCTGTGGGAAATCATTCATGTTTAGAAAAATAATTTTGATATTTGCTATTTCAAAGAATCTTTAAGTTTTCTTTTTATCTATATTTGTTCATTCATTTCGGAGTTTCTGTGTTTTTGTATTTTTTTTTTCACTGTTTTAGACGACAATGATTGATTGATTTTTAGTTTTCGGGCATCTTGACATTGAAAGCCATTGTTATGTGAAAGTTGAATTGCATCGTTTAAGCAGTGATTTCCTGACGAAGAATCACGAATACATAAGTGATTAGAAACAGATGTTGACACCAATATATTAAATTAAAAAAAAAAAACTGGAGTCCAGTTCGTAGGGAAAGATATTGTATTCTGTTTTAAGACTCCACTAATAAATGCCCAGTAATCATATTCAAAAGCATAACCTGGATGAAAGTGAAGAAAACACCAGTCTACAAGTTGTGAGGAATGATGCCGTTCCAAAGATATTGATTGCAAAAGCATTGCAATATTGCTCTACTCATCTGCTCAAAACTTAAGCAATAGTTTTATTATTGAAGTTAGGCCCGTAAATACCACTACACGCACACACACATAATCAAGGACCAATGTAGTGTTTTAAGTCTAGATATGCCGAGGGGGACGACTAAGCTTCGCGGTTTATTCAATCAACTGCGTTGCACAAGCGAGGCCAGTTTTGTAATACCGAAATAAATCCCGTTGCATTTGTGGAATCGTGAACTTGGAGAAAGAACTGAAACAACATAGATGGCTAAAATGGATTGGGGAAACTTCATTGTAGAGGAAATGCTGGAGAGTTATGTCTTTGATTTTTAAACGCCACTAACATATTATGTATTAATTTGAAATGTCGAGTAACATGCCCAAAAATTATATAACACACTCACACACACACACACTATATATATATATATATATATATATATCACATTTATGTACGTATCTGTTTATCTATTTACTGTACATGTTTGTATATACTGTATGTATATATATAATGTATACGTGTATTTGTATGCATACATACATGTATTATATATATATATATATATATATATATATTTATGTTTCGTCTTGTAACATCCTTAGCAGATGACCGAATCTTGAATGCAATTTTCCTCCTCCCCCTTTCTCATGGGCGTGTCTCGACGCGCTATTGATTTCTCTCTGTCAAAAGATGTTCTTTTTCCATTCCTGTTTCTTTTCCAATTCCTTATACAATCACTGAGAATTGACTTGTTTGTGACGTCAGGTTAGTAAGGTTTATGAGATGCGTATTCATCTACGCATACGTGTATAGATTATGCGTGTTTTTTTTTTTTTTTGTATTTTATGCATGTATTTATAATTAGTTTTTTTTTTTTGTTAGGTCTAGACGCGTTGTGAACGTTTGATATTTTCCTATGACGTTTATGAACATCAGTTTGTTGTAGCTTGGGAATTATATTACTAGTTCGTGAGAGTATTAAACAAAATCCTTTGACGACTGGTAATAATAGCAGAAGCTGAAAAGAACATACTTACATGCACACAATTTGTATTATATATATATATATATATATATATATTTATACATACATACATACATACATACATACATACATATATACATGGAATAATAAGTGTCCCTTAATATCGAATTTAGTTGTCTTTTTGAATAACTAAGATCACACGGTAAGGAAATTACTGTGTGTATATATATATATATATATATGTGTGTGTAAATATATATATATATATATATATATATGTATATATATATATATATGTGTGTGTGTGTGTATGAGTGTGCGTGTGTTTAGTGCATCTGCTTCTGCAAGGATTCGAACCTATCCTTATTGAGCTTAATATACCGAAGACATTTTCTTCATTCACCCAACTCTTATTGGCTGGATGGAAAAGTCCCTTTGTATCCGTATAAAGTCCAAGAGAGAGAAATTGGAATCCTTGCTGGGACTAATGCTTATATCATTAAAAATTTCGCTTGTGTGTAATTCAAGTTATTTTGAAATTTATAAGGACTATATTGATATTTGATGCTTGAACTTATAAACTAATTTAGCCAGATTAGATTAAAAAATTAAAATTGAATCATAATGTAGTATTACTTCGATAAATGGCATATATAAAAAAAATGACTTCAAAATCATCTCAACTATTTTTAGATGGCAGTCCCATGACACATGTAAGCAAA
>NC_090738.1:21493649-21496149 GCF_036898095.1 Palaemon carinicauda | reverse complement strand
TTATTATGAATACACATAAACAAGGATAAGACTTAGCTATAACAGAGTGTATTGCTGATGGCATATATCTCGCTCGTTGATTACGGGCGCCAAGCACCAGCCATCATCATCTTCAGCGTGCCTCGCTCATATAACGCATAATGCAACTTGATATCCATATCATGATGGGTGCTTTCAGGGCTCTTGCTGTTTTTTCTCTTAATTTTTTTTTTTTTTTTTTTTTTGCATTCAATTAGGCAATGCGCTTTGCGTCACTGTGTCGGTTCGCTAATCATTAAGATAATTAGATTTGTTTGTTTCTAATACGTTGTCTGGCGCCATTCCTTCTTTATTAGTGCTCTGTTTTATTTCGGTGGATTTGGTTTGGGTTGAATTTTCATTCTATTCTAGCATAGAGTTAATTAACTGGGTAATTAAACAAATAACTCCCAAACAAGTACAATCTAAGTTCGTCAATCGTGTTTACATTCCACTCGATGCAGAATACGTCTCCCGAATGATGAATGAAAGTAAAATTGTGGTATTTTACGTTTATTTATTTTGGTGTCGCTTCTTGGCGATGAACTGAGGTCCATTGCTGGGCAGAATGATTTATTTCGAGAGAAACTTGCTTTTTTTTCCTCGTAAGGAGGATTAAATGCAGATGCTTAATTGAGAGAGAGAGAGAGAGAGAGAGAGAGAGAGAGAGAGTGATATTTTATATTTGCTGTTGATGTATTTGAGGAATGGGGAAAATCAAAGGCAAGGCACAACTATATTTGTGACGTAATTCTAAAGTTTTTGGGGGTATTGATACGTTGTAAAGATTTGCTTATGTTTTAAGCAGTCATTTTATGATAGATATCGTTTACGGATATAAACAATCTCGTTTAACATCTATCGCAGAAACATCAAAATGATGTTATATCTATTTTGGAATAATGATGATAAGGATGAACAATTATGATGATGGTTATAATGATAGTAATAATATGGAAACTCATGTAACCTAGAATGGTTTTTTATCAGTTTATCTTTATTCATAGAAATGTCAGCTTTTTGACTTCCGATATTAACTTTCACATGTAAATAATACCTATTTATAATTTATAATTATATATCGAATATATAAAGTTAACAGTGAGACATTTTCCGATGGAAACAAAGGAAATAAAATAACTACAAGAGAAGCAGTGAACAATGAAAATGAAATATGTTAAGAACAGTAACAGCATTAAAATGGATCTTTCATATATAAACTACAAAACCTTCTACCCCAAGACAGTGGAAGACCATGGTACAGAGGCTATGACATTACTTCCTCCCGTTTATCTTCCGTGGGCTCTCATTATAAATGGTTCAAACACACACACACACACACACACACACACGGTAAAAGCATTTAGGTGCGTCAGGAACCTGTTACCCATTGTAGTTGTCATAACTTTGCTGTACATACAATGTTTCTTTACTCGTTGAGGGTAGAATGGCAAAACAAGCAAGATACCATTGGCACTTTATGTTGACGATGACATGTTCTCGACACGGACTTGCATGTGTAAAGTGTCAGTGTGGATGTTTCGTTTGTCCCGAGTGGCGAAGATCAGTGTGTGTCTTTCCTCGGGAATATCTTTCGAAGGGAATATTTTTTTTTCTTTAGATAAGTGCCAGCTTGGAATTACGCCTCAGTCGTGGCAGGCTGGCTCTCTCTCTCTCTCTCTCTCTCTCTCTCTCTCTCTACACATATGTGTTGTATGCACGTATATTTGTATAGATTATATATATATTATATATATATATATATATATATGTGTGTGTGTGTGTGTGTGCGTGTGTGTGTATGCGTCTGCATGTGTGTACATATATATATATATATATATATATAAATATATATTCGTGAATCCACGCTCTGTTTACATGATAATAATAATGATAATAATAATAATAATAATAATAATAATAATAATAAATAGATAATCTGATACTTTTTATATCTAACCCATCTGATAACAAGAATGAGATAAAAGGCATTGACTGAAGTTCGAAGGAAGATGCAATAGTAACGATAATGAGTAATAGTAGTAGTATCATTCTCGCTAACTGTAACGGCTCTCCCATGTTGTTACGTAACCTCAAGATAAACATGGTTAGATTCTCAAGTCCTCAATTTTCTTGTCGCCAGCTCTCGACTCCACAGCACTTCCCGAAAGCCAGATGAATATCTAATAAACGATACGTCTGTACGCTTTAAATTATATCAATTAAATGCGATATATTCATGTTCTTTCGAGTTGAGTCATCTTTGGGAATGTTGTCAAGAAGTTACTGGTTATAATTAACTTGGGGAATAGTGAGTTTAGGAGAGTTGGCTTTTATTTACGGTATATAAAAGACGCTTATTTTATATGTTATGAAAGATCTGAAGTATGTTTATTCAAGATTGCAGTATCAGTAGGAAAATAAGATATATGCTATGGCTAATAGATAGTCCAGGTTACTTATGCATAATCGGTGCGCACAA
>NC_090738.1:21483649-21491149 GCF_036898095.1 Palaemon carinicauda | reverse complement strand
TATATATATGCTGGTGTATACTGTAAGGAGATTGTATTTATTACACAAGTACATAAGTACTCACATCATGCTCATGTTTTGCAATTATATAGAGACACTACTGCTGCTGCAAAGATTGATTGACTAGCAACTCTTAACGAAAAAACTTCAAATCTTCTTGAGAATTCCCCCTTATTATTAAATAAACAAATAAATAGCCATTCCAAGTAGGTAATAGACCTGTATCTATTTATTGAATTGATATAAAATAAATAAACATGAAAGATTGCTCTATTTTTTTTTACTAGACCATTGACGACACTTATATCGTCTTGCAATTATCCATTTCTTTTTCTCTCTTCTCTTTCAACTCAGCAACTGGGCCGATAGTTGCCTTCCTCACTCCCCCAGTCACCCTGTACCACCCACCACTCTCAACACCCATGACACCTTCACCCATCCATCGTCACCCCCTATCAAAGACCCAATTCAACCCGTAAGATAAGATTGGTATTCGCCATGTTTGTTTACGTATCGGAACGGAATGTTGACCAGCGGGGAGTGCGCCACCCAACATATATAAATGTTCTTTTTTTTCACTTCATATTGTCACTTTTTAAATATATTTTGTAATATTCTGAGAGGCGGCCTGTTCTTATATGCTTCCAGGTAAGAATATTGTAAGTTCAGCTTCATATTTGCTGTGTTTTTTAAGATGTCAGTTGATATGATTTGAATAATGCAAGACTTTTTCATTGAATTATAGTGTGGCATGGATTGAAGGTGGTAATAGGCATGGCATGGACCTTAGCACTCAACCAACCAATAGACATAAGATAATCAGTATATTCAAACATTGAGACATAGGTTTACAAAGAGTCGTCCAGTTTATCACAGACATCATCAATCATCCGATGTTTATTGTCTTTGATTCGTAAGTATTTTTCGAGACTGGCTCTTCTCTAAGACATTCCCTCTAATCAATACTCTCAGACTGAGGCGCTGACACATGCCCATCGATATAACACAAACCGAGACCGTTTTACGAGAAGTTATTTATTTGTTTGGAAGGGTTTTCACCTTTGTTTTTGTTTATATTTGTTGCTATATCGCCGTTTTACGACCGCTTGACATGCGTAAGGCGATAAGGAAGGAATTGGACGCGGAGGGCGTTAATTTTTTTGTTTGTTTTGCTTGTTATGTGTTTGTTTGCGTTTGATTGTCTGTCTTGTGTCTGCTGTGTATTGAGAAACTGTTGCAGTTACAAGGATGATAAAAATGCGTGAATTTGTAGCTTTTATGTTTGCTATTTCTTTTGATAAACGAATCCTGTTTTTTTTTTTTTTTTTTTTTTAGAAGAGCGAGAGCAGTTAGCTAGCTAACCATGATAGGGAATAATTTGTTAAGTTAAGTATTAGTAAGAGTATTGTAAAGTGTGGTTTAACCACGATTTTATTTATATAAAGGTATATTTTTCATTCTATGGTCTTAATGTTAATTTAGCACAATAATCGTTTATTTTTCTTAAAATTTTTGTTTTTTGGTTTTATTGGCTACCGGCGTAGAATTTCTTTATCCTGAAGTTAATCCTTGTGGATTTTGCAAAATAGGAGAGTTGGAGAGACCTGGGAGGCTTTGCACTGATGCTTGCATTTCTCCTGAATGATGAATGAACAAATGCATTCAAAGAGTAATGTATTAAGAGCATATTCATTTTTTCAAGTGAATCGCTGATGTGAATAACTTTATTAATAATAACGTAACACATACTTAGACAGATGAATAACTTTATAAATGAATGAATACAAAAACAAACGAATTAACAAATGAATTGAATATTTAACAGCAACGTGCTAAATACAATTTATAGTCGACAGCTTCGTGTACTTCAGAAGCCATAGGAAAGAATTTAGTATTGCATAACCATTCAGCTCAAAAAAAAAAAAAAAAAAAAAAAAAAAACTAATCCAGATTTTTTTTTCTTCACGAGAAAACGATATTTTGCCTGAAAAAGATAAATAACTTCTTTGTTAAGTACAGGATTAGCCTCCTACAGACGAGGGCGAATTGCAGTTTTTATTACTGATAACAGAAGCAACTGTCATTTTTATGATAATAGAAGTTACGTCGCCATGTTGATATGCTATCGCAATATCTCTGTATACATTTTATTTAGAAAAGATAAAAGTCCCGCAACGGGATTAGTGTCCTATCGTTATCTCTCATACTGTTGACGTTAAGCGCAAGATGCAGATGAGTGAATGTTTTTAAGTAGTAATTACAGGATAAGATATGTTAACTTTAACATGGATGTTGGGATTCATTCTTGATCTTGAGTCGTTTTGCTTTTTAGAGAGAGAGAGAGAGAGAGAGAGAGAGAGAGAGAGAGAGAGAGAGAGAATATGTGTATTCTACGAATGATTTTACTCTAGTCGTGTGAGTATTGCTTTGTCAAGGCCATCTCGGTTTTCATCATATGGTGGTATAAATCTCTCTCTCTCTCTCTCTCTCTCTCTCTCTCTCTCTCTCTATTTATTGCTTTATACCATTTCGTTTCTTTTCGATTTTAAGCCTTTGCTTCCGTGAGACTTAAGGGTAATAAAGTCTAAATAACTTATTTTGCTTTCACATAATATTTTAGTATGCTACTCCAAAAATTATAGGAAAAGCTGTAAACATATAAATTATAATTCTTAATTGTTACGTTATTAGTCGTAATCGTTCTAAATGACATTTATTTCATTATTTGTTATGGAATGTATTTGTCAAATTCTTAGATTGGATTTATTCAAGAAATTGGCAGTGCCAAGCGTCAGTACAATGAATTGTATTCACTAATATTTGATAGTGTGGCTATGCCAAATCTTCATCACTAAATAACTTTGGTATGGTATGATTCCCAGTATTGTTATGATAACGTGTTTTATTATGTTACATCTTTGTTGTCTGGAGGTCCTGTATTTCCTTCACACCCCTGCTCAGTGACTAGATTTTTTTTTTCTTTTCCCTCCCCAGTGTTCTTTCATTATTCAAGCAATTTCTGTTCCAACATATTTATCATTGTCATCTCCATTTTTTTCCCTCTCTTTTTGTTTGCTAATATGTATGATATCATCATTGTTAAGCGTTAATTCTATTGTGACTTTGTTACCCAGACCTTAGATCTCTGTGGTCAACCTGCTAATTGATGTTTATAATATATCACTGATTTTATTGCATATCTCATCTTTTTTTTTACCGATGTCAAAAGTGTAAGATCACTGTACCCTTATTGTAACTCTGTATATGGCTTCTGCTGAAATAAAGATTATTATTATTATTATTATTATAATAATAATAATAATAATAATCTTTATTCAGCAAAAGCCATATACAGTTACAATAAGAGTACAGTGATCTTACACTTTTGACATCGGTAAAAAAAAAGATGAGATATGCAATAAAATCAGTGATATATTATAAACATCAATTAGCAGGTTGACCACAGAGATCTAAGGTCTGGGTAACAAAGTCACAATAGAATTAACGCTTAACAATGATGATATCATACATATTAGCAAACAAAAAGAGAGGGAAAAAAATGGAGATGACAATGATAAATATGTTGGAACAGAAATCGCTTGAATAATGAAAGAACACTGGGAGAAAAAAAAATCGAGTCACAGAGCAAGTGATGTGAAGGAAATTCAGGACTTCCCAACAGCAAAGATATGTATGCATATATATATATATATATATATATAATGTGTGTGTATGGGTTTGTTCAGTCTCTATGGCTTTGTTCTGCTTGCTATGGGCATTGCCACTGTCCTCTGCCATTCATGAGTGGCCTTTAAACCTTTAAACAAGTTTAAAGTCAAAGTCTCAAGATTTTACACAAAATCTCAAGACATAAGATGACTTGACATAATCTCAAGTACGGGCGTATGAATTAGATTGGGACCATCATGGGCCATTTGTCATCGGGTCCTCAGACTAATCACCTGTTTTGGGAAGGTCAGCGATGACCTTACACTTCGAGAGGGGTCAAGATTTCTTATCTCCTCATCTACACCTGGTACTTCTCACGCGAGGTCTCTCTCTCTCTCTCTCTCTCTCTCTCTGTGTGTGTGTGTGTGTGTGCCGTTCTTCTGTAGTTGCATACTCCTATTTATTCGCTTTGTATGTCCTTATTCTTTGAAAAAAGTCATTACTCTCTCTCTCTCTCTCTCTCTCTTCTCTCTCTCAGCTACTACCAACAAGCAGGAAGAGGAATTTCGTAATGCATCTATATACAAAGATGATCATCAAATAACATCATTATTCGATTATTTTAGCTGATAAGGAAGGATGGGTGAAAGAGTGAGGGCAGTTAGCTAACTTACAATGGTAGGGAATAGTGTGGAATATATTATTATTATTATTATTATTATTATTATTATTATTATTATTATTATTATTATTATTATTATTATTATTATTATTATTATTAGTATTATTATTATTAGCTAACTAACAATGAAAGGAATAGTGTGGAATAATCAGTGTTATTTATATAAAGGTATATTTTTATAGTTATGGTATTAAAGTTAAATTATTACAATAATTGTTTATTTTTCCTTTTGATTTTTGTTTTAAAATGCCCAGTATTATATTATGTACTTATGATATGATCAGGGGTGGCTCTCTAATGAATTTTTATATATACACACCTTTTCACCCACCCACACGAAACAAACTCATACGTGTGTATGTATATATACATATATATATATATATATATATATACCATACATAATTATATAAATATATATACACATATATATAAATATAACTATATATATACATATTATATATATATATATATATATAATTTTTTCAATTATGTAAAAGTTCTACGATACACAGTTATTGAAACAGCTACATGCATCAATGAAATTCATTAAATGACTAGTTATCCGTCTCAAGAGAGAGAGAGAGAGAGAGAGAGAGAGAGAGAGAGAGATTTTCCTTATTTATGACATATGATTACAACGAAAGCAGAAGAAATTATGTCATTACGATAATTACGGTGTTCTGTTTGAAGGGGAATTACGATAGCTGGCTTCTTTTCGTCTTCTTTATACATTAGTCGGGTCTTCTGGGCGAAGGCAAATTAAATGATTACATAATGAGTAATTGAATAATGGATATACCATAAGTGATAAAGTGCATTATGACATTGATAATCGGTAATTAGATAAAGCTGATTTATGTCAATGCGTATTCATGATAAACCTTATTTAGTTGAAAAGACAAAAAAATATAGATGATAAAGTTTATTATGACCTTGATAATCAGTAAATAGGTAAAGCTGATTTATGTCAATATCTTTGCAGTAGTCATACTTAATCTAATTTAGTTAAAAACTAAAAAAAAAAAAAAAAAAAAATTGATAAAGGGCATTATGATCTTCATAATTGATAAACAGATGGAGCTGATTTATGTCAGTACCAATATTCATATTGAACCTTAAAGAAAGAAAAAATCATAATGCGTCTAGCTAAGGTGATCATCAAAAAAAAAAAAAAAAAAAAACACTTGTTTGTAATTTTCCTTTATCTATTCCAATTTTCCCTTAAAGAAATATTCCCACTGCCAGTGATGACAGTGAAGTTGTAATAGTCTATCAATACAATCTCTGACTAGGAGTGCAGTACCTGCATTGGAAGTTACACTGATTTCCGAATTGATAGTTTATATCAAGGCTTTGATGCTACATGCTTCGGACTAGCATGTATTCATTCTCACATACAAATGCGTGTACACACGTACATACATACATACATACATACATACATACATATGCATATATAATATATATATATATATATATATATACGTATAATATATCTATATAATATATGATATATATATATGTATATATATACAGAGAGAGAGAGAGAGAGAGAGAGAGAGAGAGAGAGAGAGAGAGAATAATACATACACACATATATAAAATGTATAAATGTGTGTATAGTTTCCATCTGCCAGTCTTTCTTCTTGAATGAAGTGTCCCCTGGCGATGCTAATATTCCGAATTCAGTCTGTATTTATGGAATGAGGTAGCGAGACCCATGGACTGGACCACATTCTTTGGCTGTAACCTATCCACTAAACCGACCTAGCGTTGCTTCGTTCTTACACACACACACACACACACACACACACACACACACACATATACATATATATATATGCGTGTGTGTGTGTGTGTGTGTGTGTGTTCTGCACTGTTCCATACAAAATTATATGTTGATGGATTTGTACAAATACATTAATGAATACTTTACTATATCTGATATAATATGTTTTACACTATCTTGTAATACATTTAACGATCATACAAATCATGCTTTTAGTATAAATCTTTCTGATTAACCTGGTTAACCTTTTTAAGTGTCATTAGTTAATGAATTACGTCAGATGCTTTACAATTTAATTTTTTTATTAAATTACTTTATTTTTCTTCAGAATTTCATTGCCTCTCTTCCACTGAAATCGAGATGACTTCGGCGCACAAACTCCCGTGACGTCATTTGGGTGTGTGTGTGTGGAAGTATGGGGGTGGGGGTGTTGTTTGTTGGATGGTGCGTCACAGTTTAGTAATGTTATCTATAAAGAAATTTATAGAAACCAGCATATATCCTTTTTGTGTTTTGGAATATGTGGTAAGATACAATGAGACATGGAAAGACAACTGATGAAAGGAGATATTCGAAGGCTTTGCAAGTTATTTTGCTATTTTGTTATTGTAGTTTTTAATATTTTTACGTGTATCTTTATATGTATGTGCATGCGTGTGGGCTTTTAAATCCATATATATATATATATATATATAGATATATATATTGATATATATATATATATAGATATATATATATATATATATAGATATAGATATATATACATATATATATATATATATAATAGTATATTATATATATATATATATATATATTCATATATATATTATATGTGCAAATATAGGCCTATGCATATATATATGTATAAATGTACATATATATGAATAAACCTATGGGTTGTGCATATGCCATGGATATGCATCATAAACTTGGAGCCTTAGTAAAGCCTAAGAACAAAAGCTAGTTACAAATCAGAGCTATAGAAGGAATGTTAATGGGAATAACAATATGATATAGAAAAATAGCAACATGCATAGGAGACCAAACTAAATTAGAGGATATTCTAACAACATGTAAGAAAAGAGATGGAATGGGGCAGAAAATATAATTATGACAGATAATAGATGGACAAGAAGAAAAAACAGAATTGGTCAATAGAGATTGCAAATGAAGCAGGGAAAAAAAAAGAGAAAACCATGGATTGACGAGCTAATAAAGTTTTGCCGGTATTAATTGTCATAGAAATGCCATAAACAAACGTGTGTGGAAGGACATGTATGAGGCCTTTGTCCTGCAGAGGAATACTAATATATATATATATATATATATGTATATGTATTGTATATATATATGTATA
>NC_090738.1:21477286-21483149 GCF_036898095.1 Palaemon carinicauda | reverse complement strand
CCACTGAAATCGAGATGACTTCGGCGCACAAACTCCCGTGACGTCATTTGGGTGTGTGTGTGTGGAAGTATGGGGGGTGGGGGTGTTGTTTGTTTGGATGGGTGCGTCACAGTTTAGTAATGTTATCTATAAAGAAATTTATAGAAACCAGCATATATCCTTTTTGTGTTTGGAATATGTGGTAAGATACAATGAGACATGGAAAGACAACTGATGAAAGGAGATATTCGAAGGCTTTGCAAGTTATTTTGCTATTTTGTTATTGTAGTTTTTAATATTTTTACGTGTATCTTTATATGTATGTGCATGCGTGTGGGCTTTTTAATCCATATATATATATATATATATATATAGATATATATATAGATATATATATATATATATAGATATATATATATATATATATATAGATATAGATATATATACATATATATATATATATATATATATTTATATATATATATATATATATATTCATATATATATTATATGTGCAAATATAGGCCTATGCATATATATATGTATAAATGTACATATATATGAATAAACCTATGGGTTGTGCATATGCATGGATATGCATCATAAACTTGGAGCCTTAGTAAAGCCTAAGAACAAAAGCTAGTTACAAATCAGAGCTATAGAAGGAATGTTAATGGGAATAACAATATGATATAGAAAAATAGCAACATGCATAGGAGACCAAACTAAATTAGAGGATATTCTAACAACATGTAAGAAAAAGAGATGGAATGGGGCAGAAAATATAATTATGACAGATAATAGATGGACAAGAAGAAAAACAGAATTGGTCAATAGAGATTGCAAATGAAGCAGGGAAAAAAAAAGAGAAAACCATGGATTGACGAGCTAATAAAGTTTGCCGGTATTAATTGTCATAGAAATGCCATAAACAAACGTGTGTGGAAGGACATGTATGAGGCCTTTGTCCTGCAGAGGAATACTAATATATATATATATATATATATGTATATGTATGTATATATTATATGTATATGTATGTATATATATATGTATATGTATGTATACATATATATATATATATATATATGCATGCTCTTCACACCCCACGGAATCTCATCTTTCCTCATAAAACTGACATTACGATAACTGAAAAATTCTTCACTCAAGGGGTTAGCTACTGCAATGTAAATGTTCATTAGCTGATGTGGTAACGTTCCTGTCTGGTCAACGCCAGAGTGAGGTTCGAGTCCCGCTCAGACTCGTTGGTTTTTTTTGGTCACCGCACCCTCACCATCTTGTGAGCTAAGGATGCGGGGTTTGGGGGAGCCTATAGGTCTATCTGCTGAGTTATTAGTAGCCATTGCCTAGCCCTCCCTGGTCCTAGCTTGGGTAGAGAGGGTGTTTGGAGGCTGATATATATAGGGTCAGTCTCTAGGGCATCGTCCTGCTTGATAGAATGTAACTGTCCCTTGCCTCTACCATTCATGAGCGGCCTTTAAACCTTGAAGGGTAGGAGAGACTTCAGCAATGATGCGCAGTTCTAGAAGGACACTTCAAAATGCCACTGTTCTCTAATCTTTGTTAGTGCCAATGTCTTTGTACCATGGTCTTCCACTGTCTGGGGTTAGAATTCTCTGGCTTGAGGGTATACACTCAGGCACTATTCTATCTGTTTCCTTATTTCCTTTCCTCACAAGGCTTATAGCATCCTGCTTTTGCAATT
This sequence comes from Palaemon carinicauda, assembly GCF_036898095.1. Taxonomy (NCBI): domain Eukaryota; kingdom Metazoa; phylum Arthropoda; class Malacostraca; order Decapoda; family Palaemonidae; genus Palaemon; species Palaemon carinicauda. The sequence goes on along the minus strand of NC_090738.1, from coordinate 21,481,444 downwards.
GGGGTTGTAGCTTAGCTAATAATAATAATAATAATAATAATAATAATAATAATAATAATAATAATAATAATAATAATAATAATAATAATTTGAGTGAATTTGTGTGATCACAATACAAAATTTTTTCGAAGCATACTTTTTACCAGTATTTTATTCATTTACATTATAGTATGTGTTGCAATTATATTCAAGTTATGATGACTGCATTGTATCGAAATTTCCTTCATTAAAATTTTTACTGTAATAATTATTTTTAACAAGAAATGCCTTATTAGCAAAGCCACATCTCGTTGACAAAGAAATACGGAACAGAATTTTACGATGACACTTGAATAATGCTATTTTGTATATACGAGTCAAGACCTATGACTTTCGAGATGTCTTATTTATTCTTGAAATTTTATGTTAACCAACTTGGTACATGTAGAAAGATTACTAACCGACTTATATTAAATAACATCAGAGGAAGTTCGTCTAATTCATTGGTAAAAAATATCCGTTCTTTAGTAATTTTGCCAAAAGGATTGTAAAAATTTTAGAAATGTTTTGATATAAATAGTTCTTTCAGGATAAGGAAAAGTAAAGGTGATTAAATTAAAAGGAAAAAAATCATCATTCAATGCTTTGAAAATATAAAATTCCTAAAAAAGAAAATAAAAATCGTTCAGTGCTTTGAAGATATAGAATTTCTTAAAAAAAAAAATGGTTCAATGCTTTGAAGATATGATACAATTTCTAAAAAAAAAAACTCTTCGTTCAATTCTTCGAAGATATCAAACAATTTCTAAAAAAGAAAACGACCATTGTTCAATTTTTCCAAATGATACAATTTCTAGTGTACACCCCCAACCTAAAAAGATATACTGCAGTACTGTGTATAATCTTGGAAGCCATCACAAAGTCACCATAAACTATAAGGGTAATGGAATTCTACGTTTAGATGATTATTGTTTTCCATGACAACTCGCCCCCCATTAATTCCTTGCTAATCGCAGTGTTATTGTTAAATATATTTTTGCCTCTCGAACGTCGCTCTTTCTCCCATACGCTCCGTGGGTGGCAGAGCCCTTCCTTCATCCGAGGGTGTCCTATGTCATGTAAGGCGGTTGTAGGGAGGCGGGAGAGGAGCCATGGGAAGGGAGGAGGTTATAGGGGGGAGGAGGCGTAGGAGGAGGTAGTGGTGGAGCGCGGGGATCCCTGGAGGGGGGCCGACTTCCGAAGCGCCAAGGAGAAGGACGAAGAATAGGGGAAGGAAGGGGGTTGTTATAGAGAAGGGGGGGGGGGGGGGATCAGTAGGGCAACGGCAGCAGGAGGAGCAACGAGGGTCTCTCTTACCACCACTGACATATTCATAGCGCCATAACCCCTTCAAATTGACGCCCCTTAAACCCGCCCATTCCCGCATCTGGCTCCCTTTACCCTACCCCCCCCATTCCAACCCCCTTACCCTGATTCGGTGGGGAAATGGGAAAGAGGAGGGGGGGAGGGGGGAATACAATTTAAGAGGGAGAAAGGGGAGAATAAGTATCGTTCATGTTCCGGGAGGAGATATGTCTTTGGGCTGTAATTGTTTTGGAGAGGATCGCAGGGGGAGTGAACAAGACATTAATGTGGATGTAAACTTGTTGAATTTAGATGGTAGATAGAGGTTATATTCATATATATATATATATATATATGTGTGTGTGTGTGTGTGTTTGTATATATATCTCCCCTAAGCAATAGCAAGTCTGGATATATATATATATATATATATAGGTACTAGGTTGGCCAGGGCACCAGCCACCCAATGAGATGCTACCGCAAGAGAGTTGAGGGGTCTTATAACAGGCCGGACAGTACTAAATTAGATCCTTCTCTCTGGTTACGGTTATTTTCCCTTTGCCTACATACACACACCGAATAGTCTGGCCTATGCTTTGCATATTCTTTTTTGTCCTCATACATCTGATAACACTGAGATTACCAAACAATTCTTCTTCGCCCAATCGATTACTGCACTGTAATTGTTCAGTGGCCATTTTCCTCTTGGTAAGGGGTAGAAAGGACTCTATAGCTATGGTAAGCAGCTTTTCTAGGAGAAGGACACTCTAAAATCAAACCATTGATCTCTAGTCTTGGGTAGTGCCATAGCCTTTGTACCATGGTCTTTCACGGTCATAGGTTAGAGTTCTCTTGCTTGAAGGTAAACTCGTGCACACTATTCCATCTTATTTCTCTTCCTTTTGTTTTGTTAAAGTTTTTATAGTTTATATAGAAGATATTTATTCTAATGTTACTGTTTTGAATATTTTATTTTTTCCCTGTTTCCTTTCCTCACTGGGCTATTTTCCCCGTTGGAGCCCCAGGGCTTATAGCATCCTGCTTTTCCAACTAGGGTTGTAGCTTAGCAAATAGAAATAATAATAATAATAATAATAATAACATATTTCCGGTTATGCTATCGCCAAACGTATAACTGATCAGTCTCTCCACATCCTTTTAGTAGGGAGCGAGGGAGTAGTCCACACCCTGGTGATAGGGGTTGTAGTTAGGAAAATGGGAGGGGGATGAAAACAGTTGAATCTGTATGTGCGAGTGTGCGTGCATATCTAAGTATTTAGCTGTCATTTTTGACGGGTTGTGTACACGTGTTATATATATATATATATATATAGAGAGAGAGAGAGAGAGAGAGAGAGAGAGAGAGAGGAGAGAGAGAGAGAGATAAAATTCAATCAATATTGAAAACTAAAATGCTAATATTTCCCCATTTCCCTTTTTAATTAAAGAGAAAAATCCCCAACAAGCAAATGACTTGCCATAACTGTGCTATTACTGCTCTTCACCAAAAAAAAGTAGCAACAAAAAAAGTGGAATGAGTCATGAGTTGACTTTGTTCTGTGTCTGAGTAACCGCAAAGACAGTTTTTTTTTTTTTTTTTTTTTTTTGCGGTCTCGAATAATTCATTTTTGGTATATGGCCTTTTCCCCAAGTGATTAACGTAATCGTCTGGTTGTATTTTTGGGGGTTATATTTTTTAAGGAAGGGCTAATTAAGATACAACATTTTTAGGGATCCGTGAGATATTATTTGGTACAGGAAACATTTTGATATATTCCTCATGACATTAATCTTTTATCATCTATGTTTCTTTTTGAGAGTTCATGGATCTCTCTCTCTCTCTCTCTCTCTCTCTCTCTCTCTTTCTATAATAGATCTGTAAATCAGAAAAGTCTCTCTCTCTCTCTCTCTCTCTCTCTCTCTCTCTCTCTCAACTTACACCTATATACCTAACTTTTGTTTCGTAGTAGTATGTAAGTAGTCTGTATCTATAATAGATCTGTAAAGCAAAAAAGTCTCTCTCTCTCTCTCTCTCTCTCTCTCTCTCTCTCTCTCTGAAAACAGATTAACCAATCCTAAGGCAAGATATATACGTATCCCTCACTGACACCTATATATCTAACTGTAATTTCGTATTCTGTTTTTTATAATACATTTGTAAGTCAGCTAAGCTCTCTCCTCTCTTTCTCTCTCTCTCTCTCTCTCTCTCTCTCTCTCTCTCTCTCCCCGAAGCTGACAAGCTGACACGAGTAAAAAGTGTTGTACAGTAAACATCGGCTATGCTCCTGCTAACAGTTTTGACAGAAGAGATCAGCAGATGTGTTTTACCTGCCACTGATTCTCTCTCTCTCTCTCTCTCTCTCTCTTTCTCTCTCTCTCTCTCTCTCTCTCTCTCTCTCTCACCGGCCTGTGTCAAATTTTCCCTTTTTCTTATTTTTACTTTGTTCATCTTTGATTATCTATTCATTCAAATAAAGTTTTTAGTTAAATGTTTGTTTGTTGATAGCTCTGTTTTTATAAAGATACTTCCATGTTTACTCCAAGTGTGACTAGACAGTGACATCCCCAGTTGTCAGTTTGTCAGTGATAGCAATATTTTCTTATGTCTGATCCTTTTTTAGCTTTATCGCTTCTTAATGCTTTAGTTGTTAATATTTTCTTTTAGCTGAAAAGAAATTGTGTTGTTTAATCTACTGAAGTTTTTTCAAAGATGTCTTTACACTTGTTTAACGTTGAGTCTCGAGTAAGAGAGGTTAATATGTATATTATCTAGTAAAATTCAATTTTAGAATAGATTAAAGTTTGTCCAAAATAAATACAGATTTTGTCAGGAGT
>NC_090738.1:21457286-21472286 GCF_036898095.1 Palaemon carinicauda | reverse complement strand
CATTAGAAACTTACTAAACGCTGACAAGTACACATGTAAATTATGATTAGTCACGGCTGTTGATCACACACATACACACACACACACACACGCAGACTCACACTCACACACACATACCCCTCTGCACTTAAAGACCTTTGGGTATTTACCCTGCGAAAACCTCTGTGGGTAAACCGTTAATGAGCGAACACTCATTTTCCCGCGCCAAGTCAGGCGTTGTGTGTTCAAACGGCCGTGACGTACGATCTCTCTCTCTCTCTCTCTCTCTCTCTCTCTCTCTCTCTCTCTCTCTCTCTCTCTCTCTCTCTCTATATATATATATATATATATGATTGGGAATACCTTAACGTGGTGAAAGAGTATCGCCATGATAAGCAAAGCTGTACTAGTCAGGGACACCCCTACTAGTTTGGTGTGCTTTGAGCGAACAGACTAAAATTGTGGTGGCCTGGTGGTGGTGTCCTTGCCTGATGATTGCCAGACTGGGGTTCGAGTCCCGCTCTAACTTGTTAGTTCCTTTGGTCAGTTTCAAGGGCATTGTCCTGCTTGATAGGGCAATGTCATTGTTCCTTGCCTCTGCCATGCATGGGCGGCCGTTAAACCTATAAACCAATCTGCACTGACCAACATGGTGATCAAAACTAGCCAAACACAAACACAAATGAAGACTAAGTCTTGTCTGAGGCCTTGGTCATGCAGTAGACGAGAAATTGCTTCATTTATATATATATATATATATATATGTATATATATATATATATATATATATATATATATATATATATATATATATATATATATATTTGTATACTTTTATTCAATGGGAAAACATCTCTCTCTCTCTCTCTCTCTCTCTCTCTCTCTCTATATATATATATATATATATATAATTATATATATATATATGTGTGTGTGTGTGTATATATATGTGTGTGTGTGTGTATGTCAGAGTATTTGCGGTGGCCGATGTGGTAACGTCCTCGACTGGTGAACGCCAGACTGGGGTTCGAGTCCCTCTCAAACACGTCAGTTTCTTTGATCGTTGCAATCTCACCATCCTTGTTAGCTAAGGATGGGGTGTTTGAGGGGAGCCTGTAGGTCCATCTGCTGAGTCATCAGCAGCCATTGCTTGGCTCTCCTTGGTCATAGCTTGGGTGGAGAGGGGGGCCTTGGGCGCTGATCATATGTATATATGGTCAGTCTCTAATCTAGGGTATGGTCCTGCTCGATAGAGCAGTGTCACTCCCTTGCGTCTGCCATTCATGAGCGACCTTTAAACCTTTAAACTTGTGGTTATCTCTGGAAAAGCACATCTCTCTCTCTCTCTCTCTCTCTCTCTCTCTCTCTCTCTCCATGGAACCATTTCCCCATGACAAACAGGTACGCGTTTCAGCCGACGAGTCCTGTCAATTCTCCCATTCTTGCCATACCAAAGCCCCGAGCTATAATAAATAGCGTTATGTGAAGGGCTTTCGTTCGAAATGGTTAGCGGAATGCAGTTGTGCGTCAACGCTATGATAGGGAATGGAACTTTGCCTTTTTTTACGTTTTTTCCAGGGAATTGAGTTTGTATTGAGGAATTGTTCATTTTTTTGTTTTTTTAATGATTATGGAAAATAAAAAAAGAATTTTATCATTCTTTATTGTTAAATTTTTAAAATTTAATTCAGTTATCTCTAACTTACAATATTTTTACGATTTTTGCATCAAGCAGTATCATATAAGAAGTCAAATGTTTATAACTGCGATATTACCGCTGATTTAATCTTAATTCAAAATTGTAATCGACATTATTGCCTCATTGAATCTTTTAATTTCCCGGGTCTCTTATAAACAGAGTTTTGTGTGATCTTTGAGTTGGTTTTCACCCGTACCTTATACTTATAGAAAAACATAAATCACTGGATGAAATGCTGTTTTTTCTTAAATGTCCCTTATGGTCCAAAATTCCAAATACTCCAAAAGTTTATTGATTCCCTGATGCAGAAAAACTTCGATGTGTATGAAAATTTAACTTTTATTCCCATAGATACAATGTAATTAACTTTAAACAGTATTAGATAGCAACATTATTATTATTATTATTATTATTATTATTATTATTATTATTATTATTAATTTATCGTTATCAATATTGTATGCATCTCTTGACAAGTCGATATGAAACACGGAAAGTTAAATCCGTAGACTTTATTTTAGATACTGTACAGTATTCCGTTAGTATTTTGCTCTATTTTTCTTTGGTTAATAATATGCAATGCTATCTAATGACCGAGATTATTTTATGCTATTGAATATAATTAACTTTTTATTAATTAGGAGTATTTTGACCGATGATATTATTGACATCATTTGTAGGCTACCAGGAATAGTGATAGAAGAAGCAACTGATGGAATTACACCGTCATCAATGAAAACTGCGATTATTATTATTATTATTATTATTATTATTATTATTATTATTATTATATTTTGCATATCTGTAGGTCCTAAATTTTGTATTTTATCTGCGCCTATCCTTGACCGTATTTTTCATATCTAAGCATATCTAAGGTTGGTGTTATCTTTTACAATGAACATTACCTACACTCCTGACCTTGGAATTCTGTGCTCAACCTGCCAGTGAAGTACTGTAATCACTGGTGTTATTGTATATATATATATATATATATATATATATATATATATACATATATATATATATATATATATATATATATATATATATATATATATATATATATATATATTTTTATACATATGTCATAACTGTGTATGGGTTGTGCTAAAATAAAGATGATTATTATTATTTTTATTATTGTTATTATTATATTATTATTATTATTATTATTATTATTATTATTATTTTTATGCTTATTATTATTATTATTATTATTATTATTATTATTATTATTATTATTATTATTATTATTATTATAAATACATCCACCAGCAACAACATCACCATTACTGTACAGTAAGTAGCTTTAACAGTTACAAACATAAAGTTTAATAACAATAGTTCAAGTGAAACAGAAGCACGCCCAGCATGACTGTATCCCTTTTCGGGGTCAAGTGGAGAGGGGCCAAGGGAGGGCAGCGCCCTTTGGAGACGAACGCGCCAAGACCATAAAGTGTGACCCGAACCAAATGTTCCTCCTGTCCCTCCTTGAGCTGCGATGACCCCGAGTGACCTGAGACGTTGTGGTCGTGTGCAGTGCGCCGAGAACAAGTGCTTTTGGGGTGGGATGCTGATGGGAACACTTAAACACCTCACGATGAAGAGTCTCGCCTTGTTTTCTAGTTTGGGTGACCTTTGAATCGTCTTATTAATGACCTTTAAATTTTCTTATTAATGACCATTACATTGTTTAATCTATGATCTTTAAATTGTCTTATCAAGGTCATTTAAATTGTCTTATTAGTGACGTTTAAATTATTTTAATTACGCCCTTTAAATTGTCTTATCAATTACCTATAAATTGTCTTATTAATTATCTTTAAATTGTTTTGATTACGTCCTTTAAATTAACGTATATATGACCCTTAAGTTGTTCTTATTAATGTCATTTTAATTTTCTTATCAATGACCTTTAAATTGTCTTATTAATGACCTTTAAATTGTTTTAGTAATGACTTTAAAAATATTTTATCGGTGAAATTTAATTGCCTTATTAATGACGTTTGAATTGTCTTATTAACGACTTTTAGATTGTCTTATTAAAGACCTTTAAATAGTCGTATTCTTACCTTCAAAAGGCCTTATTAGTGATCTTGAAAATTTCTTAATGGCCGTTAAATTGTCATATTAAAGACCTTTAAATAGTCGTATTCATGACCTTTAAATTGTCTTATTAATTAGTGTTATTTTTTCTGTTTAAGGCAGAATTCTAATTTTCATTTTATAAAATTTCCGTCCGTACTTCTGCGAAAAATGCTTCACTATTGTGAGAGAGAGAGAGAGGAGAGAGAGAGAGAGAGAGAGAGAGAGAGAGAGAGAGAGAGAGAGAGAGAGAGAGTAGGGCCATGTGCACGTAAATGTTGTTTTTCCATTTTACAAATTGCTAATACTTTCTACCATTTTCATTTCTATTTCGTTGTCTCTTATAAGAAAAACATAATAAGTTCGACATGCATCATCTGCTTAGATTTTCCTAAACAGCAACAACAACAATATTGTTTTTATTACTATCAACAGTATTAATGATAATAATGATATAACCCTTATCAGTCCTACTACTACTACTACTAATACTACTATAGTTTCAACAGCCCATAAATGCCTTAACACGTGCACTTGTTCACTTGTTTCTTCGAATTAGCGCGAAAATTTCGAAATGAAAAACAGGCTCCCCCAAAACCCAACGTGGCCAACCCTCCGAGATATATTAATGAAGTCATCCAAAACCACTAGAAAGTTTCCATTTCTTTTCGCCACCCGAAGAATCCCTGCGACCCATTTAGACGCGAACTCCCCCCCTCCCCCCGACCAGCCCAGGTCACCGCGGGGTTAAGGGAGGTCAGTTGGGGGGCGGAGTGTCACCCCCGTGATGTAGTGGCCTGAAATCAGACACGAACGGGAGAACAACCACTTGTTTCTCGCTTGTTGTGTCAGGGTCGGTCGGGAACGACCTGGCGTCCGTTCGTTCGTTCGTTCTCTTTAACGAAAATTGGGGATGGCAGGGACCGTATTTCTTAGCCGATGCCTTTGCCTGATTTTATATTCTTTGATTCATTTGCCTTATTTTTTTAGCTTTGATTAATTTGTCTTATTTTCTTAACTTTGATGCATTTGCCCTTTTTGTGTCATAGAGATGATGATGATGAATGAAGTATTGAATTATTAGCTCAAGACAGAGACGACTGGCGAAATCGAACTGAGGCCCTTTGCGTCAATAGTCGTAGGAGGAGATGATGTCATAGACTAACTCCCCTCCCCCCGGGGGGGGGGGGGGGCGTTACTAGTGAAGTAGAGATTGATGTTCGAAACCCCCTTATTTCTGTTACTGGCCTCTTTATATTGATGGACGGAATAGCCTACTATATAAGTTTTAATGTCCTAAGCCTAACGTTAAAATCCGACACTTAAACAATTGTTGATTTGAATGTAAATTTGTTTGAAATAGTAGTCGATGTTTATTAGCATTGCTATCGCTGTGATAGTTATCATATTGGTATCGTGTTTTTCTCCTTTTTTGTAAGTGGAATCTGCGTTTGCCTAGTGCTAACGAATTCAGTGTATTATTATTATTATTATTATTATTATTATTATTATCAGTAGTAGTAGTAGTAGTAGTAGTAGTAGTAGTAGTAGTAATAAAAGCCAAGCTACAGCCCAAACTGGTCAAGCAGAATGCCACAAGCCAAGGGGCCTCAATTAGGAAAGCATCCCAGAACGGAAAAAAAAGGAAGTGAGAGGCAAAGAATAAAGCTATGAAAGATAGATAGAAAATAAAAACAAAAACGTAACGAGACTCATAAAAATTGCATTTGCCGCAAAGTTATAACATCATAATTTCCACCGATACAAATTCAGGATTAGGGAGATTATTCCACCATTTAGTAACACCAGGAATAAAGCGTAGAATAGGCAAGATTTTGAAATAACCTTTTATATTGAGGTTAAAGTAATTCCATTTTCAAACCTCCGTTTTGTTGTAGCGAAATATTTTGAAGCAAATCATCATCACTCGTCAGTAAGCCAACACCAGACAGCGAATATGACCAGTTTTTACTAATGTAAGCGGTTATTGTTAGCGTTAAATTTTGCTTATTAAATCACTTACACAAGTAAGAAGTTGATGCGCAAAAACGGTATGATCATACGAGGATCTATTGAAAAGAATGGGGAACTTTCATAAGATACTACTTCTACTACTACTACCACCACTACTACTACTACTACTTCTACTACTACTACTACTTCTACTTCTACTACTACTACTACTACTACTACTACTACTACTACTACTACTACTATTGATCTAACGATAAATAGCCTAACTTGTGTTTAATTTTTGAAAGGGGATATATGGATACCACAAGGCAGAAACTATAAGTGGGAAGTAGCCATGTTGTCATTACAAGTTATATATTAAATGCTAGCGATCATAAACACGTCAAGCAAACTCTATTTAACCTGTTTAGCTGCTCCTAAGTTTATTCTGGTTAAGTAAAATGGGACATATAATGAAAAGGATTTGGACATAATAATAATAATAATAATAATAATAATAATAATAATAATAATAATAATAATAATAATAATAATAATAATAATAAATCTCATGACGAATATGGTAATTGATCACTACGTATAATTAAACGCCCTCCTCTCTCTCTCTCTCTCTCTCTCTCTCTCTCTCTCTCTCTCTCTCTCTCTCTCTCTCTCTCTCTCTCTCTCTCTCTCTCTGGCAGGCAAAAGAGAAGTCTGGCGGTTTCGAAACCTTACGGAATAGAAAAAGAGACCTGAAAATGGATCCGCACAGGTGCTTTTAGTCACATGGAAGGCATGAATTTACGGAACGCACCGAGGGGGGGGGGTGGGGTGGGGGGGGGGTGTTGTTCTTGGTGGGTGGAGGGGAGGGAAGGGGGTGTTCTCGGGCAGCATATGGTAAAATATATATATTTTAGAATTTAAAGAAAAAAATCTCTTGTTATTTCTTTGAAATTTTATTCTGGTTATTGTTTATTTCACGTATTGGCATTTGATGATGATGATAATAATAATAATAATAATAATAATAATAATAATAATAATGATGATAATGATAATAATAATTATTATTATTATTATTATTATTATTATTATTATTATTATTATTATTGTGATACTGATAATTATAATAATGATAATAATGGTGAGGATGATGATGAGTAATCATACTATCAATAAAAAGTTTGAAAATACTCCTTTACATTCGGCATAACATTTGATCTCATGGTGAAAACATAAAACAATCATTAAACGGTGTCCAGCAGAATGAGGGGGGGGGGGAGGGAACCAATCCATTTCTATTTTCATGAAAGACCGCTGGTATATGTTATTCATAATAAAAAAATAATTCAAATACGGCTATATCCAATCCTGGAATAAATGCATAGCTCTACCATGAGGATTTTATAGGCAGACACATACACACACACGTATATATATACATACATATATATATATATATATAAATATATATATATATATATATATATATATATATATATATATATATATATATATATATATATGCGCTTGTGTGTGTATTTATGTGTGGAATATGAGAAGTTACTCCCATCTGTAAAGGTTAACATCAATTATCATGTTTGACTTTGGCGAAATACCCAACCATGCCTAGTCCTCTTAAGAAATCAAAGCAAACCCGACACATCAATCAACCCTTCCCGTTTCCGACGTGTACCATTCACCCACCCACCCACGGAGCCAAGCGAAACACTGGCAACCGCAAATTGACAAGTGGACTGCTAAGTCTGTGAAGAACTGAAGAAGTCTGTTAAAAGTCTGTACTCACGGTCTGGGCGCAGGATTTCGGTCCCTCTGTCTGCGGTTCTTGAACCAGTTGGAGACCTGCGTGAGGGTGAGGCCTGTCTGCTTGGCCAGGCTCCTCTTCTCGTCAGGCGTCGGGTAGCGGTTCTGCTTGTAGCACTCCTTCAGCGCTATCCGGGACTTCTCCTTGAAGCAGTAGATGGTCTCTTCTCCGTCCCAGATGGTCTTCGGTAGAGGGTACTTCTTCCGAATGCGGTATTTGTCGACGGCGCCTGGCCAAGGAGAGGGGGGAAATGTAAAGGAAATGTAAAGCAGGTGTTAATGTTTTCATTAGTTTATAATGGGTTAGTGAAACGTTCATGAAATATGCGCGTAGTTAGTCTACTCTATTTTGGTTTCATTCATAAGCAGACTACAATCTAAAAGATTTCATTTTCCAGAACAGACAATGTAAATTCATTATCATCTAAAATGATACTTTTTGTTTGACATTTAAGGGACGCCATATTAAGAGGATCAGATTTTGGTTGCTTTGTTAAATGATTGTAGAAATGAAAAAATTAACCACAAAATCTGTTATTTGTGAAGAAATCTCATCAGGAATGTGAAAGGGGTTCTTTATTGGTTAGATTGGTTAGCATTTAAAAACGTAGAATTACAGGACCGTATGAAGATGCAAAAGTATGAAGAATCGTGAGAATATAAAAAATATATGAATGAAAGGGCGTAGAAAAGAGCAAACAAGGTGATAAAACGAGTAACAAGTTGATTAAAGGGCTTAATAGACATTGTAGTAATTGCATATAACATGAAGGAGTATTAAGATATACTTTGACTAAAAAAAAAAGGCCAAAAGCGTTTGATGCCAATCAGTTTCTGATAAGTTGGAAATAGAAACGAAAGGAGACCAGTAGCAATAAAGGTAATCAAAATAGATGAAATCCCAGTTTAAATAATAAAATAGCAAATAAGTAATCATCTAAAGCAGAGGAAAACATATGTAGGCCCTGCAGTTTTTGTACTGGCTAAGAAAATTAGAAATTTGAAGAATTGATAACTAAGAATCGGGCAATGGGGCAAGAAACCATAAAAGTGATTTCTCAAATGTATAAAGAATTATAGATGTCTGTTGTAAAAGTGATTGATATTGATTTTACTATATATTTATGTATATTATATATACGTATACACACACACACACACATATATATATATATACATATATATATATATATAGATATATATAGTAGGCAGGTAGTAGGTTGGCCAGGGCACCAGCCACCCGTTGAGATACTACCGCTAGAGAGTTATGAGGTCCTTTGACTAGCCAGACAGTACTACATTTGATCCTTCTCTCTGGCTATGGTTCACTTTCCCTTTGCCACACATGCACCGAATACTCTGGGCTATTCTTTACAGATTCTCCTCTGTCCACATACAGCTGATAACACTGATATTACCTGACAATTCTTCTTCACCCAATGGGTTAATAATTGCACTGTAATTGTTCAGTGGCTACTTTCCTCTTGACAAGGGTAGAAGAGAATTTTTAGCTACGGTAAGCAGCTTTTCTAGGAGAAAAACATTCCAAAATCAAACCATTGTTCTCTAGTCTTGGGTAGTGTCATAGCCTCTGTACCATGGTCTTCCACTGTCATGGGTTAGGTTAGAGTTCTCATGCTTGAGGGGACACTCGAGCACACTATTCTATCGAATTTCTCTTCCTCTTGTTTTGTCAAAGTTTTTTTATAGTTTATAAAGGGAATATTTATTTAAATGTTACTGTTCTTAAAATGTTTTATTGTTCCTTGTTTTTTTTCCTCACTGGGCTATTTTCTCTGTTGTGGCCCCTGGGATTATAGCATCCTGCTTTTCCAACTAGGGTTTTAGCTTAGCAAGTAATAATAATAAGGATATAAATGAATGTAGAAATTTCACACACATATATATGTACAGTATATATGTATATATATATAGATATATATATGTATATATATACATACATACATATATATATATATATATATATATATATATATATATATATGTATATATATACATACATATATATATATATATATATATATATATATATATATATGTATATATATACATACATACATATATATATATATATATATATATATATATATATTTATATGCATGTGCGTGAATATAATTCAATATAGATAACATATGTTACTATATATATATATATATATATATATATATATATATATATATATATATATATATATATGTGTATTTATATATATGTGTGTGTGTGTGTATATATATATATAGATAAATAAATATATATATATATATATATTTATATATATATATATATATATATATATATATATATATATACATATATATATATATATATATATATATATATATATATATATATATATATATCACCATCTCCTCCTACGCCCATTGACGCAAAGGGCCTCGGTTAGATTTCGCCAGTCATCTCTGTCTTGAGCTTGTAATTCAATACTTCTCCATTCTTCATCTACTTCGCGGTTTATAGTCCTAAACCATGTAGGCCTGGGTCTTCCAATTCTTCTAGTGCCTTGTGGAGCCCAGTTAAACGTTTGGTGAACTAATCTCCCTTAGGGAGTGCGAAGAGCATGCCCAAACCATCTCCATCTACCCTTCATCATGATCTCATCCACATATGGTACTCGAGTAATCTTTCTTACAGTTTCATTTCTAATCCTGTCCTGCCATCTAAGTCCCAATATCCCTCTGAGGGCTTTATTCTCAAATCTACTAAATCTATCGGAGATTGTTTCATTGTTATACCATGACTCATGTCCATAGAGTAACATCAATCTCACTAAACTGACATCCAAACTATATTTAATAAATCCACTCTCCACTTGCTGTAACTTCCCAATGTGATTCATGGTTCTAACATTCCAATTACCTATTTTCAATTTTTCTTTAGTATTTATAAACCGGGAGATTCTTATAACCCCTGCTACGCCCGGGACTAGAGGCACTTCTTTCATCTTCTCTATCCATGACTGACTAAATCCATAGAGAATTCATTGGCTAGATACATCAAAGGATAGCCAGTTCCATGTGATGCGCAGTGCCTATCTAACTAAGGCAAGTAACCCCTGCCGGTCCATACTAAAGAAGAGACCGTTTGTCCATCGCTTTAAACCCAATCCGTCACCCTGCTGCCGGTGTCTTCTTCGAGATTCAGGGAGGCATTTCCTCCATGTCCAAAGCTCTCATTACGCCACCAAGTTGTTCATCCGCTCATACGAGTATAACCGTTGGCAAACATGGATTGCTAGGATATACATATGTATATATATATATATATATATATATATATATATTTATATATATATATATATATATATATATATATATATTGATACACACATATATATACACATTACATATATATATATATATATATATATATATATATTTATTCACATATATACACACACACACACACATATATATATATATATATATATATATATATATGTGTGTGTGTGTGTGTGTATATATATATATATATGTATGTATATATATATATATATATATATATATATATATATATATATATATATATACATACATATATATATCCTAGCAATCCATCAAAAATTTGCTAATGCTTTAGAACATAAGTTAGTTACAACTCAAACACCAATGGAAAGAGTAATAATGGGAATAACACTAAGAGACAGAAAAATAGCAACATGACTACAAGGGCAAACTAAAGTAGAGGATATTCTAACATGTAAGAAAAAATAAATGGACATGGGCTGGCCATATAATGAAAATGACACATAATAGATGGACATTAAGAATAACAGAATGGGTCCCTAGAAATTGCCAAAAGAAGCATAGGAAGGAAGAGAAGACGATAGATTGACGAACATAGAAAATTTGCGGGTATAAACTGGCATAGAAATACCATAAACAGACGCAAGTGAAAGGACATGTCTGAAGCCTTCGTTCTGTAGTGAACCAGTCACGGCTGATAACACACACACATATATACATATGTATATACTGTATATATATGTATATATATGTATGTATGTATGTATGTATGTATATATATATATATATTTATATATATATATATATATATATATATATATATATATATATATATATGAATAACTAAACTATTGATAGAAACAAAATAACATAAACACATAGTAACATTGATTGTCTTCGAAAAAAAATTTAGAAAATAATAATTCCATTGGAAAAATCATGAGAATATTACATCCTTATTCATTCTTCAGCAAAGGTATTCGTGAAAATATCGTTTTTCGAGAATAGTTTTCTGTGTTTCGAAGAGCTCATATCGATTCGTACCGGAAATGGATTGTTGTACATGCCAAACCTGAAATAATTTAGTTAAAACCTTCTACTATTTCATTGCGGTTTGCTTTAAACCTCAATTACCCAACACCCTTCGCCCGAGTATCTTAGAGTTTCCTTCAAACTGCAAAGTCGAGCTTTTAACGTCTTCAGAACTTTCTGACTCCAATCCATTAATCAAATCACGTAGTTTATTATTATTATTATTATTATTATTATTATTATTATTTATTAATATTATTATTATTATTATTATCATTATTATTATTATAATCATGATGATGATGATAATGATATTTACGCTGAGTTACTATGTCCTATTGAAACAAAGAAAAGAATGGAATTTTTCGCGAGTCCTAACGGCAAGGAAAGAAAATCTGGTTCTTGAAATGGCTTCAGAAAAAAATAGCCATAGACTTAGCATGGAATTCTGAATGACTCCAGAGCAGAATCTCTGAACGGGTTCAGAAGAAAGCTTTCCCGAATTTCAAAAAGGCTTCAGAAGAAATAGCCATAGACATATCATGGAATTCTAAATGACTCTAGAAAAGAATCTCTTAATGGCGTCAGAAGAAACCTTTCCCGAATTTCCAAAAGTCTTCAAAGGAGCTCTGAATGATTCTGCCCCGAGCTTTAAATGACTTCTGGAGACTTGATCTTCATTTTTTTCAAAGGTAGCATGCAACACCTCTCATGGTCTGTATATAGCTGGCGAAATCTAACGAAGGCATTGAGCGTCAATAGGAGTAGGAGAAAATGATGTTAATGACTATGAGAAGGATTTCACTTGACTCACAGAGATCGCGTCCGGCGGAATAGGAAGCTGACTCTAAGAATTATGAGTTACGTCTACAGCGTCAATTGGAGCTCTTCGGAACACCTTCAACTACAGGTGGTTGCTGCCGAAGTTGCTGATCGTTCGTTTTATATTGCCTTTACCTATAGTAAGACACGGGCTCTTCCGTAGGCAGCCCAGCTTTGAAGATCATATGGTATGCGCCTTAAAGGATCCTTTGCTTGGGCTTTTGCGACGATGTCTTATAATAGGAGACTCATGGAAAAAGTACGAGGCTTTGTATTGGCGCAAAGACGGATTGCGGGAAATGAGGACGGAGGAAGAATGGTTCATCTGAGCAGCGAGCGACGTGTGTTTCTTCAACAGGATTGTCCCAAAATTCGACATTGAATTAAGGACGTATCCAGATGGCATTGGTAAATATATCATGTTGCTCGTCATTTACTTTGGCATGATGGTGTATGCGGAGAAATGGATAGTATTTATCTCTTTACCCATCGCCCTGATGGGTAAAGAAATGAATGCCATTGATTTCTCTGAGGAATCTGGCGAACTGAGGACTCTCGGCACTGAAATCTCTCTTGAAATCTAGAAGGAAACTGACGAACTAAGGAAAAAAGAGAATGAAATCTCGAAAGAAACTGACAATCTAATGAAAGAAGATCTTGAAAACCAGAAGACAGAAGAGAACAGCGATGAAGAGCCTTTAAACGAAGATGTCAAATAGTCTCTAATGCTAGACGTAAGTCACCTAAGAATAGAGAGCCTGCAATGCTAGAAGTAGGGCAAGTAAAAATAGATATTGAAAACCCTCTAATGCTAGAAGTATGGCATCTCAAAATAGAGGTTACAGAACATTTAATGCATGAGGTAAAGGACCTCAAAATAGAAGTCAAAGAACTTCTAATGCTACAAGAATGGCCCCTCATAATACAGATCAAAGAACCTCTAATGCTAGAAGTATGGCACCTCAAAATAGAGGTCAAAGAGCATCTAATGCTTGATGTAGAGCACCTTGAAATGGAGGTCAAAGAACCTCTAATGCTACAAGTATGGCCCCTCATAATAGAGGTCGAAGAATCCCTAATGCTAGAAGTATGGCACCTCAAAATATAGGTCAAAGAGAATTTAATGCTTGATGTAGAGCACCTTGAAATAGAGGTCAAAGAACCTCTAATGCTGCAAGAGTGGCCCCACATAAAAGAGGTCAGAGAACCTCTAATGGTAGAAGTATGGCACCTCAAAATAGAGGTCAAAGCGCATCTAATGCTTGATGTAGAGCACCTTGAAATAGAGGTCAAAGAACCTCTAATGCTACAAGAGTGGTCCCTCATAATGGAGGCCAAAGAACCTCTAATGGTAGAAGTATGGCACCTCAAAATAGAGGTCAAAGAGAATTTAATGCTTGATGTAGAGCACCTTGAAATAGAGGTCAAAGAATTTCGAATGCTACAAGAGTGGCCCCTCAT
Source organism: Palaemon carinicauda (assembly GCF_036898095.1). Classification (NCBI taxonomy): domain Eukaryota; kingdom Metazoa; phylum Arthropoda; class Malacostraca; order Decapoda; family Palaemonidae; genus Palaemon; species Palaemon carinicauda. The sequence continues at coordinate 21,458,146 of NC_090738.1, read as the reverse complement.
AATGGAGGTCAAAGAACCTCTAATGCTAGAAGTATGGCACCTCAAAATATAGGTCAAAGAGAATTTAATGCTTGATGTAGAGCACCTTGAAATAGAGGTCAAAGAACCTCTAATGCTGCAAGAGTGGCCCCACATAAAAGAGGTCAGAGAACCTCTAATGGTAGAAGTATGGCACCTCAAAATAGAGGTCAAAGCGCATCTAATGCTTGATGTAGAGCACCTTGAAATAGAGGTCAAAGAACCTCTAATGCTACAAGAATGGCCCCTCATAATAGAGGTCAAAGAGCATCTAATGCTTGATGTAAAGGACCTCAAAATAGAGGTCAAAGAACCTCTACTGCCAGAAGTAAGGCACCTCAATATATATATATATATATATATATATATATATATATATATATATATAATGTAGCCTATATGGATATATTATTCGTGCATTTGTTGTAAGCGCTCTTAGGGTGTCAAATTACGATAGCCAAGCTTCAGTTCGGTGTATCTGATGATATATATTCTATGCAGGTTTCAATTGGAACGACTTTGATCTCGAAAGCAGGATGCAGCACTATTTTGAAGTCTGCCAAGTTTACACGTGAAATAAAGTCTTATAAAAATTGTATTATTATTATTATTATTATTATTATTATTATTATTATTATTATTATTATTATTATTATTATTATTATTATTATTATTATTATTATTATTTACTGCCGGGTTTTTCGGCGTAGGTGAACCCCATTCTGTGGTCGGATTTTCAGATGTGAATAAATTACGTTTTTATTCCTTAGTTTTCCTGAGATGGAAAGTCTTACGAAAGCTAAAAGATTTTAATAAGGATATTTTCTTTTTAATATTCCAAT
>NC_090738.1:21417286-21447286 GCF_036898095.1 Palaemon carinicauda | reverse complement strand
AATTTATCAGAAGTTAATTTCAGAATATCTGACATTAATTGTAGATGTATATGACGTTAATTTAGATTTATATGATGTTAATTTTAGATTTATATGACGTTAATTTAGATTTATATAATGTTACTTTTAGATTTATGTGATGTTAATTTTTAATTTATCAGAAGTTAATTTCAGAATATCTGACGTTAATTGTAGATTTATATGACGTTAATTTATATTTATATGATGTTAATTTTAGATTTATATGACGTTAATTTAGATTTATATAATGTTACTTTTAGATTTATGTGATGTTAATTTTTAATTTATCAGAAGTTAATTTCAGAATATCTGACGTTAATTGTAGATGTATATGACGTTAATTTAGATTTATATGATGTTAATTTTAGATTTATATGACGTTAATTTAGATTTATATAATGTTACTTTTAGATTTATGTGATGTTAATTTTTAATTTATCAGAAGTTAATTTCAGAATATCTGACGTTAATTGTAGATTTATATGACGTTAATTCAGATTTATATGATGTTAATTTTAGATTTATATGATGTTAATTTTAGATTTATGTGATGTTAATTTTTAATTTATCAGAAGTTAATTTCAGAATATCTGACATTAGTTGTAGATGTATATGACGTTAATTTAGATTTATATGATGTTAATTTTAGATTTATATAATGTTAATTTTAGATTTATGTGATGTTAATTTTTAATTTATCAGAAGTTAATTTCAGAATATCTGACGTTAATTGTAGATGTATATGACGTTAATTTATATTTATATGATGTTAATTTTAGATTTATATAATGTTAATTTTAGATTTATGTGATGTTAATTTTTAATTTATCGGAAGTTAATTTCAGAATATCTGACGTTAATTGTAGATTTATATGACGGTAATTTAGCTTTATATGATGTTAATTTTAGGTTTATATAATGTTAATTTTAGATTTATGTGGTGTTAATTTTCAATTTATCAGAAGTTAATTTCAGAATATCTGACGTTAATTGTAGATTTATATGACGTTAATTAAAATTTATATCATATTAATTTTAGATTTATGTGATTTTAGTTTTGAAATTATCTGCAGTTAATTTCATATTATCTGACGATAGTTTTAGATTGATATCGCGTTAATTTAGATTTATATGTTGTTAATTTATGTTTTTATGATGTTAATTATAGATCTATGTGATGTAAATTTTGAATTTATCTGAAGTTAATTTCAGATTATCTAAAGTTAACTAGATATATATGAGGTTAATTTTACATTTATATGATGTTAATTTCGAATTTATGTGACCTTAACTTTAAATTTCTCTAAATTCAGAGGTAATTCGGAATTACAATTGCTGAACAACTGAAATGATTTAATTTTTTATGAAAAATCTATTGAATATCGGGGGCCATTTGAGTTCATGTGCTTCGTAATCTTATCTGGAAATTAATTTAGAATATAAAATATTATAATTTCATATTTGATACATTGCCAAGATCTTTAATAAACCATATAATTCAGTATCCTGAATACAACATTGGAAATTAAGAGGGTGACATAAGTCTGTCTTTATAGTTTATATTAACGTTGCCCTTTTTAATGTTGTTACTGTTCTTAAAATTTATTGTATTAATTGTTCGTTACTTCTCTTGTAGTTTTTTTATTTCTTTATTTCTCTTTCTCACTTGGCTATTTTGCCCTGTCGAAGCCATTGAGCTTATAGCATTCTGCATTTCCAACTAGGGTTATATCTTAGCTAATGATAATGATAATAAAGATGATGATAATAATAGTAATAATAATAATAATGATAATAATAATAATAATAATAATAATAATAATAATAATAATAATAATAATAATTGTTATATGATTTTGAACTTTTCACGTTTATATTCGAGGACAAATAAAATTTCTTGTGTATTTGAAACATTTTGGATAAATTTCATAAAAGCAATGACCAATAGTGTAACTCAAATCCTGAACTGACATTAAATTGTTAAAATAACATATATCTTATCGTTATTTGCAAACAGTAAATGAAAAGAAATCCAGTGTGTTATACACGGGATCATTTTATGTTTTCGATATTTAATATATTTTGATCGTGTTGAACCTGTAAGTTGCTTTTAGAAGTGTAGGCTTTTGGAAGAGTTGCTTATTCCTTATAGTCTTGCGTTTAGATGCATCTGAATCCTGCTTTGATAAATCTATTATTATAACGATTATTCCAAATCATGATTTTTCTTATCCTGAGTGTTATTATCTGTTTAATTTCTATAAGATGAATGGGGGGGGGATTATCATTTTTAAGACAAATTTTCTTTACAATGGGTATCTTGAAAATCACAGAGAGAGTTGACATTACTTTTCTATTTGAAAAGGCAATAAATTTTTACTTAAAATTTGAGACTAAGGAAAGGTTGTGGAGGATTTGAAGTACACAAACCTTTAAGATTATATTTATAGTTATGTTTAAAATTCATGGAACCCATTTTCAAAGGTCTACGGTTATAATGATAACTTACTAGGAAAGGTCATTGCCGTTACGTTTAGAATTAGAAATGTAGGAAATTTAATAACTGTATGAATAGCGTTGTATCATTAGGTTAAATTCTTAAGCCACATTAAAAAGAGTTAATTTTATCCTCACGATTAAAACCTTGTTTCACTTACTTTCCCATTCTGAGTGGGGATACCTTAACGTGGTGATCGCCGTGATCAGCCAAGCTGTACTAGGAAGGCCACCCATACTAGGTTGGTTTGCTATGAGCGACCAGATTACGTCCCCCACCATCACCAATCCGCAGTGTCCAGCGTGGTGCTGAAAACTGGCCAAACCCCAGTGGACTAGAAACTCCTTAATTTGTTGTTGTTGTTGTTTTTGTTGTTGTTGTTACTTACTTAACATTATTTAAGGACTGTTTTCGTGGTCCTATCACACGGGACGCTTTCTCGGCAGGTCGAAATTGTATATTACGGATTTAAAGATATATTTTACATTACTCCCATAGTAATAATGTTTTGTGGAAAATTTTTAATCGTTCTATTTTTAGGTGATAGGGAAGATGGGTGAAAGAAGAATGAGGACAGTTATCTAGCTAACCATTGCAGGGAATAGTTTGGAAATGTAACTTTTATTAAGAGTAATGTAAAGTGAAATTGTGTTTCGAGAATAAGCAGTGAATGGTTGACATGAATCTCTCTCCATAATTTATATAGGAAAGATCTATTTTGGTGTTGTTGTTGTCCCTAAATTATATTATATTAATTGTTCGTTACTTCTCTTGTAGTTTATTTATTTACTTTCCTCACTGGGCTATTCTTCCCTGTTGGAGCCTTTGTGGTTATAGCATCCAGCTTTACCAACTATGCTTGTAACTTAGCTAGTCATAATAGTAATAATAATGATAATAGCTTAGAAATGGCTATAAAGATGAAACTTGTTAAAAATTCCAAGAATAAGGATTAGGTCCATAGTATTAGTTGAATATAAGAAACAAATTTAGATATTTAGGCCACTAGGTAATTTTGTTAGCCAAGGAAAGAATATTAGAACATCTTAGCTAGGAAATTATTGATTATTCAGATTTTGTCTAGTCTGTCCCTGGGAGATGATTAATAAATATAAAGCGGTGTCTGATGTTAGGCTTATAATCACAAACTCTATTTAAGTCGATTATCAGCAAAGATATAAATGAATACCTTTGGCAGCCAATTCCAGAAATCTTAGGTAATGTTAAATCAAAATCGAATTGATAAAATACCCATGGTGAATTTAAGCAAACTGCCATGGAATAAATATCTTGAAAAGAAAATGGCTGGAAATGGCAAGGGGAAGCGCCAGGCCCACGGGTGTCCATTGACACAGGAGCACCCTGGGGCGCTAACCTTAACCTTACCCCTGGGATGCTCAGTTATTCCTCTGGAGAGATTTTTGCACAAGACGTACAGTTGTCTTTATGTGCCAAAGTCTTTGAGAGTAAATTGGGTTTGCATTTTTATCCTTTTATTACTGGGTCTTCGTACTGGGATGTTATTTTTGTAGCATTTGTAAATTATCGGTATAATGCAAGCGTATAGTATCATTACTTGTATGTATGCATGAATAAGCTATAGTGCTATTATTATAGCTTATCTAAAGTGCTTCTAAAGTGCTATTACTATAGATTATCTAAAGACATGAGTCTTTAGGTAAAGTGATTGGTTTCCAAATTGTGTAATTTCTAGTACAGTGCTTCCAAAATCATCCCCCTAACTTACGAAAAAATGAATACCTTATAATCAGTCATGACAATTGAATGAGGAGTGCAGAGATGAAATGATATATTTCAAGTCAAAGTTTTACTCTGGATTTTTTAAATTAAATATTCAACAACCTCTCCCCCTTCCCCCTTTCATAGTCGTTCAGCCATTAAGATTCAGTTTGTTTGGCAATTTACTCAGGTCTTTGAAACTGATGAATGCGGATTAAGGGACTATTTATTATCATGTTTAGTAAGCCTGCTTATATGTTTTAGCGTTTACATATACTTGTTATATTTAGTTAGAAATGTCGTTTACAGATTGGACATTTTTATTACATGTTACAAATGTTATATTTAAGGAAAAATATTGTATAGAGGTAGTCCATTTTGAATGCATTTAATTATTCTTTTTTGAGTAACTTGCATATTTATTAAAGATAATTGAAAAATTTAGGATGAATTTTATTTTTTTACATTATTTGAACTCAATAATTTTTTTTTTTTTTTTTGTATCGTTTGTAGGTTGTATGTGAATGATGATCAGAGGATATATGTGTAGTGGTTATATTTATAAGTGAAATATCTGAGAGAAGTTACTGGGGTATTTATGCATATGAATTGAATTTACTGGAAAATACTACCACCATAGGCTACCATATAGGGAAAATATATATATATATATATATATATATATATATATATATATATATATATATATATGTATGTATATATATACATATATATATATATATGTATATGTATAAATATATATATAAATATTTATTTACATGTAATTATATATATATATATATATATATATATATATATATATATATATATATATATAATCTATATACATATAATTATATATATAATTTATATATATATATATATATATATATATATATATATATATATATATATATACATACGTAAACTAAATTCGCTGGAAAATGTAATAATTTAGATAACTGAAATAGCCTACTTTGCTTAGCGTTGGAAAGACGACTAAATTCATAATAAATAGTAGGCCTAATAAACTCACTCTAAAAAATTATGTATTTTCTCTTACCATGGACGGATGCGACGAGTTTTGAATTTTAATTATTAATTCTGCCCCGCTAATGTCGAATTTCAAGCTAATGTTCCCAGACTCTTACACAGTATCATTCATTCCAGTGAGTTCATATGTAATGTATTTGAATACGTTAATGATCACGTGCATGTCTACATTGTGGTCAAATAGAATTGTTATGATAGATTTAGGATATTATTCCTATTTGTAAAGTTGTAAGAATTTTGTTTTTGTTAGTCTATAACCTGTGTTGTTGCTAAGTAAAATTTCGTTGATAATAGTTTATATAGGACATATCTGTTTTAACGCTGTTACTGTTTTTAGAATGATATATTATTAATTTATTCTCATCATTTATTTATTTCCTTATTTTTTTTTCTCACCGGGCTATTTTTCCCTGTTGGAGCCCTTGGGCTTATAGCATCTTGCTTTTCTAACTAGGGTTGTAGCTTGGCTAGTAATAATAATAATAATAATAATAAGAATCTAATGTATATATAGGTCGTTACATTCATACATAAATACGTAGATAGTTGTATATGCAGATAGATTGATTTACAAATATATCTATAGATGAACAGCAAACTGAATAGTATGCAGACTTAAAAAAAAAAGCGTTGTTTGTTGAAATTTTTAATGTATTCAAGAATGCTAATTTAAAATGTTAGTCTTCCACATGGGAGTAGGCCTAGTTGATTGAGGGTTAGACATCTTATATAGGTTATGTATCTTTCTTTAATCAAAAGGCACACATTTGAAATAAGAAATAATCCTAATTTAAAAAAGAGCAAATTAATTCTTTTTTATGTTTACTTACCGAGAGGACGCTGTCTTATTTTCTCTGCCTCTTTGTAATGCGCTCGGTACCACATGTTTTGCATTTCCGTGTGGTACTTCGAAGTGAACGTGTTCGATTCCAGGATACTGTACACTTCCTTGAAGGTGCCCCTGTGGAAGGCCACGGACGCCTTCGCCCTCAGGATGACCTCCGACGTCCTAGACACCTCCGCGTGGATGGGCAGGATCGAGAGGAACCTCCCCAGGCGGTCCATGTCACCCGCCTGCAGGAGGGTCTCGCACACGCAATCGATCTGCTCCGGCGTGAAATGCAGGTTGCCATTCTTATTCTGAAGGACGTCGCTCCCGTCGGGGCTGGAGGTAGTGGAGGAGGAGGGGCCGCCGGTGACCCCCGATGTTTCGGCGTCCCTGGCCATGGCGGAGGAGGAGGAAGAGGACGTTTGGCTGGGTGAGGAGGGCACAAGCGGCGCAAGGGACACGGGGGAGGGCAATATAAGGCTGCCGAAGGAGTCTGTCGAGGGCGGCCTGCTGGGCTCAGCGGTCTTCATGGTCATCCGACATGCGACGTCACCAATGAGCTGGTCATTTCAGGTCTCGAGGTCAACGCACTTTTCGATAACGACTTTTGTCTGGAATAAACTACGCAAAATACACAGAACTTCAACGGGAGCTATGACTGGGTGGGTCTAGAACGGATCACTTAGTTATTCCTATTATTGATATTATTATTCAGGGGCTCTTAGTACGACACACTCGGCGATCATAACATAAATGGTGTTTTCATCTCCACCAAGACATAAACGGCACTGCTTTCGCTATAAACTCTCACATCACTCGGCATCATCACCCATCTGCTCGTCACATGTTCTGCTCCTCTCAGGAATTTAAAATGAGTTCAGAGCTCGTTCTGTGATGGAGGTGCGGGACAGACCACTCACTCATCTCGCATCGCCGGACACGCCCACAGGTCTTGCTAAAATTTCTCATTGGCTTGCATCTTCAAAGAAAGGCGGAGCTAATGTCGGTCTCTGACGAATGGGAGTGGACGTGCGCCCTTTGCCTGGGCCATCATTGCTCTACCTTACTTTCGATTGGTTCTCTGGGACAAAAGGAAGCTGGTGGGTTGGATTCCGGGAAGGCAGAGATTATCTCAAAAGACGCAATAGAGGTCGGATCTCGGGAGGGGAGGTAGGGTAGGGGGACAGATTTTAACCTTTGTTATGAACAAATGTTATCGAAACACGATGGGAGATTCCTGATGAAAATTCTAGAGGGAACCCACCGTCATTGGTCCCTCCACAGGACGCCACCATTAGGGCACAATTGATTACCTAAAAAAGAAAAAAAGAATAGACAGGCCTGATCAACCTTCAAAATTTCGCTCATGATAGAATAAGGACGACGTCTATTGAGAGGTAAATTGCACATTGTTGCAATGAAGGGTGAAGTCAGTATGTTCGAAAACGTGACTTCAGTCATCGCCGGAAGCCTTTTTATCAGGACGAACTCTTAGAACTCCGCTGTCGTCATTCGCATGCAACCAATCATGGCAATATGCTGTGGGTCTTGTGTGTCAATAAGTTGCAGATCTTAATATAGGGGCTTGTGCGATAGTTCTTTTAAATAATGGTAGTAATTTGGCTCTCTCTCTCTCTCTCTCTCTCTCTCTCTCTCTCTCTCTCTCTCTCTCTCTCTCTCTCTCTCTCATATATATATATATATATATATATATATATATATATACATATATATATACACTGTATATATATACATATATATATATATATATATATATATATATATATATATATATATATATGGGTCCCGAGAGATTGTAAAAGAAGCAGGGAAAGGAAGAGAAGACGATGGTTCGACTAACTAAGAAATTTTGCGGGTGTGCATTGCTACTGAAACACAATGGCCTTTGTTCTACAGTGGACTAGTAATGGCTGAATATATATATATATATATATATATACTGTATATATATATATACTGTATATATATATATATATATATATATATATATATATATATATATACTGTATATATATATATATATATATATATATATATATATATATATATATATATATATATGTGTGTGTGTGTGTGTAGTGTGTATTTATATATTTACATACAATTGTATACATCTAGGTCTATATATAGGCCTATACTGTATGTGTATGGCTATGTGTATGATATTCTGGATTTGATAGGCTATATCGCTCATAAGACATCTTCACCATCGATCCTCTACCTTATGAAATATGCGTAGGTCTAAAACGACATCAAATTAGGAATCTCTCTCTCTCTCTCTCTCTCTCTCTCAGAGGCAATCGCGTCTCCCTTGACCTTGCGAAGAAGCATCCATTTGTACCTGAACATCCGATGAGATCCGGAAATCATTTGATGCCGCCTATAGGTAATAGGTTGGCCAGGGCACCAGCCGCCCGTTGAGATACTACCGCTAGAGAGTCATGGGGTCCTTTGACTGGCCAGACAGTACTATATTGGATCCTTCTCTCTGGTTACGGTTCTTTCCCTTTGCCTACACAGATGCCGAATAGTATGGCCTATCCTTACAGATTCTCCTCTGTCCTCATACACCTGACAACACTGAGATTACCAAACAATTCTTCTTCACCCAAGGGGTTAACTACTGTACTGTAATTGTTCAGTGGCCACTTTCCTCTTGGTAAGGGTAGAAGAGACTTAAGCTATGGTAAGCAGCTCTTCTAGAAGGACACTCCAAAATCAAACCATTGTTCTTCAGTCTTGGGTAGTGCTATAGCCTCTGTACCGTGGTCTTCCACTGTCTTGGGTTAGAGTTCTCTTGCTTGAGGGTACATTCGGGCACACTGTTCTTTCTAGTTTCTCTTCCTCTTGTTTTGTTGAAATTCTTATTGTTTATATAGAAAATATTTATTTTAATGTACTTACTATTCTTAAAATATTTTATTTTTCCTTGTTTCTTTTCCTCACTGGGCTATTTTCCCTGTTGGAGCCCCTGGGCTTATAGCATCCTGCTTTTCCAACTAGGGTTGTAGCCTAGCATTTAATAATACTACTAATAATAATAATTATTATAATAATAATATAGACGGCATTCATAAACACCACAAGGTCCTCATTATTTAATGTTCCATTTTGACATTAATTCCCATTGTTATGAAATGGGTCTTTAGTTTCTGGTGGAATTCCTTTACCCGACTTGATGCTCGCTGATACTTGTCATACTAAAGACATGATCATTTCGTTTGGAGCGTTTTTACGAATTACTGCTTTTTTTCGTATTTCTTAGATTTGGGGGTTACTAAAATGCTAAATTGCTAAGATTGCATGTTTAGCTTAAAGCTAAATGGATCATTTGCTATAGATCTGCTAACTGGATAATTTGCTATAGATTTTCTATATTGACTATTTACTATATATTTGCCAGATGACCATGTGCTATAAATTTGCTAAATGAACATTTTCTATAGATTTGCTAGATGACCATATACCTTAGATTTGCTAAATGGCTTTTTCATATAGATTTGCTAGAGGTCCATATGCTATAGTTTTACTCTGTGGCCCATTTGCTATAGCTTTGCTAGAAGACCATATGCTATAGATTTGCTAAATGACCATATATGCGATAGATTTGCTAAATGGCCATTTGTTATAGATTTGCTATAAGACCATTTGCTATAGATTTGCTATAAGACCATATGCTATAGATTTGCTAAATGACCATATGCGATAGATTTGCTAAATGGCCATTTGCTATAGATTTTCTAAATGGCCATTTGCTATAGATTTTCTAAATGGCCATTTGCTATAGATTTTCTAGAAGACCTTATTCTATAGATTTGGTAGAAAACTATACAGTATACTATAATTTGCTAAATGACCATATGCGATAGATTTGCTAAATGGCCATTTGCTATAGATTTGCTAGAAGACCTTATTCTATAGATTTTCTAGAAAACAATATGCTATAATTTGCTAAATGGCCATTTGCTTTACTGTATATTTGCTAGAAGACCTTATGCTATAGATTTGCTGAATGTCCCATTTGGTTTAGATTTGCTAAATGGTCATTTACTGTAGATTTTCTTATTTGAGTCTTAATGCGATAAATAGTATTTCCATCCTTGCTTTCATCTTTTCTCATTTGTTATTTTCCGCTTCTCACCAACTGATAGGACCTCGTTTATTATCTTGTAATACAATGTTCATTATTTTTCTCACATAATAAACATGTATTCTCATTATTAGTGAATGTTGCGATTACTTGTATGTGCGAAGTTGACCATAGAATTAATAGCTCATGATTTTTTTTTCTTTTTACCATTCCATGGGACTATTCTGTCTTTCCATATTAGGAGCAATTGAATGTATTCTTTTCTCATTACTTTTCTTTATTCCCCTTTTAAAATTTTTTCTTGTCTTTCTTTCTCTTTTTATCTTTATCATTTTACTTCTAACATAGTTTTATTTTATTTTCACATTCTTCTTCCTTTTTTTCTTCCCTTTTTTATTTCATCTCATATTCAGTACTTTTTTTATTCCTGTTTTTCTCTTCCACGTTTTACTCATGCTCCTTTTTTCATTCTTCTTTTCCTTCTCCCATCGTTTTAATCTATATTCCCATCATCCAAGGCCCAATAAGCTTATTCAGTTGTCAAAACCATCTATTTTGCATATCTGTGGAACACCCACAATCGTCTTTTCAAAGCTGATAAATCCTCTCGTGTTCTCTGTTGATGTGTTTCATTGAACACGTTCACATTGCCAGTGCCAATTTGCCTAAAAAGGCACTCGGTTTTCATTGGCTTGAGGTTACGTGGGTGGGATTTTCAAAGCTGTTGTTGAAATGGGAAGATTTTCTTAATAATCAAAGGTATGATTTCTGAAGATGTACTTGAATGATATAAAGATTTGTATGTCTGGATATCTTCGTAGAAGCAGAGATTTATTGGTCTTATTATTTCTACCATCAAAGTTTATATGAAAATATTTTCTTTTTATTACTTTTATGACAAAAAATTATAAAACTTTTCGATATGTTGGTTATCTGTATATATTTAGTTTTTTATATCTATCATGTTCCAAACAGAATTTCGTCTTTCTTGTATTATTCCTCACATAATAATATTAAACCCTCAAAAATCATGTAATTTATATCTTATTAAATTTATTCCATTTGCTTTTTAAGGTGGCTACCAAGTGAGTGAGAGAGAGAGAGAGAGAGAGAGAGAGAGAGAGAGAGAGAGAGAGAGAGAGAGAGAGAGAGAGAGAGAGAGCAAGCTTATGTGATACATGAATCATGAGGTCTGACCATTCATTGTTTCTTATTGAATCAGAAACATATGGGTTCTGCATTTTGGCAATATCGCATCAAAGGATTACCAACTATTAACTATCCACAATTTAGTCACTTCATACACCTATACCGGCGATTCATCAGCAGCATGTTGAACCCTCACGGGGTTCTTCGGTACTCCTCCCTCTCATGGCTAAATGCAGAAATACAGCATTTTTAATTTAGAAATTTCTCAAATAACTACTTCATAACTGACATTCTATTCAGTCATTTTTTAAAAAACCCAATTTGTTCTTTCTTTACCAATCCTTCTGTCATGGGTGAATTTTTTCTCAATTATAATTCTAGCATTTACCTTTCTTAATAGCGTTATTTCACTTTGATTCATACAATACCATTAATTATTCTAATCTTTTTACGTAAAATCCATTATTCTTCTCACATGTTCCCTCGAAATTTTTTCCTCATTCAGACATTATCTTAAACATCTTGGCAACCAATCTTTCCACTTGATCCCACTACAACCTCGTTAACTTCTTAATTTCTCTCCTTATAGAGTCTACAGCAACATCCACTCTTATTCTCAATCTTGCTCTAACGGTGTCTAACCTCTACCCTTTTGTTTCATTCAACTCTACATCTCACTCTCAGGAGTTCAAAACAAATCTCCTAACTTTGTTTTTAAATCACCTGGTACAGTTGGCTTCATTAATTCCGGTACACTGATATCTCCTTTGCTTCTTATGTAGTGTACCGGAATAAATGAAGCCAACTGTATACCAACTTTCTTATTCGTAAAACCCAGGCGAGCACAGATTAACACTCGAAAACTCACTCTTCCACTTTACATATGTTTTTTTTTATTCACGAACTTATTTTTTTATAAACTCAAAAAAAAAAATAAATAAAAAAATAACACCCGTACAGGGATTAAAGTGTGACCATATTATGTTTGCGTTTGAAGGGATAATAATACAATTCCCATAAAATGTTCGTTAAGTTGCAATCTAGGCCTACGTCGTATTTTACTTTGTTTATTGCATGCTTCTATCATCGAGCTAGTGCACCTTTTTCAGTTTCATTCTAACCTAATTTTCTCGTTTTATAAATTTGTTTACGTGCAAACAAGCAATCGCTTTTCATATTTGCTGTCGAATATAATGACTTTTCTACATCACGCATTCTGTGATTCATACTTTTTATGTTTCAATATAATCTTATCTCTCGACGGATTGTAACAGGTGATTCTTAATCTCCATGGGAACAAATTAAACCAATTAGGTTTTAAGAAATTCCAGACAGGTGACCCATTTTTCTCATAGCCAATGGGATTATTTGTAGATTAAATGGATTTCACAGATCTCACGGAGTTTATTATTTATATGTTTAGGCGAGTTCAAAGACAAGGCGACTTTATGAAAAAAAAAAAAAAAATAGAAATAAGGCCTAAATTGAATGCCATTAGGCTTACTTTTGGAGCTGCCTTGATTTTTAGTAATTATGTGTTAATACTGAGATCATGTAAAAATATGTATGTATGAACTTTATATATTTGTATGTACAGTATGTGCGTACATAATCATACACATATATTTCAGTACGCCCATTCATTCCCTTTCGGGAGAGTGGTGTAGGTAGAGCACTCGGCCGTTTGTTAACAATCGTTGGGTCCTTTTTGTCTTTATTAACGTTTTAAGTATTTTTCACTTGGAGAGTTTTCTTAGTATAAATACTTGGCGTTCAATACCACTCTAAAGAAAAGGAGTTACGTTCCCCGACTCGCTTTAAAGGTGAACGCGACCTGTCCTGGTGGATTATGAAGTCTTTGTGGTTGGTGGGTGCTGATCGTAATCCGACAAATACTCTCCAAGTAATTTATGGCTGGTGAGCATTGGGCACTACTTTGGATAATTTGTTATTAAAATATACATTATCTTTCTTTTTAGAAACGTTTGAAAAAGAACATTGTGGTCATATAATTGTCTTTATCCATAACCATCAAATTATTCATGCTTTTTGTTGTTTTGTTTATAGAAACGTTTGAAAAACAACATCGTTCACATTTCATTTTCTTTATCCATTACCATCAAATTATTCGTGCTTTTTGTTGTTTTGTTTATAGAAACGTTTGAAAAACAACATCGTTCACATTTCATTTTCTTTATCCATAACCATCAAATGATTTATGATTTTTGTTGTTTTGTTTATAGAAACGTTTGAAAAACAACATCGTTCACATTTCATTTTCTCTATCCATAACCATCAAATGATTTATGCTTTTTGTTGTTTTGTTTATAGAAACGTTTGAAAAACAACATTGTTCACATTTAATTTTCTCTATCCATAACCATCAAATGATTTATGCTTTTTGTTGTTTTGTTTATAGAAACGTTTGAAAAACAACATCGTTCACATTTAATTTTCTCTATCCATAACCATCAAATGATTTATGCTTTTTGTTGTTTTGTTTATAGAAACGTTTGAAAAACAACATTGTTCACATTTAAGTTTCTCTATCCATAACCATCAAATGATTTATGCTTGTTATTAACGATGTATGCGAAACGTTGATATCAGTTAACGGTGTTTTTCTCTTTCATCCTCCGAGTGGAAAAAGGTGGCTGAAAAGTAACTTGACATTATTTGGTGTAATGGGAACTTTTTGTTTTGTTTTCTTACTTCCCTTTTCTTTGTGTGACATTTGAAATAAATGTTTATGTCAAGTGTCAGCGGTCACTTGTTACCGACTCTGAAAGCACATAAGCAAAGTGCCAGAGACATGCGTAAGCCGGTAGTGATAATTACTCATATGCGTAAAACAGCGTAAACTCCTGATTTCATTATGTGCAGTTCATCACTCCGAACAAGTAATTTGAGTACATTTTGAAAGTAGTACATTAATAAGCAATTCTCTCTCTCTCTCTCTCTCTCTCTCTCTCTCTCTCTCTCTCTCTCTCTCTCTCTCTCTCTCTCTCTCTCTGTGAGAGGAAGATCTTTAACAACGTATCTTGTTAGTTTGGTAGCGTATCCTGCTTTTTGCATTCTTGAATTATACTTCCCGTTCTTTGCTCCCATTCTTGTTTTGTCTTTATTTCTTTAATTGTTTGTTTATCTTTCTATTTTAAGATATAATCGTCTATTACGTAATAGTTTCTGCGCTAATATGTTTAGATATCCATCGATTTACTTATCAAAGGTTTATTCATCCATTATGTAATCATTTCTGCACTAACATATCTAATTAGCCATCAACTTACTTATCGAAGATTTATTCATCTATTATGTAATAATGTCTACACTAACAATTAATTATTCATCAACTTAGCAAGATGCATCCGTTAAGATTTCCACTACTTACAAAATGACACGCAATCTAACAATTCTTTCAGTGAAATAACAGAAGTAACAAACTTTTTTTTTTTTTCCCAAGACATTTTCCGTTTCATCAAGTCTTAAAAATTTTCCATCGTTACCGTTAGGGCGGCTCCTCAAAGAGCTCGAAGCGACAGCCCCGGATTAGACGATTAGTGTTAATGTGGAAACGCGGCCCATCGGGGCATGGGAAAAAACGCACGCTTATAGGCTACTCCCTGATTCATGACCGCAGTTTTACTGTACCGCCTTTGTCGAGGGGCGCCGCGTTTAAGGTCAAACTTGCTCTCTGGGAGGTAAGTGAGGTCAGGTGGGATTGTGGTGGCTTCCTAGAGGTTGGTCATTCACAGGTTAATGATAATTCAAGAGGTAGCCTAAGTTTCAGTTGTCTCGTGTCACTGTTCATCTATTCTTCCTTGTTTCAACTTTTAAAGGGACATTTAAACCGTGTATGATTTAGATCAACTTGACTGACTTTCAACTTCGAAGCTGACATTGAAGCTATGTATAATACAAAACTTGACTGATTCTCAACTTATGAGGCTCAATACTACACAGTATTCTAGAAGTTTTGTTCCAGCTGTTACCAAGTTGTGGAATGATCTTCCTAATCGGGTAGTTGAATCGGTAGAACTTCAAAAGTTCAAAGTTGGAGCAAATGTTTTTATGTTGACCAGGCTGACATGAGTCTTTTTATAGTTTATATATGACATATCTGTTTTTGACGTTTTTAATAGTTTATATAGGACATATCTGTTTTGACGTTATCACTGTTTTTAGAATGATTTATTGTTAATTCATTCTCATCATTTATTTACTTCCTTATTTCCTTTCCTCACTGGGCTATTTTTCCCCGTTGGAGCCCTTGGGCTTATAGCATCTTGCTTTTCCAACTAGGGTTGTAGCTTGGCTAGTAATAATAATAATAATAATAATAATAATAATAATAATAATAATAAACTGACATTTAAATCGTGTATAGGTTATTTCAATATGACAAATCTACATAAATTGAGTTATACTACTGGTAACTGAAGAAATTGATTTTTTTTTTTACTTTGCATAATGAGAACACATCAGTGGATATTTTGGAACTACTTTTGACTATTGGGAATTTCACTTACTTGGAGATAATTGATTGACTTATTTTGTTCCGGGCGTTGCTAAGAATCGCAAGTGGTATTTTGAAAGCGAACTTAAGGAATTCTCTCTCTCTCTCTCTCTCTCTCTCTCTCTCTCTCTCTCTCTCTCTCTCTCTCTCTCTCTCTCTCTCTCTGACAAAATGTGCACAAGAAAAAATCATCCTTTTGTTTGGAAGAGATTTTTAAAAAGTATTTGGAATCAACTATATTAAGTCTTATTAAATCTATTTTGGTAGGTGAAAAATATATACAATTAATTTTATATGGTTGTGATATTGTTGTGTGTGGGCTCCTAGCACAAACTCATACACACACACACACATATATATACATATGTATATATATATATATATATATATATATATATATATATATATATATATATATATATATATATATATATATATATATATATATAAGTTAGCTATGTATGATAAATGATTCAGGATACATCTCTAACGATAAATAATATCGTTAAGTAATTCCATGGTAATTGGAAATAAAATAAGATCAAAATAATTAATCTTCCATTTTATAAAAATAGTAAATATATGAAACCCAGTGAAGATAAATACTGGAATTATTGAATCGATAAAAGAATACTTCGAAGGAAAAGATGGGAAATAAAGAAAATAGAAAATGGCTAATATAACAGCCACCACCGTGAAAACGTTTACGGTAACCGTGCGGATCTGACGGTGAAGAAGCCATTGTGCGCCGATTGTACTACGTGTTAATAGCTGATTAAGAGATCTCCCGGAACCATTGGCTTTTACTGATGGGTGGGGTGATGGGAGGTGGGTGTGATTGTAATCTTGTGTCTGAAGGGGGCGGGGATCGTTATACGGTTAATGGGACTTCTGTGCTTTCCGTGAATGAATGATTGTTAATCATAACATTCGGTAACTCCCACATTTCTAGTAGTGATGTAAACTACTGTAGGCTGTATTTCACCTTACATGGAAGATTTTGAAATCAGAATGTGTAAATCATATTTAAAAGAGAGAGAGAGAGAGAGAGAGAGAGAGAGAGAGAGAGAGAGAGAGAGAGAGAGAGAGAGAGAGAGAGAGATTTTGATTGATTGATTGGTTCATTCATTCATTCATTATTCCAAAGGATATTATGCTATTATCACACTAAGGCAGATATTTAAAGCAGAATGTGTACTAAGAATGGTTAGTTCAAACGTACGAACGAACTAGAGAGAGAGAGAGAGAGAGAGAGAGAGAGATTTAATCTAATCGTCGAAAGCATTGTATAAACGTACTTCCGGTCTGAACAAAAGGCGTGATAAGTCGGAAGACGGGGAGAAGGAACTTACGGTAATAATGAAAGGGGTGCCTCACTCAATGGACAGAAGAAAAGAACGGGGACACGAACGGAAGAGACGGAAGATGTCGGAGAAGAGGAGGAGGAGGAGGAGGAGGAAGAGGAGGGGAGGGGTAGACCCCAAGGTAGACCCCACTTAGACCCCACTTAGACCCCACTTCCTCTTATTAGATAGATTCCCTAGGAAACATTTTTCCGTGTTTTGAGCTTTGAAGGAATGCTGAGTTGTCGGTTCGGGATTATTAAGTAAATATTGGGAAATTAATGTCAAGTTGTAAGTGAAAAGTAAGATGATTTCTTTACGATATATTTAAATGAAATATTGATAGATGAATAATATACTTACTTTGTTTAAATTGCAGAAATATACGTGTGGGGTTTTTATTATTATCATTGGCGTTGCAGCTATTGTTTATGTTGTTTGTTGTTCATCGGTTATTATTGTTATTATTATTATTATTATTATTATTATTATTATTTTTGTTGTTGTTGTTGTTGTTGTTACTGGAAGCCAAGCTGCAACCCTAATCTGAAAAAAGTCTAATAAAGCTCCAATAATGAAGGCAACCCAGCACACGGAAAAATTATACACAAAGAATAAACTTTGAAATAAAAATGACCCAAGTACCTCTTGGATGTCAGAAAAAGTCGTTATCAATTACATTAAACCTTAGAAATATAGATATAAAACACATTTACTATTAAAATAATTTTCTGCATCATATCCTCTTTTCTTGTTTTATTTCATCCTGGGTATTTTCTCCAGGCTTGCAGGACTGGTCATTTTTCAGACCCCATTTGACCAGATTGTCACTTGTTCTGGCCGCTCCAGCATATGGACAACTCTGACTTAGTGCCAATGAAAGATTGCTTCAGTGGTTAGTAAGTGCCAATGAAAGATCGCTTCAATGTTTAGTTAGTGCCAAGGAAAGATCGCTTCAATGGTTAGTTAGTGCCAATGAAAGATAGCTTCAATGGTTATTTAGTGCCAATGAAAGATCGCTTCAATGGTTAGTTAGTGTCAAAGAAAGATCGCTTCAAAGGTTGGTTAGTGCCAAAGAAAGATCGCTTCAATGGTTATTTAGTGCCAATGAAAGATCGCTTCAATGATTAGTTAGTGCCAATGAAAGATCGCTTCAAAGGTTGGTTGGTGCCAAAGAAAGATCGCTTCAATGGTTATTTAGTGCCAATGAAAGATCGCTTCAATGATTAGTTAGTGCCAATGAAAGATCGCTTCAAAGGTTGGTTGGTACCAAAGAAAGATCGCTTCAATGGTTATTTAGTGCCAATGAAAGATCGCTTCAGGGGTAAGTTAGTGTTAAGGAAATAACGCTTCAGTGGTTGACTCTTTGGCTCGATAAGCTATGATAATGATTTCATCCCGGCGAATATTAAAACTCAGACCGAGTTCAAAATCTCCTCTCGTTACCTGCCTCTTGTAAAGCTTCGTTCAGAACCTCAATGATTGTTTGCCACCTTGTTTCATACTTGTAAAGCTGAGGAAGTTCCGGTGGCTGCGATGAGTTCGGATAAGCAGTGTTCTTGATAACGAAAGTGTCACGAAGGTCCGATTTCGTTTGCCATATCAGATAAGAATAGTCGCTGGTGTTGTTAGGAAAATTTCTAATCTCTCTGTTAAGTAGGCCTCCTGACCATCCCTTGAAAAGAATTGTCTTTTTTTTTGCATCCAGAAGAGGTCTTACGTGTTTTTTGCTCTCAAATAATGGCCTGCTGTATTCATTTTTTGCTCTCAAATAAGGACCTAGTGGTTTTTACAGTATGCTCTCAGTAAAGTTCTTAATGGTTTTTACAGTATGCTCTCAGTAAAGGTCGTACTGGTTTTTACAGTATGCTCTCGGTAAAGGTCCTAGTGGTTTTTATAACATGCTCTCAGTGAAGGTCTTACTGTTTTTTGCTGTATGCTCTCAGTAAAGGTCCTAGTGGTTTTTGCAGTATGCTCCCAGTAAAGGTCCAAGTGGTTTTTACAGTATGCTTTTAGTAAAGATCCTAGTGGTTTTTATAGTAAGCTCTCGATACAGTTCTTAGTGGTTTTTACAGTATGCTCTCAGTAAAGGTCGTACTGGTTTTTACAGTATGCTCTCGGTAAAGGTCCTAGTGGTTTTTACAGTATGCTTTTAGTAAAGGTCCAAGTGGTTTTTACAGTATGCTCCCAGTAGAAGTCTTAGTGGTTTTTACAGTATGCTCTCAGTAAAGTTCTCAGTGGTTTTTATAGTAAGCTCTTGATAAAGATCTTAGTGGCTTTTACAGTATGCTCTCAGTAAAGGTTGTACTGGTTTTTATAATATGCTCTCGGTAAAGGTCCTAGTGGTTTTGATAGTATGTACTGGTTTTTACAGTATGCTCTTGGTAAAGGTCCTAGTGGTTTTTATAGCATGGTCTCAGTAAAGGTCGTACTGGTTTTTACAGTATGCTCTCAGTAAAGATCTTAGTGGTTTTTACAGTATGCTCCCAGTAAAGTTCCCTGTGGTTTTTACAGCATGCTCTCAGTAAAGGTCCTAGTGGTTTTTATTGCATGCTCTCGGTAAAGGTCCTACTGGTTTTTACAGTATGCTCTCAGTAAAGGTCCTACTGGTTTTTACAGTATGCTCTCAGTAAAGGTCCTACTGGTTTTTACAGTATGCTCTCAGTAAAGGTCCTACTGGTTTTGACAGTATGCTCTCGGTAAAGATCCCAGTGGTTTTTATGGTATGCTCCCAGTAAAGGTCATACTGGTTTTTACAGTAGGCTCTCGGTAAAGGTCCTAGTGGTTTTTATAGTATGCTCTCAGTAAAAGTCGTACTGGTTTTTACTTTATGCTCTCGGTAAAAATCCTAGTGGTTTTTTATAGCATGCTCTTAGTAAAGGTCATACTGGTTTTTACAGTATGCTTTCAGTAAAGGTCCGTGTGGTTTTTACAGTATGCTCTTAGTAAAGGTCCTACTGGTTTTTACAGTATGCTCTCAGTAAAGGTCCTACCGGTTTTTACAGTATGCTCTCAGTAAAGGTCCTACTGGTTTTTACAGTATGCTCTCAGTAAAGGTCCTACTGGATTTTACAGTATGCTCCCAGTAAATGTCATACTGTTTTTTACAGTAGGCTCTCGGTAAAGGTCCTAGTGGTTTTTATAGTATGCTCTCAGTAAAAGTCGTACTGGTTTTTACTTTATGCTCTCGGTAAAAATCCTAGTGGTTTTTTATAGCATGCTCTTAGTAAAGGTCATACTGGTTTTTACAGTATGCTTTCAGTAAAGGTCCGTGTGGTTTTTACAGTATGCTCTTAGTAAAGGTCCTACTGGTTTTTACAGTATGCTCTCAGTAAAGGTCCTACCGGTTTTTACAGTATGCTCTCAGTAAAGGTCCTACTGGTTTTTACAGTATGCTCTCAGTAAAGGTCCTACTGGTTTTTACAGTATGCTCTCAGTAAAGGTCCTACTGGTTTTGACAGTATGCTCTCGGTAAAGATCCCAGTGGTTTTTATGGTATGCTCGCAGTAAAGGTCATACTGGTTTTTACAGTAGGCTCTCGGTAAAGGTCCTAGTGGTTTTTACAGTATGCTCTCAGTAAAGGTCCTACTGGTTTTTACAGTATGCTCTCAGTAAAGGTCCTACTGGTTTTGACAGTATGCTCTCGGTAAAGATCCCAGTGGTTTTTATGGTATGCTCCCAGTAAAGGTCATACTGGTTTTTACAGTAGGCTCTCGGTAAAGGTCCTAGTGGTTTTTATAGTATGCTCTCAGTAAAAGTCGTACTGGTTTTTACTTTATGCTCTCGGTAAAAATCCTAGTGGTTTTTTATAGCATGCTCTTAGTAAAGGTCATACTGGTTTTTACAGTATGCTTTCAGTAAAGGTCCGTGTGGTTTTTACAGTATGCTCTTAGTAAAGGTCCTACTGGTTTTTACAGTATGCTCTCAGTAAAGGTCCTACCGGTTTTTACAGTATGCTCTCAGTAAAGGTCCTACTGGTTTTTACAGTATGCTCTCAGTAAAGGTCCTACTGGATTTTACAGTATGCTCCCAGTAAATGTCATACTGTTTTTTACAGTAGGCTCTCGGTAAAGGTCCTAGTGGTTTTTATAGTATGCTCTCAGTAAAAGTCGTACTGGTTTTTACTTTATGCTCTCGGTAAAAATCCTAGTGGTTTTTATAGCATGCTCTCAGTAAAGGTCATACTGGTTTTTACAGTATGCTTTCAGTAAAGGTCCGTGTGGTTTTTACATTATGCTCTCAGTGAAGATCCTACTGGTTTTTACATTATGCTCTCAGTAAAGGTCCTACTGGTTTTTACAGTATGCTCTCAGTAAAGGTCCTACTGGTTTTGACAGTATGCTCTCGGTAAAGATCCCAGTGGTTTTTATGGTATGCTCGCAGTAAAGGTCATACTGGTTTTTACAGTAGGCTCTCGGTAAAGGTCCTAGTGGTTTTTATAGTATGCTCTCAGTAAAAGTCGTACTGGTTTTTACTTTATGCTCTCGGTAAAAATCCTAGTGGTTTTTATAGCATGCTCTCAGTAAAGGTCCTACTGGTTTTTACAGTATGCTTTCAGTAAAGGTCCGTGTGGTTTTTACATTATGCTCTCAGTAAAGGTCCTGCTGGTTTTTACAGTATGCTCTCAGTAAAGATCCTACTGGTTTTTACAGTATGCTCTCAGTAAAGGTCGAACTGGTTTTTACAGTATGCTCTTAGTAAAGATCCTACTGGTTTTTACAGTATGCTCTCAGTAAAGGTCCTACTGGTTTTTACAGTATGCTCTCAGTAAAGGTCTTACTGGTTTTTACAGTATGCTCTCAGTAAAGGTCCTACTGGTTTTTACAGTATGCTCTCAGTAAAGGTCCTACTGGTTTTTACAGTATGCTCCCAGTAAAGGTCATACTGGTTTTTACAGTAGGCTCTCGGTAAAGGTCCTAGTGGTGTTTATAGTATGCTCTCAGTAAAAGTCGTACTGGTTTTTACTTTATGCTCTCGGTAAAAATCCTAGTGGTTTTTATAGCATGCTCTCAGTAAAGGTCATACTGGTTTTTACAGTATGCTTTCAGTAAAGGTCCGTGTGGTTTTTACATTATGCTCTCAGTGAAGATCCTACCGGTTTTTACAGTATGCTCTCAGTAAAGGTCCTACTGGTTTTTACAGTATGCTCTCAGTAAAGGTCCTACTGGTTTTTACAGTATGCTCTCAGTAAAGGTCCTACTGGTTTTGACAGTATGCTCTCGGTAAAGATCCCAGTGGTTTTTATGGTATGCTCCCAGTAAAGGTCATACTGGTTTTTACTGTAGGCTCTCGGTAAAGGTCCTAGTGGTTTTTATAGTATGCTCTCAGTAAAAGTCGTACTGGTTTTTACTTTATGCTCTCGGTAAAAATCCTAGTGGTTTTTATAGCATGCTCTCAGTAAAGGTCATACTGGTTTTTACAGTATGCTTTCAGTAAAGGTCCGTGTGGTTTTTACATTATGCTCTCAGTAAAGGTCCTACTGGTTTTTACATTATGCTCTCAGTAAAGATCCTACTGGTTTTTACAGTATGCTCTCAGTAAAGGTCGAACTGGTTTTTACAGTATGCTCTTAGTAAAGATCCTACTGGTTTTTACAGTATGCTCTCAGTAAAGGTCCTACTGGTTCTTACATTATGCTCTCAGTAAATTTCCTACTGGTTTTTATAGCATGCTCTCAGTATAGGTCGTACTGGTTTTTACAATATGCTCTCAGTAAAGGTCGTACTGGTTTTTACAGTATGCTCTCAGTAAAGGTCCTACTGGTTATTATAGTATGCTCTCAGTAACGGTCCTACTGGTTTTTACAGTATGCTCTCAGTAAAGGTCCTACTGGTTTTTATAGTATGCTCCCAGTAACGGTCCTACTGGTTTTCGTGCTGTCATAAATTCCTGTTTTTTTTCTGCTCTCAAATAAGGTCTTACTGATTTATACCGTATGCTCTTAATGATTTTTGTGCTTGCAAAAAAATTTCTTATAGTTTTTTTCTGTCCTAAAAAATGGTCCTCCTGTTTGTTCTGCGCTCAGAATGGTCCTAGTAATTTCTCATCTCTCAGAAAAGTTTCTGAGTTTTTCTTTCTCAATAAAGGCTATAATGGTTTTTCTGTTCTCAAAAGAGGTCGCAATTTCCCCTCACTCAAAATAAGTCTTACTGTGTTTTCTGCTCTGAAAAAAATTACAACCAATTTCTCTTCTCTCAAAGAAGTTCATGGTGGTTTTTCTGTTCTAAAATAAATGTCTTACTAATTTCTCTCTTGTCAAAAAAGACCTCACTGTTTTTTTTTTCTGTTCTAAAATAAATGTCTTAGTAATTTATCTCTTGTCGAAAAAGACCTCACTGTTTTATTTTTTTATTTTTTTTTTTGCTTTCAAAAGAATATATTTCTTTTCTCTCAGAAAAGGTGCTATTGGTATTCTGCTCCCATAAAAAAGATCTGTGATAGGAAATGAGTTTGGATTAAATAATTTGAGCATAAAATTCCCTTCTTTGTAAAGAAATCTATTCCATTTTTAAGAATTTCATTAAAAAAAAAACCTTGATCTATAATTTTCTTTATGAAAATAAACAAAGGAAATCACGACATTCACACATTGGAAGTCGCGTGAGTAAGTAAGCGAGCAGGTGCATGTAGGGTCAGCTGGGCAGGGACTAGCGAGGGCATGACAGGTCATTAATTGTGAGGTCGTTAGCGCTACCCGTTGTTCTCGCTGCCTGTGGGTCTAATCTCCCGAAGGTGTGTATTGATGGGAGAAAATGTTTACAAGGACACCGCTGGGAAGAGTCCGCCTTCGGGGGCACAGGAAGCGCAGGGGATAAGGAGATTAGATATGAGAGAGAGAGAGAGAGAGAGAGAGAGAGAGAGAGAGAGAGAGAGAGAGAGAGAGAGGGAGCTGTAAAATCACATGGGCTGTAAAAGATATGTAATATGGAAGAATGATGGAAAATTTGAGAGAGAGAGAGAGAGAGAGAGAGAGAGAGAGAGAGAGAGAGAGAGAGAGAGAGAGAGAGGCTGTAAAATCACACGTGTTGTGAAACATACAGGTATGTAATATGGAAGAATGATGGAACATGGAGAGAGAGAGAGAGAGAGAGAGAAAGAGAGAGAGAGAGAGAGAGAGAGAGTAAGGGGAACTGTAAGATCACATGCGCTGTAAAAGATATATATTTTAGAAGAATGATGGAATAAGGAGAGAGAGAGAGAGAGAGAGAGAGAGAGGAACTGTGAGATCACATGCTCTGTAGAAGATACATATTAATGGAAGAATGAGGAAATAAGAAGAAAAGAATTGAAACTATGAATTTGTTAAGTTGCCCTAGAACAATGTCAGTAATATTCGTAAGGGTTCTTATACCTGTTCGACGAAGTTTTGAGCGATACTTTTTAAGTGACGGTCGTTTTCAGCGAAACTATTTGAGCCATGAGGAGTTTCAAGATTTAGATAACTAGCAGTTTAAATACCTCTAAAAGCGATAAGATAATATTGGTATTTAGCGGGAAATTAAATTGAACATTTTAAAATCAATGGACTAATGTTTCATATTGTGAGGACGTGTAATTCATCGGCTTTTTATTTGATATTGATTATTTATACATTTACCCATCATGGAAATAATTTTATTAAAGCATGGACGAGACGAAATTACAATGGACAAGGCAACTGTGAGCACTATTACTTGGCGATGTGAAGCATACAACTGCAAAGAACGATTGAAGACAACTTTAGATTACAGAAATGACAAACTGACATGGAAAAGATTAAATATAAATTTGTGATCGTTTCCGAAAAGACACTTGATCGAGCACGACGTATACCTCAGGATGCAGTGGTTAAAATTTTAAAGATTTAAAGGCCGCTCATGAATAGCAGAGGCCAGGGACAGTGACGTTGCCCTAGCAAGCAGGATAATGCCCTAGAGACTGACCATATATACTTATGATCAGCGCCCAAGCCCCTCTCTACCTAAGCTAGGACCAGGGAGGGTCATGCAATGGCTGCTGATGACTCAGCAGGTTGTGTAAGGGAATTTCATGTTAGTAACGCAATCTATTGATTGGTTTTGAAGTTACCGTATTTGCGAAGTTTCTGTTAACGATTTTATCCTTGTATTTTCAGTTTCATAATAGACTTTGAAAGATAAATTTTGTATTTTCTTTAGTCACGTTATAATCACCTAGCCGTGCAGTAAGTGGATTAACTACCTGTGTTTATATGGAATATTGTTATATCAGTTTTGTGAAATGTGTTAATCTTTAAAATTTTTGTCTTTAAAAGTGTATTTAAAATTGTTTAAGTGCATATTTAATTAAGTTTTTACGAATTGTTATTAATCATAAGTGTAGTTAAATTTCACAAGGTATGTTCTTTCGTTTTCAGCTAGGGTAATCCTCGACCCTTGGGGAAACAGTGCACGACCTTAAGCAATCCCGAACCAAGAGATGCACTTTTTATAAATACTCTAACTATAATCACAGGTTCCCGCTGTTACATCGAAGCATACGTTATATAGGTGACTCTGAATCCGAAATCCAAATTGGTTTGTTATTTAGCGTATGATAAATGTCAGAGACCCATGAACAGTGACTTGTGTTATGTTCTGTGTTGTAAGGTTTATTTTTCTCGAGCAATTGTTGAGGTATTTATTCGTAACAAGACCTTTGGTGATTTATTATTTTTGTAATGGATATTAAAAGGGTGTCAGACAGATAAGTTAATTGATATTTTTGTTCGTCATTTGTTTATTTCTTTATTTCAGTATTATATCTTTCAATTTCATAATCCATAGTGGTGTTAATAAATTATAAATTGTAATTAAACTTTATTTCTAAATTTCTGAATTTGTTTTACCATACCTAATCACAAATAAGCAGTGCTATCTTTACCAGGGAAAAACGTCTAAGGAATTCCCTGACAGGTTGCATCAAGGATTATTGTGACAGGAACAAAAGAAGTCAACGGACATTGTTATTCCCGATTCATATCGCCTAACTTTTAGCAAAGATTTTTTTTTTCAATTATATGACAGTGGAATTGTTGATTGTAATCGCCTCATCATTTTTGGTACTGTTTTTTTATAATGTGGTTATTGATTATATTTCTTTTAATAACCTTTGTCAAACTCTTGATATATCTTGTTTATGTATATTTTTACACTTGAATAGTGTTATAAAGTTGAATTTATATATTTTTTTTTATCAAAGATAGCGGTTAATGTTTATATTTCTTTTACTTACTTTTGTCAAACTCTCATTACTATTTATTTTAAATCTCTTTATAATACCTGTTGGCGAAATAACATTCGACTAAAATTAATATTAGAATGGTAAGTCGCTGAATCTCTCATTCGCTCTTAATGTATCACTTTAAATGAACTTCGCTTAATTGGCTTCGCTTAAAAATACAGCTGTGAAATTGATGTCGCTCAAACCACAGTCATTACAGATACGACTGGCTCAAACGATTAGCAACGTTTCGTAGGTAGGCCTACATGTTGGGCATATACTGCTATTCGTGATTAGGTAAACGAATTAACACTTGACTTGCTTAAATTGAAGAACAAATAGTGCCATTCATGTAAATATTATACATAAGAAGACGTTGTGCTTAAATCTTTCTTTAAAAAATGGTATAGTGAAACATTTCACCGCATTTATCAACAACGTAAATCTTGATATTTAATTATTTCAATAAAAAAACCAATGAGGTCTTTTTTGACAAAAGAGAAATTAGTAAGACATTAATTTTAGAACAGAAAACCCACCATGACCTTGTTTGAGAGAAGAGAAGTTAGTTGTAAATTTTTAAGGGCAGAAAACACATGCTCAAGAAATAATGTCATCTGCATAAATCTCTCTCTTTGGAATAATTCCATTCGTATATTCGTCTTGTGTTTTGGGGGCTATGGCTTACAATCTTCTGGAGAAAAGCTCCCGGCAATCTTAAAGCAAGCTAGCGTCTTGGTTCCTCTTACTTCAAATTGGCAATACCTGATTATGTGTAGAACACTGTCCTTTGGGTTTTTATATCGTTGTTTTCCTCCCGTGATTTGAACTTAATTTTTATTTGAATCCATTTTATATATATATATCCCAACCTTCTTTTCCTACCTGTACTTTTTAATCATCTCATATTGGAAACGTCCTAGCCTGGACTAGGGTTCAAACTCCGCTCAAGCTCGATAGTTTCTTGTAGTGTCAGCACCCTCACCATCCTTGCAAACTAAGGATGAAGGAGCCTATAGTTCTACTTACCGAGTCATCAGCAGCCATTGTCTGGCCTTCCCTGGTCCTAGCTGGGGTGGAGAGGGTGCTGGACGCTGATCATATTTATATATATGGTCATTCTTTAGGGCATTTCCTTGCTAGGATATTGTCACTGTCCCTTGCCTCTGCCATTCATGAGTAACCTTTAAACTTTGAATAGTAACTCATCCTCTTTAGTGGCCATGATCTACCCATCTGAACACCACATCATTCAACTACTGTATTAACGAAAGAGGAACCAGTTCTCCGGTTCTTGGGCCATTCATAGAAGACCTTGGAAAGTGCAATGACAATCTATGTATAGTTAACATGATTTATATTTATCTATACTTAAAAGCTCTGGTATTCTTTCCTTTGTGTTATCCTGCGTTGGTATAGGATAGCTTTTGCTAAAAAGTGGAGTGAGACGTATTTGGGTTTCGACATCTTTTTTTTTTTTTTTTTTTTTTTTTTTTTTTTTTTTTTTTTTAAGGTATATGTCATAACTATTTTCATTGGCCTTTTTATGAAGGATTTTGTAGTGACAGGATTTCTGGTGGTCCTGAGTAAGAAGGAAAGCTGAATATTGATTATCTGTTTTGATAATTAAAATCTCGATTGATGTTATTGGATGGTTAAACCGGACTTATACAACTCAGGCTGTTATTCTCAATATACATTTAAGCATCCTCCAAGTGATTTTAATCTTTATAAACCAACTCTGGCAAAATCTTAGAGTTTACAAAATTCTGAACCGTAGCTATTTCCGTCCATTTTGAATGAGTATATATATACCGGTATCTCATTAAAAGATGGAATCCTGAAGTGATATCACTTACCTGAAGCCTTGGAAACTTACACGGACAATTAACCTAATCCAATTAATTTATTATGGTGGATTACCATCTAAAGTTTATTTGAAATGTAGGCCTACTTTATATCGACATTAAAGTGCCATTGGGACTGAATTTTGTTTTTAGAGAAGGTAGCCCTCACGATAGCCATGCACATATAGGCTGAAACATCTGTCAATTGATAACAATGAATATGATAGGGTAGCAACAATTTTCAGTTTT
The DNA here is from genome assembly GCF_036898095.1 of Palaemon carinicauda. Classification (NCBI taxonomy): domain Eukaryota; kingdom Metazoa; phylum Arthropoda; class Malacostraca; order Decapoda; family Palaemonidae; genus Palaemon; species Palaemon carinicauda. The sequence continues at coordinate 21,418,712 of NC_090738.1, read as the reverse complement.
TTCGTTTGCCTCTGATGTTAAATATATGGGAAATTAGAGAAGTTTTGTCTTTGGAAAATTATACACAATACGGTAAGAACATTCGGTAAGAATATGCAGTGGGATAGACTAGGCCTATATACAGTACACATATATGAACATACACATTAAGTATATATATATATATATATATATATATATATATATATATATATGTATATATATATATATATATAATTTATATATACATATATATACACATCTATGTTTATATATATATATGTATATATATATATTTATATATATACATATATATATTATATATATACAGTATATATACACGGTATATATATGTATTTATATATATATATATATATATATATATATATATATATATATATAGAAAGAGAGAGAGAGAGAGAGAGAGAGAGAGTATATATATATATATACACTTATACATATACATATATATATATAGTATATATATATATATATATATATATATATATATATATATACACTTATATATATATATATATATATATATATATATATATATATATATAGGTAGTAGGTTGGCTAGGGCACCAGCTGCCCGTTGAAACACTACCGCTAGAGAGTTATGGGGTTCTTTGACTGGCCAGACAATACTGCATTGCACCCTTCTCTCTGGCTACGGTTTATTTTTCCTTTGCCTACGTATACACCGAATAATCTGACCTATTCCTTACAAATTCTCCTCTGTCCTCATACACCTGACAACACTTACATTACTAAACAATTCCTCTTCATCCAAGGGGTTAACTACTGCACTGTAATTGTTCAGTTGCTGCTCTCCTCTTGGTAAGGGTAGAAGAGACTCTTAAGCTATGGTAAGCAGCTCTTCTAGGAGAAGGACACTCCAAAATCAAACCATTGTTCTCTAGTTTTGGGTAGTGCCATAGCCTCTGTACCATGGTCTTCCACTATATTGAGTTAGAGTTCTCTTGCTTGAGGGTACACTCGGGCACACTATTTTATCTTATTTCTCTTCCTCTTGCGTTGTTAAAGTTGTTATAGTTTATATAGGAGATATTTATTTTGGTGGTGTTCTTAAAATCTTTTATTTTTTCTTGTTTCCTTTCCTCACTGGGCTACTTTTCCCTGTTGGAGCCCTTGGGCTTATAGCATCTTGCTTTTGCAACTATGGTTGCAGCTTCGCTAGTAATAATAATAATAATAATAATAATAATAATGATAATATATATATATATATATATATATATATATATATATATATATATATATATATATATATATATCAAGATATTTTCCGCGAATGCAGTCTTTGGAAGACAAAAATATTGATTTTGGTCAGACTGTTGACTGACATTTTATCGGATATCTGAAAGTTTCTGTTATTTTATTTTAACGTTTTTAACAGGCATAGCTTTAATGAATAACGTTT
>NC_090738.1:21412286-21414786 GCF_036898095.1 Palaemon carinicauda | reverse complement strand
TCTTTTATTTTTATGAGTATTGCGTCATGTTTGAGAGAAAATACACAATTCTTATTTTGTGCCATGTGCCTTGGAATATTCCCATAAAACTTAGTGATAGATCTTATCTTTTTTTTTTTTTCGGGGACAAAGGGTGGGCGGAGCTAGCTTAGAGAGAGAGCCGTCTTGCTTTGCGTGAGTACACGTTCGACAGGGTTGCATAGATCAGATAGAGAATTCCAGCCTTAGGACATAGCCATCTCCCCCTCTCTCTAATACACATCTCAGTATGTTGTTTTAAAAGTGTTCAGTGACATATCAAAGTATTGATGTGACAGGGTTTTATAAACATAGTGAGTATTCATAAACATTCTCTTGGAGCTTTTGTAACTGGCCCTCTAATAAGGTGAAAGGTATTTGTATCGTGATCTGGTTATCTATTTTCATTAAGTACCAAACTTAAATATTGTATTCATATTTGATTTCAAGTAAAACAAGTGATTTTATAAATTTTTAAGTATCATTTCTTTTGCCTTAGTCTAAGGTTTATTGAGATATAATATTTCAAATCAAGCAATTATACAATTTTCAGATCATAACATTTTTCTCTTAATGTAAGTTTTGTTCAGACTTAACATTTCTAGTGATTTATTTGTTATAAGTAAATTCTTTCAAAGTATTTTAATATATATATATATATATATATATATATTATATATATATAGTATATATATACATATATATATTTATTTTTGCAAAGAGTGTATTATTTCAATCACGTGTTTAAATTAGTATTCACTCGTATCCTGTTAAAGAATCGAAGTATGTTGTTTGAACAAGTCTTAAGAATAATTACCCAGTTTGGTTTTGAGTGTACTTAAAAGACCTTTGAATATTCAGTGTTTTATATATTGCTATCTGGGAGTTATATTGCTGCCTCAGAGTTTGGGTATTAATATTTCCAAGTGTAACAGATTTAATGTAAAAGCAAACAGGTGAGTTTGAAATTCGAGAGGTTGTTTAGCTTGCCAGCCATAATATATATATATATATATATATATATATATATATATATATATATATATATTTATATACAAATTATACATACATATATACAACAAATGCAGCCATTTCTAGTCCACTCCAGGACAAAAGCCTCAGACATGTCCTTATTCGTGTCAGGGGTTTGGCCAGTTTTCATCACCATACTGGCCGGTACGGATTGGTGATGGTGGAAGATTTTCGTCTGATTGCTCGCAACCTACCAACTTATTGTTGGTGGCCCTGACTAGTAAAGCTTTATTGATCATGGCAGAACGTAAACCTTTGACTAAGTTAAGATATCCCTACTTAGAAAGGGATATATATATATATATATATATATATATATATATATATATATATATATATATATGTATATATATATAATATATATACTGTATAAATATATATCTATATATATACAGTATATATATATATATATATATATATATATATATATATATGTGTGTGTGTGTGTGTGTATATTTGTCACGTTCAGTGCTCTCCGTCCCTCAGGTAGGTGGGAGAGGTTGTAGTCATACCCCGGTGAGAGAGGGTGCGTGTGCGTAACATATAAAATACAGGTGTAAAGATTTCCAGTGGGAAAAGGCTTGATTTTTCGAGAATGATTATTAAAAAAAAAAACATTAGAAATAGAATTTGGTTTCCTCGCCCGAGAACAAGATATGCGCAGATAAAGAGAGGCGATATTGCCCACCTGACCAACATACACAGAATCCAAATAGTAGGCCTCTGTGGTAAATGTGCAGTCTATCTATGCTACAATTGTTACTGATGGGTTGTTTAGGATTCTGAATAAGTCGATTCTACTGGTTTATGCGTTTTAACATTATGTACTCTTTTATTTTATTCTTATCTGTATCCTTCAAGTTATCATGAAACCATTTGTAAGGTAATGGAAATGTGTAACTTACTGTTATTTTCCTATGAAAGTTGCGCATAGGCGTAAATGTTGTGCAGTAAGTTTTCTTAGCATGTACAGTTGGCCACACGAATTCATGGCACCCCTCTCTCTGAAGTGCACTCAGCCACACCCTTACTGCGCGAAGAGTTCCTGTGTTTTGCCCCTCCAACCACCTCTGCCGTCTCTTCCTATACTGGCTGGTTACTTCCCGATCACTAAGCAGTCTATTTGCTCAACCACTTCCTCAATATCTCTTCCATCCGTATTCGTCTACCACACTTCACTTCATACGGAGGAGTTGGCTTAACAGCCACGTTTATGCGTTCAAACCTCAAAATTTCTGCCCGTCTCTGTTGCTTTTCTCACGTCCTTTTAACTGCATGTTTAGCATTTTCCTTATCTGATGTTTGCAACGAGTTTTCTCTACTGTGTGGTAGAGTGATTTGGAAACAACATTATTACAAATAGCGAATGAACGCAATCAGTTTTATTAATGGTAGTAATGTCTTTTCCCTGTGCATCAAACCTTGTAATCGGTGTTTTTGTGTTTATGTC
>NC_090738.1:21399786-21407286 GCF_036898095.1 Palaemon carinicauda | reverse complement strand
TGCGTGCAAGGCAAATAACACGCATCACTTCTTTAAGAACAAATACTGAAAATGACAGCATATATTCTGGTGTTCCTCGGGTTAATGTTCTTGACCCATCACTTAGCATATTATATATTTATATGTGGTTTGGCCTAGAACATACGCTCGTTGCATATGCCGATGATGCTACTTTCTTTGCACCAATTCCATCTCCATGGCCGTAGTTCAAGATGTTCATATACGCCATAGTAATCCTCCAGCCATAAATAAAAGTATGGTTGTTGCTGAATCCCTTAATAAAGATCTCGCTAAAATTGGTACAAATTAATGCTCATGAAGTCGAATCCTAACAAAACTCAAAGTATGGTTGTAAGTAGGTCGAGCTTCTCAACATCCAGATCTCAACATTGTAATGTTTCTTTAACTCTATCCTTTTATTTTTTTTATTTTTTATTTTTTTTATTTTAGGTACGATTCTTGCCAGGAAATTCACTTATAAGAAACATATTTGGTCTGTTTCTTCTTCTAATGCACAAAAAAACTGGCTTATTGCGAAAGTCTTTCAAGATTTTGGTGATCAATCTATTCAGAAGATGTTTTAAATCTTTCATTCTACATTGTCTGGTCTTCAGCTGTTGATTCTCATCTTAATTTGTTGGACAGGAACTCACGGTCTATGAAATTTCTTGTTCCTGATCTAGATATTAATCTCTGGGACTGACGTTCAGTTATTGTTTGTATGCAGCTGCATAAGATTTTTTATCATAATTCTGACCATCCTTTGCATTCAGTTCTTCCCAGACCGTTCCATCCTGCACGTAATACTAGGTATACTGTTAATTCTAATAGTTATGCCTTCGTCGTCATAAGGCTCAATACAGTATTCTGAAAGTTTTATTCCAGCTGCGACCAAGTTGTGAAATAATCTTCCTAATCGGGTAGTTGAATCGGTAGAACTTCAAAAGTTAAAACTTGCAGTGAATGTTCTTATGCTGAACAGGCTGACATAAGTCTCTCACTGTAGTTTATATATGATAGATCTATTTTAACTTTGTTATTGATCTGAAAATACTTCATAATAATTATTTATTAATTCTCTTGTAGTTTATTTATTTTCTTATTTCCTTACAACACTGGGATATTTTTCCCTATCGGAGCCCTTGGCCTTATAACATCCTTCTTTTCCAAGTAGGGTTGTAGCTTAGCTAATAATGATAATTATAATAATAAAAATAATAATGATAATAATAATAAATGATAATAATGAGGATGATGATGATGATAATTATTAATAATTATAATAATTAATAATAAAAATAATAGTAATAGTAATTTAATAATAATAATAATTATTGATTAATAATCAATAATTGATAATTAATAATTGATAATAATAATAATAATAATAATATTAATAGGAAGAAGAAGAAGTAGTAGTAGTAGTAGTAGTAGTAGTAGTAGTAGTAGTACGGGTAAGGTGAAAAAACGAGGTTTAGGTGAATGATCAGACAATACTATACTGGTGCTAAAAGAATGGAAGAGGTTGGTTTATTTATACGTTTATCAGTAAAGTCAGCCAATAGTTTAAGGATGAGAGGAGAGTTAAATTTCGGCACAGTGATGCAACGATGGTAACAGATGGCTAACAGGAAAAGATTATCGTGCAAGGAAGGGATAATTGGATTGTACATCGTTGAACCAACTATAGTCCATTTCTTTTAGCGAGGCAGATTTGCACCGACTCGCAGCGGTGCCCTTTTAGCTCGGAAAAGTTTCCTGATCGCTGATTGGTTAGAATTATCTTGTCCAGCCAATCAGCGAGCAGGAAACTTTTCCGAGCTAAAATGGCACCGCTGCGAGTCGGTGCAAATCTGCCTCGCTAAAAGAAATGACTATAGCTCATTTATAGAAGTGAAATTCGAATGGTGAATGGAAAATAAGAAAGCACGTACGAGGACACTCCAAAATCAAACCATTGTCCTCTTGTCTTGGGTTGGGCCATAGCCTCTGTACCATGGTCTTCCACTGTCTTGGGTGAGAGTTCTCTTGTTTGAGGGTACCACTCGGGCACACTGTTCTATCTTATTTCTCTTCCTCTTGTTTTGTAATAGTTTATATAGAAGATATTGATTTTGATGTTGTTACTCTTCTTAAGATATTTTATTTTTCCTTGTTTCCTTTCCTCACTGGGTTATTTACCCTGTTGGAGCCCCTGGGCTTATAGCATCCTGCTTTTCCAACTAAGGTTGATACTCATCAAGTAATTATTATTATTATTATTATTATTATTATTATTTGCTAAGCTACAACCCTAATTGGAAAAGCGGGATGCTATAAGCCCAGGGGCTCCAACAGAGAAAATAGCCCAGTGAAGGAAGGAAACAAGGAAAAATAAAATTTTTAATAAGAGTAACAAATTCAAAATAAATATCTCCTATATAAACTATAAAACTTTAACAAAACAAGAGGAAGCGAAACAAGACAGAACAGCTGTCCGAATGTACCCTCAAGCAAGAGAACTCTAACCCCAGACAGTGGAAGACCATGGTACAGATACTATGGCACTACCCAAGACTAGAGAACAATGATTTGAATTTGGAGTGTCCTTCTTCTAGAAGAGCTGCTTACTATAGCTCAAGAGTCTCTTCTACCCTTACCATGAGGAAAGCAGCCACTGAACAATTACAGTGCAGTAGTTAACCCCTTGGGTTAAAAAGAAATTGTTAGGTAATCTTAGTGTTGTCAAGTGTATTAGGACAGAGGAGAATCTGTAAAGAATATGCCAGACTATTTGGTGTATGTGTAGGCAAAGTGAAAGTGAACAGTAACCAGAGAGATGGATCCAATGTAGTACTGTCTGGTCAGTCAAAGGATTCTATAACTCTAGTGGCAGTATCTCAACGGGTGGCTGGTGCCCTGGACAACCTACTACCTACAATATAATAATAATAATAATAATAATAATAATAATAATGGTACTAATAATAATAATAATAATAATCTAGTGTACTGAAATAGCGAAACATGTATGTAGAACAAAGTGGTTAAAAGAGTGGTTTGCGGTTGTTTGGTCGTAAGGTAGGAATGCTAGAAGAAAGTATTGTGAAAAAGTGTATATTCTGCATTTGTATGGAGGAAAGTAGAGGGAGGTATACAAGTGTTGGCGTGTAGAAGTAGAATAAATCCGGAACTTTGGTGCCAATGCTTTCAGAAGCATATGAGAAGTCAGGTGAGATGCACCACAATAATACACCACGTATTTAGTGCGCTGCTGGGTAGAATTTTTTGTAAGTCTGAGAAGTATTTTATCTCGGCGAAGTTGCTTACTTATTTTGTCTTAGATAACCCATCTACTGTATATCGAATTCCCTTCATGCACAATCTTATAAGAGTTTAAAATGTGGCTTCTATGTATGGGAATGAAAAAATACCAGAAAATTTTAATTTGACAAAGAAACTACCCTATCATTGTTCATAGTTCAAGTTGTTCATAAACGCCTTAGTAATCCTCCAGCCATAAATAACAGTTTGGTTGTTACGTTGTAGAGTCACTCGTTAGGACTGTAAACTTGAGGTACCCAGTTAGTTGGCTCTTCGTAGTGGGCGTTATTGGGTGAGATTTTGCGAGTTCTTTAGAAAGTGTGATTGAAATGGGAACCAGACAGTGTGTGCAATGTTTACTTAAGGAGACGAAAGTCGGAAATATTGATCAAGATACGAAAGTAAAAGTAAGTAAATAACCTCCATGGGATATTGAATTTGAGTTAGAAGTGAGAAGTGTTTGGTGTTGTTATTATTATTATTATTATTATTATTATTATTATTATTATTTGATAAGTTACGACCGTAGTTGGAAAAGTAGGATGCTATAAGCCCAAGGGCTCCAACAGGGAAAATAGCCCAGTGAGGAAAGGAAATAAACAATATGAGAAATTTAAGAACTTAAAATTAAAATGCTATGTTGTGTAAATAAGATATTTTTTATTTGAAAATTCAAATCGAATATATAGTGCTACTCAGTGAAAGTCTTTGCAAAGGAATTCTAGTGGAAATAAGGCAGGGGGCCCTGCTGTGCCGCTTTCTGCGAAAACGGGACTTGATAATGTGCTCAACTGTCATCCAGATATCTCTATATTGAGATAAATTTCTAGTTTGTTTTTTAATCTCTTTGGGAATCCTTTCTTACCTGTACATACTTTACTTTTACTTCAAGGGCTGCTTTTTTGGTCCTATACAGCAGTGGAGCACTACTCTCTACAGGGCCTATAGTCATTTTATCATATGCATTCCAAGGCATTCAGTATTTCACACCGCATATTGCCCGTTTATTGTCAAATACACATTATCAAAACACTCATAGAACAAGAAAATATTCACTTTGTCCTTGAAGTTACGACATCATTATTCATAATATATGTAAATATTTTTGAAAACGAGAAAGTGAAGCAACATTTTCCTAAATGATTATTTGTTCTGTTTTATATGTTGCTTTAGTTTTTATGTATAATCTGCAGACTACAATCTTACGTACCTCGATCTATCAATAATGACAGGTCTTCCAAAGATTGGTTCTTTTGATTTTAAGACAAGGCTAATTAGTGTCAATATAATAAATATTGTGAAATTATTTCGATATTCTAACTTAAGCTAATTACGGATGGTGGTAATTGCCTTGAAGTTAGAATGACTTTAATTAGAAACATATTTTAAAATTAGAGAAAATGTTTGACGGGGTAACTTGATTACTTAGTGTCGGTGATGGTTATTTTATATATATTAGGAAATGGAATGGGTTCTCAGACTAAATAAAAAATGATAAAACAGAACTAGTAAACATGCGTACTTTACTTTAAGGGCTACTTTCTGGTCCTATACAGCAGGGTAACCCTACTCCAGGACCTTCAGTCATTTTACCTATGCATTCCTAGGCATTCAGTATTTCACACCGCATAGTGTTCGTTTATTGTTAAATCCATATTATCGAAGCACTTAGAAAACAAGAAAGTCTTAAGCCTTAATATCATCAGTTTTTCATGTGTCTAGTGGGGGCTTATCATATAGTCTTCGGGCCGCATATATATTTGGAAGCTCTAGAACCTACAGTAGGCATATAGCTTAGTTCCAATAATTTGAAGCTATCTGTAACTTCTCGTGTCAACATGATTTGTTGGCTGCGCAATATGTAGCAATTCTCTTAAAAATTTTGACGTCTGGTTCTGATGATTTACACTGGCTGCATTAATAGGCAGACAGTGTAGATCAGTTTTAGGAGTGACCATTTCTATGGGTGGGACACCTTTTATCAGTCTTGCTCCTCTGTTTATTGTTTTGTAATTTCTTAAGTTCCACTTATGGTAGATTGTGACAGGTGGAGTGGCAAAAGTCAATCCTGGTAATAACCCAGTTTATCACAAGATTTTTTACAGAATGTTCGTCCAGGTATTTCTTTATAAAAGCAATGTTTCTAAGATGATAACCAGCAGTTTTATTTGGGCACTGAAAGGCAAGTTACAGCCAAGAGATACTCCTAGATCACGAACGTTACCAGATATCAGGGCAGAGTTTTTATTTATGTTTATTTGAATATCGATCAAGTTTCTTGGCTGTTTTTCTTTCCAACCACCATAAACTCAGTTTTATTTTAGTTGTATGTCATCCATTTAGTTGTATGTCATCCATTCCCTAACTCCGGTAAGAATTTGGTTTAGTGTGTTAACAGTGTCGTCTATATCATTTATAGGGAAGTAAAATTGTGTATTGTCGGCAAATAGTTTGAACTTCACTCCATGCCTTTGTAGTACTTTGGATATACTGTGTAATAAAATTGGGCCCAGTACACTCTCCTGTGGTACTCCTCAGTTTAAGGGTTCATATAAGGAATAAGAGTTTCTAATGTGGGCACACAGTAATTTCTGTCAACCAAGTAGTCTTTTAGATATTCAAATGTGTGTTTTTTTTTTGTGTGTGTGTTTTTTTTAATACCGAATGGCCGTAGATCACCACAGTTCGTCCACAACTATATCAAAAGCAGCAGTAATATCAAGAGACCACATTATGTGGTGTCCACATTTTCTTTTCTAGTTTAGTCATAAATAGTATTGCTTTTATTATCTTTGTTTGATACAGTTGGAAAGGTGTTGAAGTAAAATAGAAAACAAAAACTTAACTGAAGAAAACACGGAATTCAACTGACGAGCCAATACGACTCTTAAAGATAAAAGCTAATTAATGTCAATATGATTATAAACATAATTATATGCATATTTAAACTTCATTAACTTTTCCATATATATTTTCACGTCATAAGATGAATTTGAATAAGAAAATAATTAACCCATCATATCGACCTGCAAATAGAAAAATAGGGAGCAATTACATCCACTCCTCCCCCTACCCCACAACATACACCCTAATTAAAGCATAATAATGATATGGATATTATCCTCGCGTACGATGGAATTAAGGATAACTTCATTGAGATTGTTTGACCACCAGATAATCATAATCTGATGCTGTAATCATGAACGAGGTATAACTGGCGTACGGTCGCTGCCCTATTCATCCGAGGGCTGCGGTGTGGCGCCAGGGAAGAGATTGTGAGGGAGGTATAGGCGTGGCTGGATGGGACAATTGGAGGGGGGATTCCTTTGTTAGGATGTGCGTATGGGGAGGAATGAGATAGGGAAACGGAGGGAGGGAGGGAGATAATCTCTTAAATAGCATGAAGGAAACTGTGGCTCCTCATCCAAGTATCCAAATACACCCGTTTTCACATGCGGTGAAAATGTAAAAAAATTACTTACTAAATGGCATGATTTTCGTAAACGACGTGAATATGCATTTGATTTATTGAACTAGTGTAAGCGACCCGTCAAAAATGTACGGCTAAATATTTAGATATGCACAAACACAGACACACACGCTCCAGGATATGACTGCTCTCTCTTCCCTCTACCCGAGGGATAGAGAGAGAGAGAGAGAGAGAGAGAGAGAGAGAGACTTTCTCTTTATTATATGGGGGAGATGGGGTATCTATGAACTATGAGTTAACTCGTTGTAATCTTTTTTTTATTTTTGGTTATACTTAGCCCAGCCAGGAGCATCCTTTGTTAATGGTCTTGTAAATACTATAGGTCTATTGAAAATCTCAAGCTGTTCACTTTTCAGTTCTTTGTGCACCCTATTGAATAATCTGAGGACAGTGACATCAAATGACGATTTTTATATATGAATTTTTTGACATATTTGCTTTAATCAGTCTAGATTAATGTGTGTTTTTAAGTGTACAGCTACATGCTCTACGAAGAGTGTATTTTATTTTTTTATTTTTTTACTATATGTTGGATTAGTTCACGACATTTAATCTTGATGTGCCTCAGCTAGGTTTCCTGACAAAGTGACGTCCCACCAGAACGCCGATGTTGATGCTTTGAGAATAGGAAGATTTTTTTTAGACATTTGAGAGTAGTAAGCTGCAGGTATTGGCGGTAATAATGAAACTGAACATACATTAGGTGT
>NC_090738.1:21369786-21394786 GCF_036898095.1 Palaemon carinicauda | reverse complement strand
GTGCCATCATTGCATATCAAGCGGCGTATTGTTGGCATTACTGTGTTTTTGTAGAGTCTTTTAGGCCCCTAGCAGCACTCATTTTTTTATCTTCTACTTTATTGCCTCTGTTTCAACTTCCTTTCTTCCATCTTGCTGTGCAACTAATTTAACTTTCCCTTCATACGGCAATTGCCGGGTTTTATCCCATTTTGCACAGGGGTATTGAATGGCCTCCCAGGTCCCAGTGCACGACCATTTGGTTCAAATTCATTTGATCTTACTCAGTAAGCCAACTATATTATTATTATTATCATTATTATTATTTTTTTATGTATTATTATTATTATTATTATTATTATTATTATTATTATTATTATTATTATTATTATTAATATTACAAGCTGAGCTATAACACTAGTTGGAAAAGCAAGATGCTATAAGCCCAAAGGCTCCAATAAGGAAAAATAGCCCTGTTAAAGAAATAAACTTGGTTTTAAAACTAGAAAACTATAATAGAATACACGTTGATTTGAAACCGGAAAACTATAACCAAATAAACTTCATTTTAAATCAGAAAACTATAATAAAATAACATTAGTTTTAAATTCAGAAAACTGTAACAAATTAAGCTTATTTTTGAAACTATAAAACTATAATAAAATACTTCATTTTTAAAACAGGTAACTATAATAAAATAAACTTAGCTTTTAAATCGGTAAACTGTAATAAAACAAATTTAGTTTTGATACTAGAAACTGTAATAAAATAAACTCGGTTTTTTAAATCAGAGAACTATAATAAAATAAACTTATCTTTAAAACCAGAAAACAATGATAAAATAAACTTAGTTTTTAAATCAGAAAACTGGAATAAAATTAATTTTTTTTTAAACCAGAAAACTATAAGATAAACTTTGTTTTTAAATCAGAAAACTATAAGATAAACTTAGTTTTTAAATCAGAAAACTATAATAAAATAAACTGTTTTAAACCAGAAAACTGTATTAGAATAAACTTGGTTTTTAAATCAGCATATCTAAACCCCACAAAAAAACTGTGATAAGATAAACTTAGTTTTTAAATTAGAAAACTATAATAAAATAAACTTTTTTAAACCAGAAAACTATGATAAAATAAACTTAGTTTCTAACCCAGTAAACTATAACAAAGTAAACTTTATTTTAAAACCAGAAAACTAAAACAAAATAATTTTCTTTTGAAACCAGAAAACTATAACAAAATAAACTTATTTTCTAAATTAGTAAACTATAACAAAATAAAACTTAATTTTGCAACTAGAAAACTATAAAATTAAATTTTTTTTTGAAACTAGAAAACTATAACGAAATACCTTATTCTTTAAACTAGTAAGCTATAATAAACTTATAACTTAATTTTGAAACCAAAATCTAGAAAAATAGATTTAGTTTTTAAGCCAGGAAATTGACAAAATAAACTTATTTTTGAAACTAGAAAACGAGGACAAAATAAGCAATAAAAATTAAACTAGAAAACTAGAAAAATTTTGCTTTTGGAAGTTGAAAACAATAAAGAAAATACTTATTTTTGAACCTGTAAACTATAACAAAATAAACTTAATTTTGAAACGAGAAAATTTAAATAAACAGATTTATTTTGGAAACTAGAGAAATGACAAAATAAACACAAAATAAACACTTATTTTTAAACCAGGAAATAAATGCATAAATACACTACCTATTTACTGTTGTAAACTTATTTTTTAAACAGAAAACTATGGCAAAATAAGTTTATTTGGTTTTTGTGCATAATATATTTTTCACTACCTATTTACTGTTGTAAATCTGTCATTTATTTGCTCTCTTATGTACAGAATATATTTTACACTACCTATTTGCTGTTGTAAATCTGGAGTTTATTTGGTCTCTTATGTGCATAATATATTTTTCACTACCTGTTTGCTATTGTAAATCCTGGAATTTATTTGGTCTCGTTTGTACAGATTTTTTCACTACCTGTTTGCTGTTGTAAATATGGAATTTATTTGGTTTCGGTTGTACAGAATATTTTTTTACTGCCTGTTTGCTGTTGTATATCTGGAATTTATTTGGTCTCTTTAGTACAGAATATTTGTATCACTACCTGTTTGCTGTTGAAAATCTGGAATTTATTTGGTCTCTTTAGTACAGAATATTTGTATCATTACCTGTTTGCTGTTGAAAATCTGGAATTTATTTGGTCTCTTTAGTACAGAATATTTGTATCACTACCTGTTTGCTGTTGTAAATCTGGAACTTATTTGGACTCTTTAGTACAGAATATTTGTATCACTACCTGTTTGCTGTTGTAAATCTGGAATTTATTTGGTCTCTTTAGTACAGAATATTTGTATCATTACCTGTTTGCTGTTGAAAATCTGGAACTTATTTGGACTCTTTAGTACAGAATATTTGTATCACTACCTGTTTGCTGTTGTAAATCTGGAACTTATTTGGACTCTTTAGTACAGAATATTTGTATCACTACCTGTTTGCTGTTGAAAATCTGGAATTTATTTGGTCTCTTTAGTACAGAATATTTGTATCACTACCTGTTTGCTGTTGAAAATCTGGAATTTATTTGGTCTCTTTAGTACAGAATATTTGTATCACTACCTGTTTGCTGTTGTAAATCTGGAACTTATTTGGACTCTTTAGTACAGAATATTTGTATCATTACCTGTTTGCTGTTGTATATCTGGAATTTATTTGGTCTCTTTAGTACAGAATATTTGTATCACTACCTGTTTGCTGTTGTAAATCTGGAACTTATTTGGACTCTTTAGTACAGAATATTTGTATCACTACCTGTTTGCTGTTGTAAATCTGGAACTTATTTGGACTCTTTAGTACAGAATATTTGTATCACTACCTGTTTGCTGTTGAAAATCTGGAATTTATTTGGTCTCTTTAGTACAGAATATTTGTATCACTACCTGTTTGCTGTTGAAAATCTGGAATTTATTTGGTCTCTTTAGTACAGAATATTTGTATCATTACCTGTTTGCTGTTGAAAATCTTGAATTTATTTGGTCTCTTTAGTACAGAATATTTGTATCACTACCTGTTTGCTGTTGTAAATCTGGAACTTATTTGGACTCTTTAGTACAGAATATTTGTATCACTACCTGTTTGCTGTTGTAAATCTGGAATTTATTTGGTCTCTTTAGTACAGAATATTTGTATCACTACCTGTTTGCTGTTGTAAATCTGGAATTTATTTGGTCTCATTAGTACAGAATATTTGTATCACTACCTGTTTGCTGTTGTAAATCTGGAACTTATTTGGACTCTTTAGTACAGAATATTTGTATCACTACCTGTTTGCTGTTGTAAATCTGGAATTTATTTGGACTCTTTAGTACAGAATATTTGTATCACTACCTGTTTGCTGTTGTAAATCTGGAATTTATTTGGACTCTTTAGTACAGAATATTTGTATCACTACCTGTTTGCTGTTGAAAATCTGGAATTTATTTGGTCTCTTTAGTACAGAATATTTGTATCACTACCTGTTTGCTGTTGTAAATCTGGAACTTATTTGGACTCTTTAGTACAGAATATTTGTATCACTACCTGTTTGCTGTTGTAAATCTGGAATTTATTTGGTCTCATTAGTACAGAATATTTGTATCACTACCTGTTTGCTGTTGAAAATCTGGAATTTATTTGGTCTCTTTAGTACAGAATATTTGTATCACTACCTGTTTGCTGTTGTAAATCTGGAATTTATTTGGACTCTTTAGTACAGAATATTTGTATCACTACCTGTTTGATGTTGTAAATCTGGAACTTATTTGGACTCTTTAGTACAGAATATTTGTATCACTACCTGTTTGCTGTTGTAAATCTGGAACTTATTTGGACTCTTTAGTACAGAATATTTGTATCACTACCTGTTTGCTGTTGTAAATCTTGAATTTATTTTGTCTCTTTAGTACAGAATATTTGTATCACTACCTGTTTGCTGTTGTAAATCTGGAATTTATTTGGTCTCATTAGTACAGAATATTTGTATCACTACCTGTTTGCTGTTGTAAATCTGGAATTTATTTGGTCTCTTTAGTACAGAATATTTGTATCACTACCTGTTTGCTGTTGTAAATCTGGAACTTATTTGGACTCTTTAGTACAGAATATTTGTATCACTACCTGTTTGCTGTTGTAAATCTGGAACTTATTTGGACTCTTTAGTACAGAATATTTGTATCACTACCTGTTTGCTGTTGTAAATCTGGAACTTATTTGGACTCTTTAGTACAGAATATTTGTATCACTACCTGTTTGCTGTTGAAAATCTTGAATTTATTTGGTCTCTTTAGTACACAATATTTGTATCACTACCTGTTTGCTGTTGTAAATCTGGAATTTATTTGGTCTCATTAGTACAGAATATTTGTATCACTACCTGTTTGCTGTTGTAAATCTGGAATTTATTTGGTCTCTTTAGTACAGAATATTTGTATCACTACCTGTTTGCTGTTGTAAATCTGGAACTTATTTGGACTCTTTAGTACAGAATATTTGTATCACTACCTGTTTGCTGTTGAAAATCTGGAATTTATTTGGTCTCTTTAGTACAGAATATTTGTATCACTACCTGTTTGCTGTTGTAAATCTTGAATTTATTTGGACTCTTTAGTACAGAATATTTGTATCACTACCTGTTTGCTGTTGTAAATCTTGAATTTATTTGGAATCTTTAGTACAGAATATTTGTATCACTACCTGTTTGCTGTTGTAAATCTTGAATTTATTTGGACTCTTTAGTACAGAATATTTGTATCACTACCTGTTTGCTGTTGTAAATCTTGAATTTATTTGGTCTCTTTAGTACAGAATATTTGTATCACTACCTGTTTGCTGTTGTAAATCTTGAATTTATTTGGACTCTTTAGTACAGAATATTTGTATCACTACCTGTTTGCTGTTGTAAATCTTGAATTTATTTGGACTCTTTAGTACAGAATATTTGTTTCACTACCTGTTTGCTGTTGTAAATCTTGAATTTATTTGGACTCTTTAGTACAGAATATTTGTTTCAATACCTGTTTGCTGTTGTAAATCTTGAATTTATTTGGTCTCTTTTGTACAGAATATTTTTTTCACTACCTGTTTGCTATTGTAAATCTGGAATTTATTTGGTCTCTTTTGTACAGAATATTTTTTTCACTACCTGTTTGCTGTTGAAAATCTGGAATTTATTTGGACTCTTTAGTACAGAATATTTGTATCACTACCTGTTTGCTGTTGTAAATCTGGAATTTATTTGGTCTCTTTTGTACAGAATATTTTTTTCACTACCTGTTTGCTGTTGTAAATCGAATTTATTTGGTCTCTTTTGTACAGAATATTTTTTTCACTACCTGTTTGCTGTTGAAAATCTGGAATTTATTTGGACTCTTTAGTACAGAATATTTGTATCACTACCTGTTTGCTGTTGTAAATCTGGAATTTATTTGGTCTCTTTTGTACAGAATATTTTTTTCACTACCTGTTTGCTATTGTAAATCTGGAATTTATTTGGTCTCTTTTGTACAGAATATTTTTTTCACTACCTGTTTGCTGTTGTAAATCAGGAATTTATTTGGACTCTTTAGTACAGAATATTTGTTTCACTACCTGTTTGCTGTTGTAAATCTTGAATTTATTTGGACTCTTTAGTACAGAATATTTGTTTCAATACCTGTTTGCTGTTGTAAATCTTGAATTTATTTGGTCTCTTTTGTACAGAATATTTTTTTCACTACCTGTTTGCTATTGTAAATCTGGAATTTATTTGGTCTCTTTTGTACAGAATATTTTTTTCACTACCTGTTTGCTGTTGTAAATCTTGAATTTATTTGGACTCTTTAGTACAGAATATTTGTTTCACTACCTGTTTGCTGTTGTAAATCTTGAATTTATTTGGACTCTTTAGTACAGAATATTTGTTTCACTACCTGTTTGCTGTTGTAAATCTTGAATTTATTTGGACTCTTTAGTACAGAATATTTGTTTCACTACCTGTTTGCTGTTGTAAATCTTGAATTTATTTGGTCTCTTTAGTACAGAATATTTGTTTCACTACCTGTTTGCTGTTGTAAATCTTGAATTTATTTGGACTCTTTAGTACAGAATATTTGTTTCACTACCTGTTTGCTGTTGTAAATCTTGAATTTATTTGGACTCTTTAGTACAGAATATTTGTTTCACTACCTGTTTGCTGTTGTAAATCTTGAATTTATTTGGACTCTTTAGTACAGAATATTTGTTTCACTACCTGTTTGCTGTTGTAAATCTTGAATTTATTTGGACTCTTTAGTACAGAATATTTGTTTCACTACCTGTTTGCTGTTGTAAATCTTGAATTTATTTGGTCTCTTTTGTACAGAATATTTTTTTCACTACCTGTTTGCTATTGTAAATCTGGAATTTATTTGGTCTCTTTTGTACAGAATATTTTTTTCACTACCTGTTTGCTGTTGTAAATCTGGAATTTATTTGGACTCTTTAGTACAGAATATTTGTATCACTACCTGTTTGCTGTTGTAAATCAGGAATTTATTTGGACTCTTTAGTACAGCATATTTGTATCACTACCTGTTTGCTGTTGAAAATCTGGAATTTATTTGGTCGCTTTAGTACAGAATATTTGTATCACTACCTGTTTGCTGTTGTAAATCTGGAATTTATTTGGTCTCTTTAGAACAAAATATTTTTTTTTCACTAACTGTTTGCTGTAGTAAATCTGGAATTTATTTGGTCTCTTTTGTACAGAATATTTTTTTCACTACCTGTTTGCTGTCAATCGGGAATTTATTTGGTCTCTTATGTACAGAATATTTTTTTTCATAACATATTTTCTGTTTTAAATCTGGAATTTATTGGGTCTCATTTCATGTACAGACTTATTTTTTTCATTACCTGTTTGCTGTTGTAAATCAAGCATTTATTTGGTCTCTTATGTTCAGAATGTTTTTTTTTTTATGCTTATATCAACTTTTTCTCAACATCAATTTTTAAAGACGTCATAACAAAAAATCTTAAAATATATTGAAAGTTAAACAAGAAACATTGTTTGTCGCTTTGTTGCATTCCCCTTTCCTATTTTTTTTTTTTCATATTGATAAAGTTATTACTGTTTAATCCCCTTATTTTAGAGATGTCTCAAAGTTTAGATGCTTTTTTCAATTTATTTTTGTTCATATATTTATCATAAACAATTCGAAATTTCGATTTAAAATTTGATTTGATATTTCATATATTTTGATTTTCAATGCATGCATTTTAACTATCTGTCTTTTGAATTGTTTAATTAGTGCATAACTCGAGCAAGTATGAGGATTTTCGGTTGTTGTTTTTATTTTTGCTGTTTTTGTTCAGTGTTACGGAGTGTGACCAAGTAATTTAACGTTCGAATGGGGAGTTCGTCACGGGTTGATTGCCACCTGCACTTCCAACGGTTTGTTCTTATTCTTATTTTCTATTGCTTTCGCAAACGGTTATCATTTCGCTTATTTAAGTATCCTGTTATCTTTTTTTATCTCTTTTGTATACCATTTCAACGATAGTAAATATCTCTCTCCCTATCTTTTATCTCTTTTGTATCTCATTTCTATCTCTCTCTCTCTCTCTCTCTCTCTCTCTCTCTCTCTCTCTCTCTCTCTCTCTCTCTACTCTTTGCCAAAAGGCGCTGTCCCAGGGGAAGCATGATTTCGTGGTCCAGGAGCCAAATGATTTGCGGCGAAACGCGCTAACAAGACATGGCAATGTTATCATTATCCAGGGCAATATTTACCCTTTGGAATGGGCTACCGAAGGCTTCATTAACTACAGTCAGTTTGAAGCTCGTTTCAGACAAACCTAGGTTAAGTGTTTCTTATTATTTTGGTTTATTTATTTATTTTTTGAACGGAGGAATTTTATGTACGCTAACTTTGATCTTATTTCCATAGGCAATGCGATTATACGCAGACTCTAGAGGTGCTCAGTGTTGTCTTCGTGTTTGTTATACTGCAATAGTTAAACTATCCTTTGTTATTAGTTTGTATTTTCGGATTATATAAAGTTTTGATAGTTTTAAGAGGTTAACAATGGCAAATGAGATAGCCTGGTTTGATGCTAAGGTTGCAGGTAGTAGGTTGGCTAGGGCACCAGCCACCCGTTGAGATACTACCGCTAGAGAGTTATGGGGTCTTTTGACTGGCCAGACAGTACTACATTAGATCCTTCTCTCTGGTTACGGTTCACTTTCCTTTTGCCTACACATACACCGAATAGTCTGGCCTATTCTTTACAGATTCTCCTCTGTCCTCATACACCTGACAACACTGAGATTAACAAACAATTCTTCTCCACCAAAGGGGTTAACTAATGCACTGTAATTGTTCAGCGGCTACTTTCCTCTTGGTAAGGGTAGAAGAGAGAATTTAGCTATGGTAAGCAGCTCTTCTAGGAGAACGACACTCCAAAATCAAACCATCGTTCTCTAGTCTTGGGTAGTGTCATAACCTCTGTACCATGGTCTTCCACTGTCTTGGGTTAGAGTTCTCTTGCTTGAGGGTACACTCGGGCACACTATTCTATCTAATTTATCTTCCTCTTGTTTTGTTTCCTTTCCTCACTGGGCTATTTTTCCCTGTTGGAACCCCTGGGCTTTTAGCATTCTGCTTTTCCAACAAGGGTTGTAGCTTAGCAATTAATAATAATAATTATAGTCAATGGAAGTAACTACAGAGAGAGAGAGAGAGAGAGAGAGAGAGAGAGAGAGAGAGAGAGAGAGAGAGAGAGAGAGAGAGAGAGAGAGAGAGAGAGAGAGAGAGAGAGAGAGAGAGAGAGAGAGAAAAAAAATAAAATTTTTACATTAAATACTACATACTAAGTTATCATTGTAGATCACTTTTCTATATACCTGGATAATGATCTAGATCTTATTATGTCAAAATAGAAGAGTTGAAAGTTAAGTATTAGTAAGAGTATTGTAAAGTATGTTTTGACCACAATCTTTTTTATTGTCTTGAAGTTAATTTATCTATGATAATTGCTTATTTTTCCTTTATTCCTTGTTTTCTAGTATTCTTGGGTACCAGCATAGGATTTTTTTTTTATCCTGAAGTTGATCCTTGTGGATTTTGGAAAATGGAAGGTTAGAGAGAGACTTGGAGTAATGCTGTGTTTCTTGCATAGTTCTTGTATCTCCTGATGGAGGGCTTGGTGAGTTTGAGTCCGAATTAAGATTAATTAAATATTACCCTTAACAAGGATAAAAGGTTAATATTTTTGTCAAATGCAGGTTAAGCTACCTACCTTTACATTACATATTTACTTTAAAGACTGTTTGGTCCTGTCTTATACGTAAAAGACCTGGTCCAGATGGATCTACAAATTTTGTGTGTCGTATACACTCTTAAACATTTAAAAAATTATATTAGTAAAGAAACGAAAGCAATTCATTGCTATGTTTTAAAATGACATTGTTCCTATCCCTGTCCACACTATCGAGCATGTTCGACGGGCAAACAGTGATACCAGACCACAATAGGTTGTGAGAATGAGGATCCATGACGCCAGAAGCAGGAAAACCAGTGGCAGCGATCTGGCAAGACACTGTTGCCAGATCCCTGCCTGCGGTTTTCCCGCTTCTGACGTCATCATCCCTCATTCTCACTACCCATTGTGGTATAGTACCACTGTTTGCCCGTCGAGCATGCTCGATAGTGTGGACAGAGCTTTAAAAAGAGGGCACTCCCGAATAAATCTTGACTTGCCAAATGAAGAATGCAAAATAGACTTTCTGGTAAAGGCTGCCTGGGGAAAGAACTTCCATTGATTTGAGCATTCTTGAAGTGTTGTAAACTTTGTAGAGGCTGTGCAGTGAGTGCAAGTGTTGTTGTAGTCAGTGATTTTAGCCTTCTGGAAGCATTGTAGACAGTCGAGGCGGTTAAAGGAGAGAACTACCAAGTATAAAACCTACGGTTATGACAAGTCCACATTGACTTACTATCATTCTTAGCTTTAAATGTTGTTTACACCGTCAGAGATCTGCTGTAATATAAGAATAATTAATCTTCCAAATCAGGCAGTTGAATGGTGGAACTTCAGAAGTTCAAACTTGCAGCAAATTTTTTTATGTTGAAAAGGCGGACAGAAGTCTTTGTATAGTTTATATTTGAAAGGTCTCTTTTATTGTTGTTACTGTTCTTGAAATATTTCAACTATTCAATACTTCTCTTGTACTTCATCTATTTCTTTATCTCCTTTCTTCACTTGGCTATTTTTTCCCTGTTGGAGCCCTTGGGCTTATAGCTTCCTGCTTTTTCAACTAGGGTTGTTGCTTAGCTAGTAACAACAACAACAACAGTAATAATAAAAATGATAATACTACTAATAACAACAATCATCATCATCATCATCATGTGAATGATATCCATTTGTATAAATTACAACCGTGTCTGACTAGGATGACTACGTAAATTAAAGACTAATGGTTGATTTCTTTAGAGACAATAATTAGCATAACTACTGTTATTTAAAAAGAATGGATGACGATTCATAGAATTAATAGCTTATTTGTAAATATTTTACTTATTGTATGTTCGAATTATTATGCGTTTACAGTTGCCAATGTCTTCACTTTTACCAATGAAAGGTTTCATTAACGAAGTCTCACATTTCGATTTTTAAAATTTCACTTTCGATTGGTTAATTCTAACAACTAAATTAATATTTTTTATTTTGTTAGTCTTAGTAATGTAGAGCATTCACTTCTGCTGATATCGCTGTTATTGGTCTTCCAGGAATCGATTTTAATTTAAAAAAAAAAAAAAAATCAACGTTTCAGAATTAGTTACTCAGATATGCTGCTCAATTTATTCTCGATTATTTTATGAATTTAAGTCTGGGTTTGAACCAGTTGTCTATAAGGAAAATATTGAGATATTGTTCACACAATTATATATTAAATTCCTCACACGAATTTACTTTAAAGGAAGAACTATTCTTATCTGATTGTGCTCATGTGTAGAATATATTACCTCAATTATTTTACGATTGTAATGACATCATTGTTTTAATTCTATTTTCTATTCTGGAAGTATAGAAATATTGTTCAGATAATTAGTTTTTTTTTTTCACCACTTCAAAGCGATACGAAGATTGATTATTTAATTTCAGTTCGTTGATTCTATTGGAAATGGCTATTTGAGCGAGCGAAGTTTTATTTCTGTTCGCCGTTTTTGTCCGACATCCTCCAGGATATGAGCATTTGAGAGAGCGAAGGTCGTTGCCCAAGTCTTTTATTCTTTTTAAATTGAAGTTATGAGTTAAGTTGGTGCCATTCTCCTATTCTTACTTTAACGCTTATTTTTATTTCATTCGAATTTATCCATTTGTTCTATTTTGAAGACGTGAACTGTATCCTTAAAAGTCATTTATATATTTTTGTTATTGTTTTCAGGTTTTTAATACATGGTTTGCTGTGGGACCATTCTCAAGGCCTTCTTTAAAAGAGCGAGACTTAATTTGCAAGCACAAGATTTGTTGAATTTCAAACAACAACTGCAGCATTACTCAACCTGCTACATAAGGTAAGAATATTTTGTTTTTAGAATGAAGTAATTTTTTTTTTCTTTTTTTTTAGAAGGTAGGATTTTAAAAGGTAGATTTTTTTTATTAGAAGGTAGGAATATTTTACTAGAAGGTAAGAATATTTTTTACTAGAAGGTAGGATTTCAGAAGGTATATTTTTTTTATTATTATTAGAATGTAGGAATTTTTTGTTATTGGAAGGTAAAAATTATTTTGCTGTTAAAAGTTACGACATTTTTTATTAGAACGTAAGAATTCTATTTTATTAGAAGATGTCTTTTATTTTGTTATTAAAAGATAATTTTTTATCAAAAGATTTCCTTTGCTATTCAAAGGTATATTTTCTTTATTAGAAGGTAGGAACCATTTGTTATCAGAAGGTAAGCATTTTATTATTACTGGGCCTTTCCTATTAAAAGTAAGAAATTTGTTGTTATTCGAAGGTAGATTTTTTTTGGGGGGGGGGAGAGAGGCAAGAAAGTAGGATTTTTTTTTTATTAAAAGGTAAATTCTTTTTATTAGAGGGTAGGACATTTTTGTTATTAGAAGGTAGATTTTTTGTTATTGGAAAATCGTAATTTTTTTGTTATTAGAATGTAGGATTTTTTTTTATTAGAACATATAATTTGTTTGTTATCAGAAGGTAGAAATTTTTTTAGAAGATAGAATTTTTTATGAAAAGAATTTTTTTTTTGTTATTACAAAGTAAGAATTGTTTTGTTATTAAAATGTAGATTTTATTTGTTATTAGAATCTAGATTTGTTTAGGTATTAGAAGTTAGATTTTTTCTTATCAGAACGTAGGATTTTTTTATTGGAAGGTAAGGTTTTTTTTTTTTTTTAACGAGAAGATAGAATTTTCCTTTTATTAGAGGGTATGATTTTTTTTATGTTATTATAAGGTAAGAATTTTTCTTTATACACTATAGAATTTTGTTATAGAAATATATAAATTTTTTGTTAAAAGGAAAATATTTTTTAATAGATTTTTTTGTTATTAGAAGGTAGGATTTCTTTTTTTTAAATTAGAGGATATAATTTTTTATTAGATGATAGGTAGGAATTTTTTATTAGAAGATTGATTTTTTTTTTATTGGAAGGTAGGAATTATTTTTTATTAGAAGATAGACTTTTGTTATTAGGAGGTATGTTTTTTTTATTGAAAGATAGAATATTTTTTTGTAATTAGAAGGTAGGATTTATTTATTAGAGGATAGATTTTTTAGGAGATGGATTTTTTTATTAGGTAGTGATTTTTTTTTATTAGAAGTTGGAATTTTTTTTTTTTTGTTATTAGAAGGTACGATTTTTTTTTTATTAGAAGATAGAATTATTTTCTTATTAGAAAGTATGATTTTGTTTTCTTATTAGAAGGTAGGATTTTTTTGGGGGGGTTATTAGAAGGTAAGAAGTTTTTTTTTATCAGAAGGTAGAAGTTTTTGTTATAGAAGGCAGCAATTTTTTGTTATTAGAAGGTAAGAATTTATTTTCATTAGAAGGTAGGACATTTTTTCTTATTAGAAGGTACAATTTTCTTGTTATTAGAAGGTAAGAAGTTTTTTTATTAGAAAGTAGGAATTTTTTTCATATTAGAAGGTATGATTTTTTTTTTTATTAGAAGGTAGGAATCTTTTTTATTAGAAGGTAGAATTCTTTTGTTAGAGATGGTAGCAATTGTTTTTTATTAAAAGGTAAGTAGTGTTTGTTATTAGAAGGTAGGAATTTTTATTATAAGGTAGAATTTTCTTGTTATTAGAAGGTAGATTTTTCTTATTAATAGAAGGTAGGGTTTTTTTTTTCATTAGAAGGTAGGATTTTTTTTATTAGAAGGTAGGATTTTTTTTTTTATTAGAAGGTAGAATTTTTTGTTATTAGAAGGTAGGATTTTTTTTAATAGAAGGTAGAAATTTTGTGTTGTTAAAAGGTAGGAATTTTTTTATAAGGTAGATGTTTTTTGTTATTAGAAGGTAGGAATTTTTTGTTATCAGAAGGTAGGATATTTTTTAATAGGTAGAAATTTTTTATTATTAAAAGGTAGGAATTTTTTTTATAAGGTAGATGTTTTTTTGTTATTAGAAGGTAGGAATTTTTTTTATTATAAGGTAGGATTTTTTTCAATAGAAGGTAGGAATTTTTTGTTATTAGAAGGTAAGATTTTTTTTAATAGAAGGTAGGATTTTTTTTAATAGAAGGTAGGAATTTTTTGTTATTAGAAGGTAGGATTTTTTTTAATAGAAGGTAGGATTTTTTTTTAATAGAATGTAGGAATTTTTTGTTATTAGAAGGTAGGATTTTTTTTTAATAGAAGGTAGGATATTTTTTTAATAGAAGGTAGGAATTTTTTGTTATTAGAAGGTAGGATTTTTTTTAATAGAATGTAGGAATTTTTTGTTATTAGAAGGTAGGATTTTTTTTAATAAAAGGTAGGATTTTTGTTAATAGAAGGTAGGAATTTTTGTTATTAAAAGGTAGGAATTTTTTTTAATAGAAGGTAGGATTTTTGTTATTAAAAGGTAGGAATTTTTTGTTATTAAAAGGTAGGAATTTTTTGTTATTAGAAGGTAGGATTTTGTTATTAAAAGGTAGGAATTTTTTGTTATTAAAAGGTAGGATTTTTTTTTAGTAGAAGGTAGGATTTTTTTTAATAGAAGGTAGGAATTTTTTCTTATTAAAAGGTAGGAATTTTTTTTACTAGAAGGTAGGATTTTTGTTAATAGAAGGTAGGAATTTTTTGTTATTAAAAGGTAGGAATTTCTTTTTATTAGAAGGTAGGATTTTTTTTAATAGAAGGTAGGAATTTTTTGTTATTAAAAGGTAGGAATTTTTTGTTATTAAAAGGTAGGAATTTTTTGTTATTAGAAGGTAGGATTTTTTTAAATAGAAGGTAGGAATTTTTTGTTATTATAAGGTAGGAATTTTTTTTTATTAGAAGGTAGGATTTTTTTTAATAGAAGGTAGGAATATTTTGTTATTAAAAGGTAGGAATTTTTTTTATTAGAAGGTAGGAATTTTTTGTTATTAAAAGGTAGGAATTTTTTTATAAGGTAGATGTTTTTTGTTATTAGAAGGTACGAATTTTTTGTTATTAGAAGATAGGAATTTTTTGTTATTAGAAGGTAGGAATTTTTTTTGTTATTAGAAGGTAGGATTTTTTTTTGTTATTAGAAGGTAGGAATTTTTTTGTTATTAGAAGGTAGGATTTTTTATGTAAGGTAGATTTTTTTTTTGTTATTAGAAGGTAGTAGTTTTTTTTATTAGATGGTAGGAATTTTTTATGTGAAGGTAGAAATTAGTTTTTAATAGAAGGTATGATTTTTTTTATTAGAAGTTATAAAATCTTGTAACTAAAAAGTAGAATTTGTTTTATTAGAAGGTAAGAATCTTTTGTTATTGGACGACAGGAATTTAGTTTATTTAAAGTTGGGGCTTCTGTCTTTAGAATCTTATCGGAGTGTAGGAATCTTTTGTTATTGGAAGGTATGAATTTTTCATCTGAAGATTTTTTCATGACAAGGTAGAATATTTTATTTGAAGCTTTTTTTGTTGTCCCGTTCTATTATTAGAAAGCAGAAATATTTGGACCATGTTTCCATAACCACGAACTTTGAGTTTTAGCTTTTTAATAGATTCTCAAAATGCAAATCTACAAAATAATACCACACAAAAATGTTTAGACACAGTTGTGGTCAGGTATCTACAACGAGATTGTAATCTTAGACGGATTTAACGGTGGGATCTTACTGGTAAAAGAAACGAGAGAAGTGCCAGTCAAAATCTAAGGAGCACTAGAAAACTAATTCACCCAACCCCTCTCGTGTGCGTATATGTGTGTGGCCTAATTGATAGATTACTCGAAAGGGTGGAAAATAAAGCATCTCGAAATGAGATAGGCCTATTGGTGGTGGTCTGTCCTCTCGGATTGCTCCGCCGTGAGGCACTTCGGAGGATCCACTGCGGATCTTAATAGCCTAAGCTGATGCCTTGCCACTCCTTAGTTTCGATTTCAGGAAATCCAGGAGGGGGAAGACCTCCGAAGGATCTGTAGCAAGAACTCGCTTTGGGAATACGGGAAAGAGAGACAGTTCATTGTTACAGTGATAAGGTGGTCTGTATCAGTGTCATTTTTCAGTGCCATGGTCGCTTCAGTCTTTCTTTAATGTTTTGTTAGGAATCGTGGAAGTCAAGTTTCACCATCGTTGTTTGGTTTCTGGTTGGTGTTCGATTCATATACGTGAAGAGAATGAACACTTGCATGGCATTGCTTTTGCATTGTCCTGCGTGTCTGAAAGTGATACGTTCAAGTCGATTTAGGTATGCGCAATATACATACTTCACTTACATTAAGGGATGCTTTCCTGTTCCTCTCACGCAAGCGAACCGTTCTCACTACAGGACCTACAAAATGAGTTCGTCGTTTTTTCCGTATCACACTATACGTACTTTATGTTCATTGACAAATCCATATTATCGAAGCACGTACTTTAAACACCAAAGTGTAAACGATTTAGTTCCGTTATTTATTTTAAACAAATTTCTGGCATTTTTTTCAGTGTCTTGAGTAGAGAAAATAATAATTTTCCTCATGTAAAGTACAGTAATATATATTCTTGATTTTTACATAAACCTTTACAGTAACATCAGCGTATTTTACTGTAATATTTATTTTTATGTAATTGAGATTAGAGAAAAGTTTGATTATTGTATGCTGACCACCCTTTGCATTCATTTCTTCCCGGAGAATACCATCATGTTCGGAATTCTAGGTATGCAGTTAATTCTAATAGTCATACCTTATCCTTCTTGAGGCTCAATTATACACAGTATTCTAGAAGTTTTATTCCAGCTGTGAGAAGTTTTATTCCAGCTGTGACCAAGTCGTGGAATGATCTTCCTAACTTGCAGCTAGTGTTTTTATGTCGAAAAGGCTGACGTACGTCTCTTTTTACAGTTTATTTATCCCTGTTGGAGGTCTTGGACTTATATCATCCTGCTTTTCCAACTAGGGTTGTAGTTTAGCTAATAATAATAATAATAATAATAATAATAATAATAATCATGTATATTGTCACGAAGAAAATTGCCCTGGTATGCAACGAGGTTAGTATGATATTGCAAGTCCAATTGAAAAATATCTTTATTTGGCCCATAGCTTTGAATGTTCTCAATTTTTTTTTTATGTAGCTCTATTATCGAAAATTCTATCATAGTTATCCAAACTAGAGTTTTTAATTTTAAGAAGTATTTATTGAAATTTTGATGAAAAAAAAATCTGTTGCTAGTTGTTATCGACATTTCTATCATTATGAAAAACAGAATTTTTTATTTTAAAGTATTTATAAAATTTTTATTATGAAAATAAAAACCATACACTTTTCAGTAGCTAGTTGTTATCGACATTTATATATCATCTTTATTAAAACTAGATTATATTTTTTTAAGGAATATTTATGAAAAATTTAAATGACTTTTTTTTTTTTTCGGAAGCTAGTTGATATCGATATTGTATCATCGTGATCAAAACTCTATTCTTTTATTTAGAGATATTTATAAAGTTTTAATATGAAAATAGAAAATGAATTCAATTTTTTTGTTCAAGGGTTGCAAACCGATTTGTTATCATGACATTGTAATATTCTAACTGGAAAAATACATTAATTAGGTGTTAACATTTAAAGAATACAGTATCTAACTTTACCATTAAAGGATTAATGTTATATATGTTGTTGGTAAATGCATTAGTTAGAGATTAATGATTAAGTGACGATTTACGGAATATCTTTCATAAATATTAATTTAAATAAAAATGTGAAGTATTTATTTATTCTCTCATTTTAAAATTAACTTTGTAAAAAAGGGCATTGATGTATTTGAGTTTTAAGGTTTTTATAAAATGTACATTACATCACTGCATTATTCACAACAGTGTATGCTGTATCGTAAATATACTGGACAGTAATTCCTTAGAAAGTCAGTTTTAATTTTTTACAATCCCTTTAACAACTTATTGTAAAATAAGATACATTTAAACTCTCTCTCTCTCTCTCTCTCTCTCTCTCTCTCTCTCTCTCTCTCTCTCTCTCTCTCTCTCTCTCTCTCTCTCTCTCATATAGGAGGTTTCTCCCAATTCGCTTCTCACGGTCTATAGAATATTTACAACAAGCTGCTACTCTGATAGACAGCAATTCAAAATAGATTGATAAGAGTAAGCTTCGTCACATCCAGGCTAAGATCTTTTATTAGCAGCTCTTGGCTAAAACGAAAGAGATGTTTTTGTATACTAAGATCTCACTGTGAAGAAACGTGACTGAGACTTTGAGGTAAACAATGTTTTTTTTTTATGTATGTACTAGAATTAAATTCAATTAAACGATGGTCTCTTACTGTGAAGAAACGTGACTAAGACTTTGAGGTAATCAATATTTTTTTTATTCATGTACTATAATTCAAATTAATTAAACGATGGTCTCTTACTGTGAAGAAACATGATTAGACTTTGAGGTAAACAATATTTTTGAATGTATGTACTAGAATTCAATTGAATTAATTGATGGTTTCTTACTGTGAAGAAATGATTAGACTTTGAGGTAAACAATATTTTTGAATGTATGTACTAGAATTCACTTTAATTAATTGATGGTCTCTTACTGTGAAGAAACGTGATTAGACTTTGAGGTAAACAATATTTTTGAATGTATGTACTAGAATTCCATTGAATGAATTGATGGTCTCTTACTGTGAAGAAACGTGATTAGACTTTGAGGTAAACAATATTTTTGAATGTATGTACTAGAATTCAATTGAATTAATTGATGGTTTCTTACTGTGAAGAAATGATTAGACTTTGAGGTAAACAATATTTTTGAATGTATGTACTAGAATTCAATTTAATTAATTGATGGTCTCTTACTGTGAAGAAACGTGATTAGACTTTGAGGTAAACAATATTTTTGAATGTATGTACTAGAATTCCATTGAATGAATTGCTGGTCTCTTACTGTGAAGAAACGTGATTAGACTTTGAGGTAAACAATATTTTTGAATGTATGTACTAGAATTCAATTTAATTAATTGATGATCTCTTACTGTGAAGAAACGTGACTAAGACTTTGAGGCAAACAATATTTTTGGATGTATGTACTAGAATTCCATTGAATTAGTTGATGGTCTCTTACTGTGAAGAAATGTGATTAGACTTTGAGGTAAACAATATTTTTGAATCTATAAACTAGAATTCACTTTAATAAATTGATGGTCTCTTACTGTGAAGAAACGTGGCTAAGACTTTGAGGTAAACAATATTTTTGAATGTATACTCTAGAATTCACTTTAATAAATTGATGGTCTCTTACTGTGAAGAAACGTGATTAAACTTTGAGTTGAACAATATTTTTGAATGTATGTACTAGAATTCAATTGAATTAATTGATGATCTCTTACTGTGAAGAAACGTGACTAAGACTTTGAGGCAAACAATATTTTTGGATGTATTTACTAGAATTCACTTTAATTAATTGATGGTCTCTTACTGTGAAGAAACGTGATTAGACTTTGAGGTAAACAATATTTTTGAATGTATGTACTAGAATTCAATTTAATTAATTGATGGTCTCTTACTGTGAAGAAACGTGACAAAGACTTTGAAGTAAACAACATTTTTGAATGCATATACTAGAATTCAATTTAATTAATTGATGGTCTCTTACTGTGAAGAAACGTGATTAGACTTTGAGGTAAACAACATTTTTGAATGTATGTACTAGAGTTCAATTTAATTAATTGATGGTCTCTTACTGTGAAGAAACGTGATTAGACTTTGAGGTAAACAGTATTTTTTAATGTATGTACTAGAATTCAATTTAATTAATTGGTGGTCTCTTACTGTGAAGAAACGTGATTAGACTTTGAGGTAAACAATATTTTTGAATGTATGTACTAGAATTCAATTGAATTAATTGATGATCTCTTACTGTGAAGAAACGTGACTAAGACTTTGAGGTAAACAATATTTTTGAATGTGTGTACTAGAATTCAATTTAATTAATTGGTGGTCTCTTACTGTGAAGAAACGTGATTAGACTTTGAGGTAAACAATATTTTTGAATGTATGTACTAGAATTCAATTTAATAAATTGATTGTCTCTTACTGTGAAGAAACTTTATTAGACTTTGAGTTGAACAATATTTTTGAATGTATGTACTAGAATTCAATTGAATTAATTGATGGTCTCTTACTGTGAAGAAACATGGCTAAGACTTTGAGGTAAACAATATTTTTGAATGTATGTACTAGAATTCAATTGAATTAATTGATGGTCTCTTACTGTGAAGAAACGTGACTAAAACTTTGAGGTAAACAATATTTTTGAATGTATGTACTAGAATTCAATTGAATTAATTGATGGTCTCTTACTGTGAAGAAACGTGATTAGACTTTGAGGTAAACAATATTTTTGAATGTATGTACTAGAATTCAATTGAATTAATTGATGGTCTCTTACTGTGAAGAAACGTGACTAAAACTTTGAGGTAAACAATATTTTTGAATGTATGTACTAGAATTCAATTGAATTAATTGATGGTCTCTTACTGTGAAGAAACGTGGCTAAGACTTTGAGGTAAACAATATTTTTGAATGTATGTACTAGAATTCAATTGAATTAATTGATGGTCTCTTACTGTGAAGAAACGTGGCTAAGACTTTGAGGTAAACAATATTTTTGAATGTATGTACTAGAATTCAATTGAATTAATTGATGGTCTCTTACTGTGAAGAAACGTGGCTAAGACTTTGAGGTAAACAATATTTTTGAATGTATGTACTAGAATTCACTTTAATTAATTGATGGTCTCTTACTGTGAAGAAACGTGATTAGACTTTGAGGTAAACAATATTTTTGAATGTATGTACTAGAATTCAATTGAATTAATTGATGGTCTCTTACTGTGAAGAAACGTGATTAGACTTTGAGGTAAACAATATTTTTGAATGTATGTACTAGAATTCAATTGAATTAATTGATGGTCTCTTACTGTGAAGAAACGTGACTAAAACTTTGAGGTAAACAATATTTTTGAATGTATGTACTAGAATTCACTTTAATTAATTGATGGTCTCTTACTGTGAAGAAACGTGATTAGACTTTGAGGTAAACAATATTTTTGAATGTATGTACTAGAATTCAATTGAATTAATTGATGGTCTCTTACTGTGAAGAAACGTGGCTAAGACTTTGAGGTAAACAATATTTTTGAATGTATGTACTAGAATTCAATTTTATTAATTGATGGTCTCTTACTGTGAAGAAACGTGATTAGACTTTGAGGTAAACAATATTTTTGAATGTATGTACTAGAATTCAATTGAATTAATTGATGGTCTCTTACTGTGAAGAAACTTGATTAGACTTTGAGGTAAACAATATTTTTGAATGTATGTACTAGAATTCAATTGAATTAATTGATGGTCTCTTACTGTGAAGAAACGTGACTAAAACTTTGAGGTAAACAATATTTTTGAATGTATGTACTAGAATTCAATTGAATTAATTGATGGTCTCTTACTGTGAAGAAACGTGGCTAAGACTTTGAGGTAAACAATATTTTTGAATGTATGTACTAGAATTCAATTGAATTAATTGATGGTCTCTTACTGTGAAGAAACGTGACTAAAACTTTGAGGTAAACAATATTTTTGAATGTATGTACTAGAATTCAATTGAATTAATTGATGGTCTCTTACTGTGAAGAAACGTGACAAAGACTTTGAAGTAAACAACATTTTTGGATGTATTTACTAGAATTCACTTTAATTAATTGATGGTCTCTTACTGTGAAGAAACGTGATTAGACTTTGAGGTAAACAATATTTTTGAATGTATGTACTAGAATTCAATTTTATTAATTGATGGTCTCTTACTGTGAAGAAACGTGATTAGACTTTGAGGTAAACAATATTTTTGAATGTATATACTAGAATTCAATTGAATTAATTGATGGTCTCTTACTGTGAAGAAACTTGATTAGACTTTGAGGTAAACAATATTTTTGAATGTATGTACTAGAATTCACTTTAATTAATTGATGGTCTCTTACTGTGAAGAAACGTGATTAGACTTTGAGGTAAACAATATTTTTGAATGTATATACTAGAATTCAATTGAATTAATTGATGGTCTCTTACTGTGAAGAAACTTGATTAGACTTTGAGGTAAACAATATTTTTGAATGTATATACTAGAATTCAATTGAATTAATTGATGGCCTCTTACTGTGAAGAAACGTGACTAAAACTTTGAGGTAAACAATATTTTTGAATGTATGTACTAGAATTCACTTTAATTAATTGATGGTCTCTTACTGTGAAGAAACGTGATTAGACTTTGAGGTAAACAATATTTTTGAATGTATGTATTAGAATTAACTTTAATTAATTGATGGTCTCTTACTGTGAAGAAACGTGACTAAGACTTTGAGGTAAACAATATTTTTGAATGTATGTACTAGAATTCACTTTAATTAATTGATGGTCTCTTACTGTGAAGAAACGTGATTAGACTTTGAGGTAAACAATATTTTTGAATGTATGTATTAGAATTAACTTTAATTAATTGATGGTCTCTTACTGTGAAGAAACGTGATTAGACTTTGAGGTAAACAGTATTTTCGAATGTATGTATTAGAATTCAATTGAATTAATTGATGGTCTCTTACTGTGAATAAACGTGACTAAGACTTTTAGGGAAACAATGTTTTTGAATGTATGTACTAGATTTTAATATAATTAATTGATGATCTCTATCTGTGAAGAAACGTGACTAAGACTTTGAGGTAAACAATATTTTTGAATGTATGTATTAGAATTAACTTTAATTAATTGATGGTCTCTTACTGTGAATAAACGTGACTAAGACTTTTAGGGAAACAATGTTTTTGAATGTATGTACTAGATTTTAATATAATTAATTGATGATCTCTATCTGTGAAGAAACGTGACTAAGACTTTGAGGTAAACAATATTTTTGAATGTATGTACTGGAATTCAATTTAATTAAACGATGGTCTCTTACTGTGAAGAAACGTGATTAGACTTTGAGGTAAACAATATTTTTGAATATATGTACTAGAATTCAATTTAATTAATTGATGGTCTCTTACTGTGAAGAAACGTGATTAGACTTTGAGGTAAACAATATTTTTGAATGTATGTTTTAGAATTCAATTTAATTAATTGATGGTCTCTTACTGTGAAGAAACGTGGCTAAGACTTTGAGGTAAACAATATTTTTGAATGTATGTACTAGAATTCAATTTAATTAATTAATGGTCTCTTACTGTGAAGCAACGTTACAAAAACTTTGAGGTAAACAATATTTTTTCTTGTATGTACTAGAATTCAATTTAAATATTTAATGGTCTCTTACTGTGAAGAAACGTGACTAAGACTTGAGGTAAACGATGGTTTTTTTATGTATGTACTAGAATTCAATTTAATTAATTGAAGGTCTCTTACTGTGAAGAAACGACTAAGACTTTGAGGTAAACAATATTTTTGAATATATGTACTATAATTCAATTTATTAATTGATGGTCTCTTACTGTGAAGAAACGTGACTTAGACTTTGAGGTAAACAATATTTTTGAATGGGTGTACTAGATTTCAATTTAACATAAGACAGTGGAACACCATTGTACAGATGCTACGGTACTACCTAAAATTTTGAAGAGTCCTTAGCCTAAAAGATCTGCTTATCATAAACAGTTTCTTTTACGCTTCCCAAATGGAAAGTAGCCACTGATCAATTACAGAGCAATAGTCATCACCCTTGAGGGTAAAGAAAATATAGATATGAATGCCAGAAATGTATTAAATTAGTATATTTAGATAATTATTCAGTATCCAATATTATCAATCGACATCGGAAGATTTAAGTAGATGAAAAAAAAAGAGCTAGAACAACATCCTCACGGATCTTGACTTTCAGTGTTTGAGATAATTATTCCTCTCCGGAAACCCAACACACGTGCTCGTATTCCCTGCCCAGAACGAGTTCAGAGGCAAGACGTAGTACGGACATCTCTCTTGTGATTTATTGTGCTTTTGGCGTTTGGGATACGGCCGTCCGGATGTCGGTGTCAATTTCTCTGCTGAAGGTGATCGCGTGGCATCCTTGATAAGAGCCGTAGGAGGTGGTCCAGCAAGTGCCAGGGAGGAAATTGAATGAATTTGACATCTGATCTGTCTAGGATTTGAATGTTGAGACAGGATGCGGGTAATGGTTGAAAGTCGATTACTTTTAGATGTGTTCGAAATTTTGTTTGTAAGAAGTTAGGTCAAGAAATTAAACTAGGAATGTGATTTTCCGGAAGTAGATAATAAATATATTTGAACATTCATTAACTATATATGTATATATGTATATATATATATATATATATATATATATATATATATATATATATATACAGTATATATATATGTGTGTACATATATATATATATATATATATATGTGTGTGTACATATATATATATATATATATATATATATATATATATATATATTTATATATATGTATATGTACATATATATATATATATATATATATATATATATATATATATGTGTGTACATATATATATATATATATATATATATATATATATATATACAGTATATATGTACATATATATATAAATATATATATATATATATATATATATATATATATATATATATATATATATATATATATATATATATATATGAATGTATGTATGCATATATGTGTGTATATGTGGTATATGCAATGAATATATAATATATATACATCATCATCATCTCCTCCTACGCCTATTGATGCAAAGTGCCTCGGTTAGATTTCGCCAGTCTTCTCTTTCTTGAGCTTTCAAGTCAATACTTCTCCATGCATCATCTCTTACTTCGCGCTTCATAGTCCTCAGCCATGTAAACCTGGGTCGTCCAACTCTTCTAGTGTCTTGTGGAGCCCAGCTGAGTGTTTGGTGAACTAATATCTCTTGGGGAGTGCCCAGAGCATGCCCAAACCATCTCTATCTACCCCTCATCATGATCTGATCCACATATGGCACTCGAGTAATCTCTCTTATAGTCCCATTTCTAATCCTGTCCTGCCATTTAACTCCCAATATCCTTCTGATAACTGTTCTCAAATCTACTAAATCTATTGGAAATTGTTTCATTGTCATATCATGACTCGTGTCCATAGAGTAACACGGATCTCGCTAAACTGATATATAGTCAGATTTTTATATGTAATTTCCGGCAATTTGATTTCCAAATTCTACTTAGCCTAGCCATTGTCTGATATGCTTTTTTCAATCTTTCACTAAACCCTGTATTAGAGATCATAGTTCCTAAGTACTTGAATGATTCTACCTCATTAATCCTTTCTCCTTC
>NC_090738.1:21352286-21362286 GCF_036898095.1 Palaemon carinicauda | reverse complement strand
TCCCTTGGCATAGACTAGCCTATACATAGGCTAGCCTATACATATCTGTCCCTAGCCCTACAACTCCTCCTTCGGGTGGAGTGTTAGGGCTATCTTGGTCTCCTGTTGAGCAGGCCGCTCTGGTACATATACCCTTCATAGTGTCCTATGGGGTTAGCCACTGGAAGCGATTTGTCCAACAGGGGTTCCCCCCTCTTGGGTGTACCCTGACCCTCCCTTGGGTTACCCTGGCACCCGGCCGACTGCCGGCCCCCTGCTGGCCCCCTGCCATTGGATGATAGGACCCACTCCTATCATGGATACACTCACTCAGGTGGGATGCCAGAGGGGTATGTGATCTTACCCCTCCATCCCTCCTTATCTGTCTCTCTACCTATCCTGGTGCCGGTCCCTTGCCCCCTCTACTGCAGGCGATACCGCCCTTCCCTTGGTGACACATTCTTGAGATACCCTCCCTCC
This sequence comes from Palaemon carinicauda, assembly GCF_036898095.1. NCBI lineage: Eukaryota > Metazoa > Arthropoda > Malacostraca > Decapoda > Palaemonidae > Palaemon > Palaemon carinicauda. The sequence continues at coordinate 21,361,827 of NC_090738.1, read as the reverse complement.
CCTAAGTCGCCAGCCTTCCGTGTGCCGGAGGGCTGCCGCCTTCCGTCGGCGTACAGCCGATGGCCCACCCCTCCATTACCTAGTTTCGGTTGTCCGACCTTCGGGCCGGCCTCCGGCGTGCCGGCATTGATTGCCGGCGGTCTGGGTATACTAACCAATTCTGCCTTATGAACTGGTCACCAAGCCGGCAGCCTTCGACTGTCGGAGCTGCCGCCTCCCGCTGGCGTTGTGCCACCCTGCCGGCGGCTTCCAAGTTGGTATTATGCTTGAATCCTCAATGTGTCTACCTTAATGCCATAAACCCTGCTGGAGCGGCCTCCGGCGTACCGCCAGTCTGCCGGAACTCCCCGGATGCACCAAGGGACTTGCACCCCTTCTACTAGCTGTCGGCTACATGCCGATAGCCCTACACTGCAGCCAGATAGCTTGGCTACTCCGATAGATAGGTATTGTCTTACCGTTCTACTAGTGGCTGTGCTGTCTTCTTGCATATTACAAATTTCCAGCATACTGTGTGTGTCTTAGCACGGTTGGTTGCCGGAACCTAGATCTATATGGGGTCTCCTGCTACCCCTTTACCCTAAGAGTCTGAGTGGTCTCAGTCCCTGATGCATCTCGCAGGCAATCTCTGCTAGAATTTATCTTCTTCCCACTACGGTGATCCATGAAGATTTCTGTTTTGTGTCCTCGGTCACAAATGAAATTGCCTATTGATAAGGTTACGGTAACCAACTGGGCGGGATTCACAAGTATGTGTCTATCTACTTCCCTTTCCTGCTCCTCTCTTTAACATTACAATATTCTTGAATTATTTAATGTTAAGTGAAAGTTTAACTACTTAAAATTTAACTGTAGAGTAATGTAAGTCATTCTTATGCCTTCCGTATACTCATGATCTCTTTCTTTTACAGGAGGAGTACATCAAGTGTGACCACAACTTCTGTGGAGTGAAGCGCCCGGACTTCTAAGGGCACACGGCGTGTCGGACCCACGCCCCCTGCGCCGCCAAGAAAGGCGACCTAAAATATTGGGACCCGCAGCACTGTACAGTCTGCAAGAGTCGTCTGGTCGAAGCGTTCGACGATCCTCCTTCAGCGGAGGTAAGGGACAACGCTCGAGAGAAGCTACGCAAGTGGGTGCGTGGCTTCCAGAAGAACGCCACCGGACCGTATCTCGCTACTGAAGATTTGAGGGCCTTGCTATTTCCAAAGGCATCAAAAGACTCAGTGGTCCCTAGTGATCAGATTCCCACCGTCCAAATAGTGGTGGAACCTGATGTGGTCATGGCTCAGTCCATGCAAGAGTGCCGTTTAGATTCCGACAACGTGGACCGTATGTCGGAAGTGTCGGAGACCACGGAGAGGAACCTCATGGGCGACGAGCTTGACTATGAGGAAGATCAGGTGGAATACCCTGATTCGGAGCATGAGGTCGCTCCAGCTTCTACCCCTGCACCAACTCCTACACCGACTGGGGAATCACTTCCTTCTACATCCGCTACCCCGGACCCTACCCCATCTAGCACTCAGGAGATCTTCAAGATGCTTGAAGCTCTCATGGATAAGAAACTTCGCGAGACGCATGAATTTTTCAGGTCTAACCTCGGAAGTTCGAAGCAACCGAAAAGGATTTCGGTTAAGGACCTCCCTGCATGCTCGGATACTAACCCATGGAGGTATGCCGAGCACATGCCGATCACCACGGGCAAGATCTTTATCAGTGAGAAGGTCGGCTCGATCGCGTTGGAAGAAGTGGAATTCTTCCCGAACTTTGAGGCTTACCCGGACTGTTACGTCCGACTCAGGTCCAAACCCGCCTCTAAAGAAGAGACCGAACCAAAGGGAGGTTATCGTGTTCGATCTCTCGAAGGCCCAGGCTATGTTAGCCAACGCGGTGAAAAGTAGGGGCTTCACCAACTCGAAAATGCCGGCGCTTAGCAAAAAGCACCCGACCTTCGTCGCACCAGACAATGCGAGTTTCCCCTTTCTGGAAAAGGCCTTCACTGCGGTACATAAAGCAGTGGAAGAAGGGAAACCTTGCCCTGTACTGGAGGAGTGCAGGCCCTTCTCCCTGACCACTCCCCCTGATGATAGACACTAGAAAGACGTCCAGTCAACCTTCATAGTGGGGAAACTAGAGCCTGACGTCGCCGGTCGTTAGTTTAAGGAGGACCTCCCAAAACTTAACGATCACCTCCTTCGTCGGGAACATGATACGAAGGAAAGGCTCGCCGCATCTATGTCCCCCCAAGTACAACTCGAAGTCATGGCCGGTGACACTAGGGTCCGTGACTTCTACATGGTCCTTGCCAAAACACATCTGGCAACGGTCGTGAAGGATCTGTACAGCTTCACGAAGGCTCGTAGAGCCTGTCGTGAATTCGTGTTCGCAAATGCGACAGTACGACACGAACCCCGGAGGCTGATTTCCTCCAACATCTGGGGAAAACACCTCTTTCCCTCCTCCCTAGTGAAAGAGATCACTGACAAAGCCGCCACGGAGAACAGGAACCTTCTCCACAAATGGGGCATGTCAAAGAAAAGGAAATCCTCTCAGGACGACGGCCCTCAACCTAAGAGGAGACCCACGACACCAAAACCCCAGCAACGTCAACTGAGACGGCAGTTTCCGGGATCCGCTACTCCTCAAGTGGCAGCTCAGCCACAACAGACCTTTCAGTTGGTCACCCAACCGGTCTTGTCACAGTCGCCGGTCTTCACCCCTGCATTTGAGCAGCAATCCACTACCTTTCGTCCCAAAGGTAGAGGCTCAAACAGAGGTGCAGGCAGAGATGCATGTCGCCGTCCCTCCAGAGGCAGAGGAGGAAGGGGAGCTAGCGGCCGAGGTAGCAAACCCTCGGGAAGCCAGAAGCAATGAAGTGCTTCCGGTGGGAGGAAGACTCCGCCAATTCCAGGATCGTTGGACCTTCGATCCCTGGGCACACAGCATCGTCAAGAAGGGTCTAGGCTGGAGCTGGACTCAACCACCCCCAACCTTCCAGCAATTATTCCAACAGTCAACCCCCCTCCTGGAAGAATATGTCCTAGAACTCTTGAACAAGAAGGTGATAAGGAGGGTAAAGTCAACCAGGTTCCAAGGGAGACTGTTTTGCATCCCCAAGAAGGACTCCGATAAACTCAGAGTCATTCTAGACTTATTCCCCCTCAACCAGTTCATAGCGAACAACAAGTTCAAGATGCTGACTCTTCAACAGATAAGGACCCTTCTGCCTCAAGGATCCTACACGGTCTCGATAGACCTGGCGGATGCCTACTGGCACGTTTCAATGAACCACCACGCTTCCTCCTACCTAGGATTTCGACTCCAAAGGAAAAGCTACGCTTTCAGGGCCATGCCCTTCGGGCTCAACGTGGCCCCACGGATCTTCACCAAGCTGGCAGACGCCATCGTTCAACAGCTCCGCCTCCGCGGCGTCCAGGTGATGGCCTACCTAGACGATTGGCTGGTCTGGGCGACATCGCCCGAAGATTGTGTAAGATCCTGCAACAAAGTCACCCAGTTTCTAGAACACCTGGGATTCAAGATAAACACCAAGAAATCTCGCCTCTCTCCAGCTCAGAAGTTCCAATGGTTAGGAATCCAGTGGGATCTTCAGTCACACCGCCTTTCCATCCCACAGAAGAAAAGGAAAGAAATAGCAGGGTCTGTCAGAAAACTGTTAAAATCCAAAAGGATCTCAAGACGTCAGCAGGAACAAGTTCTAGGCTCTCTACAGTTCGCCTCAGTGACAAACCCAGTGCTTCGTGCACAGCTAAAGGATGCCGCGGGAGTCTGGAGACGTTCTGCATCCATCGCTCGAAGAGACCTCAAGAGACGGCTCCTAAACAGACTTCGGTTACTCTTAAAGCCGTGGTCGGAAGCAAAGGCCCTGAAAAGGTCCATTCCTCTTCAACACCCACCTCCATCACTCAACATCCACACGGACGCTTCGCTGGAGGGTTGGGGAGGTCACTCCCACCAACAAGAGGCTCAAGGGACATGGTCTCCCCTATTCAAGACGTTTCACATCAACATCTTGGAGGCCATGGCGGTCCTTCTAACTCTGAAGAAACTCTCTCCGCCTCCCTCGATCCACATTCGTCTGACTCTGGACAACTCGGTGGTAGTCAGATGTCTCAATCGTCAGGGCTCGAGATCGCCCCAGATAAATCAGGTGCTTCTCCAAATCTTCCGCCTGGCAGAAAAGAAGAAATGGCACCTGTCTGCAGTTCACCTACAAGGATTCCTCAACGTGACGGCGGACGCTCTATCTCGGACAAGCCCGACAGATTCGGAATGGTCTCTAGACGCAAGATCGTTCTCCTTCATCTCTCACCAAGTCCCGGAACTTCAGATCGATCTCTTCGCAACGAGCGACAACAATCAACTATCTCGTTATGTGGCCCCGTACGAGGACCCCAAGGCAGAAGCAGTGGACGCCATGTCACTGGATTGGAACAGATGGTCCAGGATCTACCTGTTCGCTCCCACCAACCTTCTGCTGAAAGTCCTCTCCAAGCTGAGAACCTTCAAAGGGACAGCGGCCCTAGTGGCTCCCAAGTGGCCTCGGAGCAATTGGTACCCCCTGGTCCTGGAGCTGCAGCCCAAGCTGATCCCTCTCCCGGGCCCAGTTCTCTCCCAGCAAGTACAGAAGTCGACTGTCTTCGCTTCATCATCGAAAGTCAGGGACCTTCATCTCATGATTTTCTCTCCCTAGCCGCGAAGAAAATGTTTGGGATCTCGAAGAAAAGTCTAGACTTCCTCGAGGAATACAAGACCGAATCCACACGACGGCAATACGAATCATCCTGGAGAAAGTGGGTCTCATTCGTCAAAGCAAAAAACCCTACTGAAATCACCATTGATTTTTGCATGTCCTTCTTCATTCACCTTCATGGACAAGGCTTAGCAGCCAACACGATTTCTACTTGCAAATCGGCTTTGACTAGACCACTACTGTACGCCTTCCAGATTGATCTGTCCAGCGATATATTCAATAAACTACCAAAGGCATGCGCTCGTCTACGCCCAGCACCTCCGCCAAAACCTATCTCCTGGTCCCTGGACAAGGTGCTCCATTTTGCCTCCAACTTGGACAACGATTCGTGCCCTCTCAAGGATCTGACTCAAAAAGTTATATTTCTTTTTGCTCTCGCCTCGGGAGCCCGAGTCAGCAAAATAGTGGCATTATCAAGAGACGAGGGTCATATCCTGTTTACAGACTCAGGAGAACTTACCCTCTTCCCTGATCCGACGTTTCTTGCGAAAAACGAATTACCCACCAAGAGATGGGGCCCCTGGAGAATCTGCCCCCTGAAAGAAGATGCCTCTCTATGTCTGGTAGAGAGCCTCAAGGTCTATCTTCAGAGAACTTCAGACTTTGGTGGAGGCCAACTCTTCAAAGGAGAAACATCGGGTAGCAACCTGTCACTGAAACAACTAAGAGCGAAAATCACCTACTTCATTCGCAGAGCGGATCCTGACAGTACACCCGCAGGTCACGATCCTAGAAAAGTCGCATCATCTCTGAATTTTTTCCAGAGTATGGATTTCGAAAGCCTCAAGAGCTTCACAGGATGGAAATCTTCACGCGTTTTCTTCAAGCACTACGCGAAGCAAGTGCATGAAGTCAACATTTCGTGGTAGCCGCAGGTAGTGTTATGAAACCTGCAGTTAACTCTGCATAGAACAGTGAGTTACTTGGGACTTTAACTCTATGGGTGCCTGTGTTGACCCTCGTGTGATACATAGTGATTTCATGGACACTTAGTGTTTCTCATAGACTGTTCTTTACAAGGTGAAATGTCATAGTCTTCACATGAGTGCCACATGCCTAGAGCATGATGTGTTTTTCCTTATTAAAGACTGACGTTCCTCTGGAACTTGTGCTTTCTAATAATTTGAAATTTCTTTCAGATTCAAGATCGAAGTCTTCTCATTTCTATGTACATTATAATTTTGTTTGTAAATTAACTTTACATAATTTATTGCATTTATTATTACTATAACCTGCAATTGTGAAATAAAATGTCTATTTTATTACTTGTGCGTCTCTCTCCGCTCCTATTTATACTATGAAATACATGGTTGTCATAGTTTCATTACCCCTTTCTTTGAAATAAGAAGAATAATATGTTTTATCCGTATTATATACTCACGTATGCTGTGTAATATTCCTAATTGAATACTTACTTGCGCCATACCTTCGAGACCAGATTGTTCTCTAACCATGGAATATAGTGTCTAACCACCACTTATCTATTGTTGAGAATGTTCCTACACGAATATCGACCATTCTGTCTTGTCTCCGAGTTCTTCACGTACTCTCCGCAGGGTGAGTAGCCCTTCGATGACCACTTTGAACTTTGGTATGACCCGTTGGGACTTCTCTGCCAGGGGGGCAGGAAGCTGCATCCCCACGGAACCTCTATCGAGGTCACAATGCTTACCTTTATTCAAAGCCCTTGGCACTTACTCTATAAGGGGAAATCTACCATGATACATTGATTCTCTGGCACTCTTCCATCAGGACGTCATGGCTTGAGCCCAAAAAACGGATTTTGAGCGAAGCGAAAAATCTATTTTTGGGTGAGATAGCCATGACGTCCTGATGGACCCTCCCTGCTATTCTAGTCCAGCCTTTCAGGCCCCGCCCTGCTATTCTAGTCCAGCCTTTCAGGCCCCGCCCTGTCCTGCTGTATCATGGAGATTAGCAAGCAGCTGGCATCAGGATGAGGACGGACGTGACGTCATTTAGCAATGGCGCCCGTTTGTTTACGTTTCGAGTACCAAAAGTAGCCACGGACGAGTGTAACTGTGGAACGGCTCCCCAGTTATTCTCCGCCCCTCCATATCGAAGTGTTAACTCTATATGGGGTGCAGATAGCTATGTGGCGTGTTAATACATGCGTCCCCTGTTGATATACGATGTCTTAAAGGGAAACCTTTAGGATACTCGCACCAGAAGTAAGAATTCTGTGATAACCTGTGGTTTAATTCTCTGGGAATATCCTTGTAGTCAATATACCCAAGGAAGCTACCAAAAAGGAACCTTCCATCAGGACGTCATGGCTATCTCACCCAAAAATAGATTTTTCGCTTCGCTCAAAATCCGTTTCTATTGCTTTACCAACACTCGCTTGAAGTGTGAAGTGTAGGGTTAGCATGGCTTCTTTCGTCTCCTGTCATAAGTCTCATTCTTGATCTTCAATGTAAGTGAGTGGGTAAGATATAAAACGTTGGTCTTGTGTTTAGGTAAAGTCTAAAGTCACGAATAACATTACCAGGTATGCTGAACTTTTACTGACAAAGAATTTCGTATTGCTTGGGGTAGGTCATATGACAATTATCTATGGAGTTAAACAGGCGTTTAACAATTCGGGGGATGGGAGGTACAGGGGAAGAAACGTTATAACAACGTCACTGAGGGACGTCATCACTTTTGCGAATGTGTGGGTGGCTAAGACTGGCTTTAGCCTCATTTTCTTAAGTAAAAAAGTTAATGAAACGTAATTGGCAATGCACAGTATTTCCCAAAATTAGGCCATTGTATGAAGCACTCCCTGCTTTGATATCATGGTAATCCATCAGTTATTTTAGGAGGTATATAAAAAGAACACTATTACACGGCCTCTGGAAACGATAGGGTAGAGGGGCACTCAGTAGAGCGCAGACCTCCGCCGCAGATGCTTATTTCTCTACATTTTGTTAGACGTGGACCTTTGAAATTAACATGTATTAATTGCCGTGGCTTTTCATATGCTTAAATTTAAACCAAGTTTGAAGTCTCTGTGACACCGTTGTCCGAACTTATAGCCGATTACGTGAATTGGACATGTCGCTTGACTGTGACCTTGACTTTTGACCTTGATCTTCCAAAACCTAGTAATTTCCAGCATTTTACATAACAGTTGATCCCTGAAAGTTTCATTACTCTATGATTAAAATTGTGGTCATGAAGCTGTTCACAAACACACACATGGAGGGTAAAACATAGCCAACTTTGTTGGTGGAGGTAATAATAAAAAATAATAAATACTACTACTACTACTATTACTACTACTATTACTACTACTACTGCCAATTGCGACGAGTAACCTAGCCTAGAAGATGTTGGACAGCAAAGTTGTTGGACAGCAAAGTTGGAGACAGGAAGTGAAAAAGAGAACTTTACAACTTGGGTCGTCTCGCGGGAGGAAATTTATTTGAGGGAAAAGTTCATCTCCTAAAAACGTTCAGCCTTTAAACCTTTGTTTATGAATTTCCCGATTGTTTACTCTTTTGTTTAGAACGTCTTATTTCTTCTTCTTGTTTACGTGGACAGATAGCAACAGACGTCCAAATCGGACAATTAAATCTCAATGGTGGAATACAAAGAAACATCTCTCTCTCTCTCTCTCTCTCTCTCTCTCTCTCTCTCTCTCTCTCTCTCTCTCTCTCTCCTTACTGAAGAGAGAGAGAGAGTAAACAAAAATTTCTATACATTAATACTTTGATTTTTCAACATGTTTGTCTAGGTATCTATACAGGTATATGAGAGAGAGAGAGAGAGAGAATTTTCCATTGCCCCACTGATAAACTCTGGTATCAGACGTACATTGATTGTAAGTGATATGGATAGGAAAAGAAGAAGGTGTCTTGGGATGAAGTTGCTGGGCCTACGCTCTTCAATCTGGCTCGGAAAAAGATGATCTATGGATTTATCAAGATCAGTTCCTTTGAATTTCGTTTTCATTCCAAACTTTATCCCTTCATTAAGGGGTCGGTTGCCTAATGCGCCCTCTCCAACCTTCTTTCCCACCGTTATTCCTTCATTAAGGGGTCGGTTGCCTAATGCGCCCCTTCCAACATTCTTTAACACCGTTATCCCTACATTAAAGGTTCGATTGCCTAATGCGCCCCTTCCAACCTCCTTTCCCACCGTTATCCCTTCATTAAGGGGTCGGTTGCCTAATGCGCCCCTTCCAACCTTCTTTAACACCGTTATTCCTTCATTAAGGGGTCAGTTGCCTAATGCCCCCCTTCCAACCTTCTTTAACACCGTTATCCCTACATTAAAGGTTCGATTGCCTAATGCGCCCCTTCCAACCTTCTTTCCCACCGTTATCCCTTCATTAAGGGGTCGGTTGCCTAATGCGCCCCTTCCAACCTTCTTTCCCACCGTTATCCCTTCATTAAGGGGTCGGTCGCCTAATGCGCCCCTTCCAACCTTCTTTAACACCGTTATCCCTACATTAAAGGTTCGATTGCCTAATGCGCCCCTTTCAACCTTCTTTCCCACCGTTATCCTTACATTAAGGGGTCGGTTGCCTATTGCGCCCTCTCCAACCTTCTTTCCCACTGTTATCCCTACATTAAGGGGCTGGTTGCCTGATGCGATCTCTCCAATGCCTTTTAGCAAAGGCATCATTTTCCACCAAACTTTAATCGATCTCTGACTATTCTTAGAGGAAAACTCCCAAATCAACGTTCTTTTTGCTCACTAAATCTGACTCGAATTATGTATAGAATTTGGGCCATTTACCCAGCTCTGGGGCTATGG
>NC_090738.1:21344786-21347286 GCF_036898095.1 Palaemon carinicauda | reverse complement strand
AAAAGAAAAAAAAATATACCAGACTGTTAAGACAAGCATCATTAGCCTTGGCAGTTAAGCCTGGCATCCTTAAACCTAAAAAAAAAAAAATAATAATAATCCTTTCACAAAAATAATAATACCGGTATATTCCTTTTATAAAATAAGCGACGTCGCCATAAAATAAAAAAGTTTTCCTTTCACAAAATAAAAAAAATATATTCCTTTCACAAAATAAAAATAAAATAATATTCCCTTAAAAAAAATAAAAAGTATTCTTATCACAATTTTTTTTTTATTTTTTATTTTTTTTTTTCTGACCTCTTAATCAGTTTGGATATTCTCCTCCTGAGTTCGTTCGTTATGAACCTTATTTTCGCCAGTTTCCAAAACCGGGACTATGGATCCAAGGGGGGCCCAAGAGTAAGAGACCTTGTCCCGTTTTGGTTTCTTCTTTGGTTTCTTTATCAAAAGTTTTCTTGGGGATCCGTCTTCTTCTTGTTTTTGTTCCTTCACAACGACTACTTTATTATGAGGTAGTAGGTTGGCCAAGGCACCAGCCGCCCGTTGAAATACTACCGCCAGAGAGTTATGGGGTCCTTTGACTGGCCAGACAGTACTACGTTGGATCCTTCTCTTTGGTTACGGTTCTTTCTCTTTGCCTACACATACGCCGAATAGTCTGGCCTATTCTTAACAGATTCTCCTCTGTCCTCACACACCTGACAACACTGAGGTTACTAAACAATTCTTCTTTGCTCAAGGGGTTAACTACTGCACTGTATTTGTTCTCTGGCTACTTTCCTCTTAGTAAGGGTAGAAGAGACTCTTTAGCTATGGTAAGCAGCTCTTCTAGGAGAAGGACACTCCAAAATCAAACCATTGTTCTCTAGTCTTGGGTAGTGCCATAGCCTCTGTACCATGGTCTTCCACTGTCTTGGGTTAGAGTTCTCTTGCTTGAGGGTACAATCAGGCACACTATTCTATTTAATTTCTCTCCCTCTTGTTTTGTTAAAGTTTTCATAGTTTATATAGGAAATATTTATTTTAATGTTACTCTTCTTTAAATATTTTATTTTTCCTTCTTTCCTTTCCTTACTGGGCTATTTTCCCTGTTGGGGCCCCTGGGCTTATAGCATTTTGCTTTTCCAGCTAGGGTTGTAGCTTAGCAAATAATAATAATAATAATAATAATAATCTGCTGCATTTTCACACGTTTCAACGTCACCCATTCCTTCTTCTTTTATAACGTGTTCCAAATCTCTCTTCTGAAGTTCCTTCTTCAGTGAAGAGATGACATCCTTCGCTGCGGACAATTCTTTCTTCATTTGATCTTCTAAGTTGGTCATTCGAACAATCTTACCGTTCAAATTTTTTTCTCGTTTATTTTTGTTCTCCAGTTGTTCTCGAAGACCTTCGTTCTTCTTTGTAATTGTGAACACTGCCTCCTTTAGCTCATTATTTTGTACTAGAGCTTTAGAAATCTCCCCCTGCAGCTCTTCTATTAGACTTTGGTGTCCTTGGCTTTTTTTGTGATCATTAGCACGAGCCTGCATCAGCTCTTTTTCTAGTTTGATTTTTTCTAGAGCCAATTCTTCATAAAGGAAGCTTCGTTCCTCATTGGATGTTTTGAGATCTTCATTTTCTGCCAAAAGGATCGATTTCAGCTAGTCATGAGCCTCGATTTCCTTCTTGGCCTTTTCCAGTTCCTCAGTCAACTGAACTATTTTCATTGTGTTTTCTTCATCCAAAGTAACTTTATCTTCAAGCTCTTGTTTCAGAGCTTCTTTCTCTTTCACAAGTGCTGATTCCTTCTGATTTTGGACATAATTTTTCTCCTGTTCCATTTTCAGGTCGGCTTTCAACTCTAGAATTGATTGATAGTAATCATCAATTTGATTTTGATGGGCTTCAATCAGAGCCTGTTTAATGGCAAGTTCCTCAGCCAAGTCTTCATTCTTTCGCCTGAGATCTTCAATCTCGGTGTGTCCGTCCGTCTGAACAGTTACATCTGTGTTAGAGACTGCTCCAGTTTCTACTTGAACTTGTACATCTCTGTTAGAGATAAGATGTTCAGTGTCTACTTGAACTTGTACATCTCTGTTAGAGATAAGATGTTCAGTGTCTACTTGAACTTGTACATCTCTGTTAGAGATAAGATGTTCAGTGTCTATTAGAGACAGCACTCCCTGTGCCTCCTGACAACAGCAGCTGTTCCTCCTCGTCGGAAAGCAAAGGATCCTTCCAACTGATTACAGCTTCCGTCTCCTCAGAAACTGCATCGAGTTCCTCCTGGTCCAAGACAGGCTCGAGTGTCTCACTCTTATCCTCCTCGGCCCAGAATTTCCTCATCAGAAGACCACCTCCCAAAATGAGGCGTAGGCCTTCTAGTTCCATCAACCGGGGTTGCTGGTCCTGAAACCCGTCTTCGGAAGATGGACCTCCAAGAAGATATTTCTTCCCGTACTCGCTGATCGCTTTCAATGCGTTGTTTGTAAACATCTTTGTTGTAAAACTCAGA
>NC_090738.1:21332286-21337286 GCF_036898095.1 Palaemon carinicauda | reverse complement strand
ACTCAGATGCTTTCATCCTGTCTTTGAGTCACAACCTTCTCTCGGCTCGTCACATTGGTGACCCTGGAAGTCGACTCGCTCCTCCCGCCTTCCATCCGCCCTCGCCCCTCCGTCGTTGGTACTATGGCAGACTCTACGGAAGTTGGCGTTGCGGCTGCCCCATTGAAACTTTCGTCATTCGCCAGCGGAAAGTCATTTGCTTGGTTTCAGTGCGCAGAAGTCCAGTTTCGCATCACGGGCGTGACTCGCTCAACCACAAAAAGCAGATTATGTTCTCACGGCGATACCCGAGGACACCTTCCCGGAAATATCCGACTGGCTTTGTGAACAAGGAGACACCCCAATAGCGTATGACGCCCTCAAAACATACCTTCGGCAGCAGTACTCACCGTCGCCAGCCACCCGTATAGCAAAGCTTTTTCAGCTCTCTCAACAACCGTTGGGGGACCAAAGGGCTTCGCTCGCCCTCAGGGAAATTACCAGTATCGCTCACCTGCAACCCACCACTGACGGCTCTCCTCGTGAGGTGAACCTACTTCGTGCCCTTTGGATACGCCGTCTACTCGAACATGTACGCGCTGCCATACCCGATGTCAATAGTTTACCCATAAAGGACTTGATGTCCAAAGCCGACGCCCTTATGGACAGCCACTTTAAGACCTCCATCAACGCCTCCACTCCTGACGAAGAGGACGCCTATTCAACGTCAACCGAAGCTGACGTGAATGCCGTAGGACATACACACCTACTCCGTGACGTGCCGAAGCGGTGACAAAGCCACCCACCACTTGCTCGCGCCCCAACCAACGACTTCTACAGCCACTTACTGCCTCCAATCCGCCGTAGTTTTGCTACTACCACACCAGATTCGGGGCAACCGCGAAGAAATGTGCCAAGGACTGTCAGTGGCCAAAATACGTGTAAGTAGGCCATCGCCCGTGGCGGTGGCCTCCCATGTTTCTAATCTTTTCTTTTTACATGATGCAGGAACGGGCGTGCAATTTTTGGTAGACACGGGTGCTTGTCGTTCTCTTTTGCCAAGGGAACTCTTCAGGACACGACGTAGTCTGTCTACGTCTGCCGAAGTCCACTTGGTAGCTGCCAACGGATCTGCGATACCCCACCTTCGGTTACGAGAACGGTAAATTTAATTGGAAGTTTCTCGTTGCTGATGTCACATTGCCAATCCTTGGTGCGGATTTCCTCTCTCATTTCCACCTTCTGGTCGATGTCGCCCACCGACGATTGGTCAACGCAGACTCGTATTTGTCAACACCTCTTCAACCTGCCCCCTCCAACCTCGCTCTCCACATCAGCGCACCCACAGATGCCTACGCCCACCTCCTCACGTCGTACCCAGAAATTTTCCGTCCAGAACTTCGCCAAATGCCCACGGCTCCTGCCAAGCACGGTATTTATCACCATATCAAGACGACGGGACCCCCAGTCTTCGCAAAATTCAGACGTCTGGCACCGGAACGATTGGCAGCCGCCAAACAGACTTTCGCCGAAATGGAGGAAAAGGGCCTTTGCCAAAAGGCCTCCAGCCCATGGTCATCACCCTTACACATCGTTCTGAAGATAGACGGCTCCCTACGTCCGTGCGGGGATTACAGGCACCTGAACATGCAAACAGAACCGGATCACTACCCCCTCCCAAACATCGCAGACGTGACCTCCTACCTGCACAAAGCGAAGGTTTTCTCTACGCTCGACTTCCTGAAGGAGTATTATCAGGTGCCTATGAACCCAGAAGACATCCCCAAGACCGCCATCACCACTCTGTTTGGTACATCCACCTTCAATTACTCCTGTTTTGGCCTTTGTAATGCTGGGGCCACGTTTCAACGTCTCATGGATGGCATCTTAGGGGACCTCCCTTCTGTGTATGTTATGTGGACGACATACTTGTGTTCTCCTCCTCAAAGGAGGAACACCTCCGTCACCTGCGCATCGTGCTCGACCGCCTGCAACAAAATGGCCTTGTAGTCCGGTATGACAAGTTTCCCTTTGGCGCCAACAAAGTGTCGTTCTTAGGGCACCGCATTACTCCTGAAGGAGTCCATCCCCTCCCTGAGAAGGTAACAGCCGTTCAGGACTTCCCCGCCCCCTCGACTGTCAAAGCTCTGCAGGAATTCTTGGGCATGATCAACTATTATCACCGTTTTCTTCCAGCCATTGCCGCCACTCTTGCTCCCCTCTACGCCTCTCTCCAGGGCAAGCCAAAGGACCTGAAGTGGGGTCCTCTTCAAGAAGTGCCCTTCTGCAATGCAAAGAAGGCCCTATCAACTGCTGCGGCTCTCACTTTTCCTATCCCAAATGCTCTTCTCCCTCTCTCCACCGATGCCAGTGACGTCGCTATTGGTGCAATACTCTAGCAGGTGGTCAACGGTTCGCCCCACCCAGTGGCCTTCTTTAGCAGAAAACTGTCCAAGGCAGAATAGAGTTATTCTACCTTCAGTCGCGAATTGCTGGCGGTGCACTTGGCTGTCCGTCACTTTCGCCATTTCTTAGAAGGTACGCCCTTCATCATTCGCACAGATCACATGCCTCTGGTGCACGCCTTCACTCGAAAGTCTGACGCCTGGTCCGCCCGTCAACGCCAACATCTCTCCGCCGTGGCTGAATACAATTGCACCCTTCAATACATCCCTGGGAAAATGAATCCCGTTGCCGATGCCCTGTCAAGAAACACATTGGCTGCCGTTCAAATGGGATTGTATTACAACGCATTGGCTGAAGCCCAACGACTGGATCCAGAGTATCAAGCATGTAGGACATCCTGCACGTCCCTCCGTTGGGAAGACTTCCCCCTCGAAGACTCCAACACCACCCTCCACTGTGATGTCAGTACTGGTAGACTGCGACCTTGGATTCCTGCTCCCATGCGCCGGCAGGTGTTTGATTCCATTCACGGCCTTTCACATCCTTCGCACCGTTCTATTGCACAACTGCTGAAGACAAAGTTCATTTGGCTCAGCATTTCTAAGGATGCTAAGGATTGGGTCCGCACCTGTACTTCTTGCCAAACTTCCAAAGTACATCTACACACGGATTCAGGAGTGAGCACCTTTCCTCAACCTCAGTGTCGTTTCGCACACATTCACGTCGTAGTTTTAGGCCCCCTACCCACATCACAAGGACATCGTTACCTCTTTACCGTCATCGACTGCTCCACTTGTTGGCCTGAAGCCATTCCCATGGAAACTGCAACGTCCGCCTCATGTACATCTGCCTTACTCTCAGGATGGATTGCAAGATTTGGTATCCCTGAGCATATTACTTCTGACAGGGGTACCACTTTCACCTCTCAATTGCGGACATCATTAGCGAATCTCCTGGGCATCAGACAACTGCCTACAACCCCGCTGCCAATGGAATGGTTGAACGTTTTCATCGCACCCTCAAAGCAGTTTTGATGTCCCGCTGCAAGGATTCCAACTGGTTTACTCAGCTTCCCTGGGTCCTCCTGGGACTAAGGACCACTCCTAAAGACACCCTCGACGTCTCGGCAGCTGAAATGATTTATAGCGACCCGTTGGTCATCCCTGCCGAATTATTTCCTTCTACAACCTCCTCCGACGATCTCCAGCGCATACATCACGTGGGAAAATTTACTTCATGCCGCCAGACTTACAAGCCCCCAGCAAAGCATCACATACCAACAGACTTGCACTCTGCAACGCACGTCTTCCTGCACAACAACACTAGCAAGACCACCGCTAACACCCCCTTACACGGGCTGTTTCCTTGTGATCCGACGCAGTCCGAAAGCATTTCTACTAAACAAAGAAGACTGGGTTTCCATTGATCGTCTAAAACATGCTTATCTCCTGCCAGATGACCTGCCTACAGTTCGCCTCTCTGGATCAGGGCGCCCTATTTAACATGTACAGTATGTCATTTTTAGGGGGGGAGCCATGTACCAACCGTGTGTCACACGATCATACATAGTAACGACATTTTATTTTGTGTATATATTATACTTGTATCTTCGCTCTCCCCTCGCACTAAAAAGAACCTGAAATAACGTTTTTCTCACCGTTAACTGTTAACCGGTGTGGTATCAGTTGAACAGGAAATTTCCTGTTGCATTGAACCTGAAACAATGTGTCTGTTTTTCTCACTGTTAACTGTTAACCGGTACGGTGTTGGTTGAACAAGAAATTTCCTGTTGCATTGAGTTTTTGTATATAAAGGCGAGTGTCTGTAATAAAGTTACTCAGTTGCTTTCATCCTGTCTTTGAGTCACAACCTTCTTTCGGCTCGTCACAATGGTTATTAAAACACTAAAAGTTTAAACTAAGTTATCTATACAAGAGCAAATGGAGTCTCTGCGGTTGGACTAATCTTTTAGGCATCCAAAATACTTTTAACTCTCTCTCTCTCTCTCTCTCTCTCTCTCTCTCTCTCTCTCTCTCTCTCTCTCTCTCTCTCGTAACTCGAGTATAAAGGAGGGTCTTGTCATCCACCTTAAACAAAACATTAATTACCCAACGTGGCATTTTACTCGTTAAAGTGGAAGCATTTTTCCTCGTGTTTCCCGTAAATTGTTCTCTTCCCAAACATGAAAAAGGGACTTTATTCGCTGTCATAAGTAATCGTGTAGGGAATGTGGGTCGTTTCTCTCCGTTTCTAAAAGATAAATTCCTTTTGTAATGTTAATCCGTATGGTCGCCCATCATTCTTTTTACTGATTTCATTACCGAGATATATATATATATATATATATATATATATATATATATATATATATATATATGCATATATAATTACTTAACGTTGCCATGTGATCGTTAAACAATAATTAGAAAAACACTAGTTTTACAGCTTGGTGAATTCATATAATTTTATAACCTTAGTATAATCAAAATAATGATTCGATCAGGTAAAAAAATTCAAAAGTTTTAAATTAAGTACAGAAAATATATATCGGCTGGCCCTCTTTGTGAGAGAGAGAGAGAGAGAGAGAGAGAGAGAGAGAGAGAGAGAGAGAGAGC
>NC_090738.1:21322402-21326786 GCF_036898095.1 Palaemon carinicauda | reverse complement strand
TATGTATATTTATGTATGTATATATATGTATGTATGTATATGTATGTTTATGTATGTATATATATGTATGTATATATATGTATTATTATATATATATATATATATATATATATATATATTATATGTATGTATATATATATATTATATGTATGTATATATATATTATATGTATGTATGTATGTATATATATGTATGTATGTAATATATATATATATATATATATAGTATATAATATATATATATATATATATGTAGACACACACAGTATGCTCTATCTGACAAACCTAAGAAGGAACCACCCGTGCGGCCCATCATGGCACCCCCAGACAGTGCGCATTAGCAAGTTGTTGACCCCCTTTAAAACACAGTGCTCCACTCAGGCACTCGCCTTTGTTTCGGTAACACAAGTTTCATTACGACATGTCGCAAATTTCTCGAGTACGTTCATGACAGCATCTTCGACTTAGTTCACCTTGCCAGAATGTTCGATACTTGAGATCTCTAGTTCCATGCAAATAATTTCATACGTTTTTGAACTAAAAACTAATTAAGAGAAATTAGATCATGTATTTGTTCATTGTGAAAGGAGTTAGTTTCTAGTTCTGCCTATAAACCCTCATGAGTATTAGTGCAGTTTCTCTGATGCTATAGATTGTTTCTGATTTTCTGGGGTTCAACGAAAAAGAGGGAGATGGGCCAGGTAGTTTTTTTTTCGGTGTTCTCTTTGATACTTAGATACACACGTGTAAGGTATATATATATATATATATATATATATATATATATATATATATATAATATATATATATATATATATATATATATATATATATCGTAAATCAAATAATAGGCTTTGGATCGGTCAGAGCCGCCAAAACAAAGCAAATTATTACAGTCACTCTCCCATCAAGAGTTTGCCACTTATCGAAGCATTCCCCATCAAATACGTTTTATTTGGCTGTAACTATACCAGGTTTTTATGAAAAATTCATTACATGCCCAACATTGATGGATTTTGTTGTTGACTAAATTTATACCATTTTGATGACTCTTTTTCGAGATTTTACGTAAAACTTTAATTTTAAATCATTTTAGTCATTGCAATGTTTAGGAGAAAAAATTGATTTTTTTGCGTATTAATTCCATAAATTTAAGGAATGTGTGGAGCCGATGGAAATGGTTAAAAGAATTCTTTCACATTACTTACCAGATCAATGAGAGAGAGAGAGAGAGAGAGAGAGAGAGAGAGAGAGAGAGAGAGAGAGAGGAGAGAGAGAGAGAGAGGAGAGAGAGAGAGAGGCAGGCCCCTCACTCCACAAAATGAGAATCGACAAAGAAGCTGCTAAATTCTGAAAATGGTTAAACGGCGTTGAAATGGCACAGAGCCACTACAGTACGGGTTACTAAGTACCACATGTGGGGTCACGAGAGGTCGCCCGAGGTCAGGGGGAGGCAGCGAGCAGGTTGGCAAACAGAGAGTCGGCCCGTGGGAATGTGACATAATATTACTTGTTTACTTAAACGTGAGAGACTCCAAAGCTCGCTCTTGGGAATAAACACTCATGCAAATGAGGACGGAGATGACGCGTCCTTAGTTTTCATACGCTTTCGTGTCTTTTGTTTGTAGTTGATGGATGGTTTTTCGTCTAGATGAGCTTTTTGATGAGATTATAAAAGGAGCATTAGCAGAGACGCATTCAAAGTTAGCTAGTTCTACCTTTGTTTCTATTGCTCATTCTAATGAGTTAGATTATTATTACCTCTGCCAACGAATTTGGAAGGAGGTTATGTTTTCGCCCCTGTTTGTTTGTGTGTTTGTGAACAGCTTCCTGGCCTCAATTTTATTCGTAGAATGATTAAACTATACGGGACTAACTGGTATGTAAAAAAACTGGATATTATTAAATTTTGGAAAGTAAAGGTCAAAGGTCAAGGTCACAGAGTTAAGCAACATGTCCAATGCACGTAATCAGCCATAAGCTTGGACATCGTTGTCACAGATACTTTAAACTTGGTTCATATTTGGGTGTATGAAAATTCATGCCAATCAATACATGTTAAGGTCTAATATCAAGGTCAAGGTCGAGTAAAAGGTCGAGAAATACGCTGCCCCGGCTGAGGTCTGCGCTTTATTGAGTATCCCCTCAATTTATTATTATTATTATTATTATTATTATTATTATTATTATTTGATTGCTTGTTTTTGATATACGTTGCTTGACTTACAACTTTTTTAAAAGTGGGCATCGTATTTCTGAGAACATTGAAGTGAGAGTTGATGGGGTTTTAGACCTATTTTCATGTGTATATATATTCAGTTTCACTCTGTGTTTTAATTCCCCCACACCCACCAGGAGAGACATGATCTGTGTCTTAAATAACCTGCATTTATCTCTGTTGACTCGAGCACAGTAAAAAAAAAAAATATATATATAATATATATATATATATATATATATATATAGATAGATAGATAGATAGATAGATAGATAGATATATGTGTGTGTGTATTTGCATGTGTATACTATGTATATGTTTGTTTGTATATGTATTAAAAGGCATGAAAAATAAGATAGAGGTAAACCTGCCTCATATTCAAACTGTGATGCAGAATTTTGGTTGAGCCTCCACTAAAGTTCTTCAACGCATTATACCATAGGTTCAAGAGTATTATGTATTATTAGTAAATATTTGCAAACGTGCAAGTGAAAAATATTTAATGAGGAAAACCATTGATGATCTCGAGCTTACAACGAACCAACGGATTTCTTATATACCCCACATAGCTTCATGGCACAAAAAATACTTGATACATTACGTAGATTTTACAATATTATTTTTTCACAAATTTCCTTTGGCTTTCGATTATGTACGCCTCCACAATGTTAGTTCATAATCAGAAGGCTCATGAGTAGTCTGTCAAACCCATAACACATGCCTAGCCATTCACCTCTAGCATGCATTCCACTTCTCTTGCTGACCACATCTCTTTAATCTTTTCTTGATTTTGGAACAGCTGGTTTCCCTCATTTCTGCCTCAGCGTTGATTGGCCTCTCCGAAACGAGCGCCGGAACATGAACCTCAAACTCTATAATTTTAATCATCTCAAATAATTCCATTCATTCTTCCACTTGTACCAACCCTTTTATTACTTGTATGCACCTCCATATCTCATAATCTCCGTTGAGGGAGGGGTAGTGTAGACAGGCGCTTCATGCGGTGCACTGTAGACATTCCTGAATGGTCTTTTCAGCATTCCTTTGGTTCCTTAATAACTGCACTTGCTTTAAAGGTTTAAAGGTCATTCATAAATGGTAGAAGCAAGGGATAGTAACAATGCCCTAAAGCTCACCATATATAGGCTACTGTACATATCATCAGTGTCCAAGCCCCTCTCCACCCAAGCCAAGACCAGGGATGGCCAGGCAATGGCTGCTGATGACTCAGCAGGCAGACCAATATGCTCCCCAAACCCCCGATCCTTAGCTCACAAAGATGGCAAGGTTGCAAATACTATAAGAAAATGTGGAGCGTGAACAGGTCTCGAACCCCAGTCTAACAGGATGGACAGTAGGGACGTTTCCATTATGCTGCCACATCGCTCCACTTTAGCAACATTCACACTTACTTTCTTCATCTTGTTGTCCAATCTCTTCTAACTTTTACTGTATAGTGCAATTGCACTTAGGCGCTGAATGGCCTCACAGACCCCAGCGCCATGTTATATAGCCCAACATCCTAAATCCACATCATTTAACCTTAAAACTATTTTTATAACACAAACTACCTAAACAGGTTATCCTATTATTATTATTATTATTATTATTATTATTATTATTATTACTTGCTAAGCTACAACCCTAGTTGGAAAAGCAGGATGCTATAAGCCCAGTGGCCCCAACAGGGAAAATAGCCCAGTGAGGAAAGGAAACAAGGAAAAATGAAATATATTTTAAGAACAATGACATTCAAATAAATATTTCCTATATAAACTATGAAAACTTTGACAAAACAAGGGGAAGAGAAACGAGATAGAATAGTGGGCCCGAGTGTACCCTCAAGTAAGAGAACTGTAACCCAAGGTAGTGGATGACAATGTTACAGAGACTATGGCACTACCCAAGGCTAGAGAACAATGGTTTGATTTTGGAGTGTCCTTCTCCTAGAAGAGCTGCTTACCATAGTTACAGAGTCTCTTCTACCCTTACCACGAGGAAAGTAGCCATTGGACTATTACAGTGCAGTAGTTAACCCCTTGGGTGAAGAAGAATTGTTTGGTAATCTCAGTGTTTTCAGGTGAATGAGGACAGAGGAGAATCTGTACTGTCTGGCCAGTCAAAGGACCACATAACTCTCTAGCGGTAGTATCTCAACGGGTAGCTG
>NC_090738.1:21309902-21317402 GCF_036898095.1 Palaemon carinicauda | reverse complement strand
GATCCCCACCCATGGTTATGAGAACCTCATATTGTCGTTTGGGAGTGTCAAATATCATTAGAAGTTTCTTGTTGCTGACTTCACATAGCCAATCCTCGGTGCAGATTTCCTCTCCCATTATCAGCTCCTGGTCGATGTTGCACACCGACGGCTAGTTAACACTAAATGTTACTCAACACTTCTCTATTCAGTCTCCTCCCACCTTGCTCCACATCACGGTACCCCCGGATGCCTATGCCCACCTCATCACATCGTACCCGGAAGTTTTCTGTCCAGAACTTTGTCAAATGCCTGGTATTTATCATCTTATCGAGCATTCGCCAAAATGGAAGAAAAATGCCTTTGCCAAAAGGCCTCAAGCCCATGATCATCAACCTTACATATCATCCCGAAGAAAGATAGCTCTCTGCATCTGTGTGGGGATTACAGGCACCTGAACATGCAGACAGAACCGGATCACTACCCCTTTCCAGACATCGCCGACTTGACCTCCTACTTGCACAAAGCGAAGGTTTTCTACATGCTCAACTTCCTGAAGGGGTATTATCAGGTGCCCATGAACCTAGAAGACATCCCTAAGACTGCCATTACCACCCCCTTCTGTACATACACCTTCAATTACTCCTGGTTTGGCCTTCGTAATGCTGGGACCACTTTTCAACGTCTAATGGATGGCACCTCTGCTGCTTTCGCTTTTCCCATGCCCCATACACCTCTCCTTCTCTCCACCGATGCCAGCAACGTTGCTATTGGTCAATGGCTCGCCCCTTGCATTGGCTTTCTTCAACAAAAAACTGTCCAAGGCACAATCCAGCTACTCTTACCTTCGACCACGA
This sequence comes from Palaemon carinicauda, assembly GCF_036898095.1. NCBI lineage: Eukaryota > Metazoa > Arthropoda > Malacostraca > Decapoda > Palaemonidae > Palaemon > Palaemon carinicauda. The sequence goes on along the minus strand of NC_090738.1, from coordinate 21,316,566 downwards.
ATTGCTAGTGGTGTACTTGGCTGTATGGTACTTTCGCGACTTCTTGGAAGGTATGCCCTTCGTCATTCGCATGGACCACATGCCTCCTGTGCATGCCTTCTTTCGACAGTCCAATGCCTGGTCTGCCTGTCAATGCCGACATCTCTCTGTCGTGACTGAATACAATTGCACCTTTCAACAAGTCCCTGTGAAAATAGATCCTGTTGCCGATGCCCTGTCAAGAAACACATTGGGCACCTTTCACCTGGGATTAGAATACAATGCCTTAGCAGAAGCCCAACAAAAGGATCCAGAGTTCAAGCATATAGTACATCCTCCACATCCCTCTGTTGGGAAGATGTCCCCCTCGACGACTCCAACGGCACCACCCTCTGTGATGTCAGGACTGGTAGGCGTAGACCGTGGATACCTGCTTCCATGTGCCTATAGGCATTTTATATTCATGAGCTTTCACATCCCTCGCGCTGATCTACTGCACAGCTACTGAAAACGAAGTTCACTTGGCACGGTATTACAAAGGATGCTAAGGATTGGGTCTGCGCCTGTACTTCATGCCAAACTTCAAAAATATATCGACACGGATTCAGGAATGAGCACATTTCCTCAACCTCACCATTGGTTTGCCCACATTCATGTCGACATAGTTGGGGTCCTAACCGTATCATAAAAACATTGTTACCTGTTTACTGTCATTGACCGCTCCACTCATTGACCTGAAGCCTTTCCCATGGAAATTGCTAGGTCCGCCTCATGTACATCTGCCTTACTCCCAGGATGGATAGCGAGATTTGGTATCCCTCAGCATATCACTTCTGATAGGGGTACCACTTTCCCCTCTCAATTGTGGACATCATTAGCAAACCTACTGGGAATCACCCTACACCAGACAACCACCTACAAGCCTGCTGCCAATGGAATGGTTGAACATTTTCATCGCATCCTCAAAGCAGTTTTGATGGCCCGCTGCAAGGACTCCAACTGGTTTACCCAGCTTCCCTGGGTCCTCCTGCGAATAGAAGCTCTGGATGTCTCTCCAGCTGAAATGGTGTATGGCAATCCCTGCCGAATTTTTTCAGTCTGTAATCTTCTCCGACAATCTCAAGCGCCTATGTCACATTTTGGGAAAATTTACTCCATGCTGCCAGACTTTCAAGCCCAGAGCTAAGCAACTCATATTGACAAATCTGCTCTCAGCAATGCACGTTTTCTTATGCAACGACACTAACAAGCCAATGCTGACGCCCCCTTATACGGGGCCTTTCTTTGTGATTCGTCATACGCCGAAAGCATTCTTGATGTGCATGCATGGCAAAGAAGTCTGGGATTCATTGATTGCTTAAAACCTGCATATCTCCTACAAGGTGACCCACCTACAGTACGCCTCTCAAGAGCAGGGCGCCCTATTTCACACGTGTGTCATTTTTAGGGGGGAGTCATGTACCGCACTTGTTTTATACACACTCCTACACTATAACAGTTTTGATTGTTGTTTTATCACTCGTTCTTCCCTGCACTGTTAATAAACCAAACTGTATAAACTTGATAGTTCATGCCTAATGTTTTAACTTTTGTGATATTCTTGCTTGCAAGTCGTAGTATGGAAGCTCAATGTCTGTTTAATAAAGTTAAGTTGCATTCACCTCGCCTCTCAGTTGTCACCTAACTGGCACCTGGCACAATATAATATTGAATGCATTAGAATTTTTCATATTTGAGGGTGGGGGTGGCTGGGATACTCAAAACTTTAAAGCATATTACAAAGGCCACAAAGATATTTAATACAAATAAAGTACAGCAAACTGTAGAACAGCAGCATGACAATAACATAGCAAACAGTTCAAGTGAAAAAAAAATTTCAACCTGCTTTTCGATATGTTTTGTAATATTAAATATAGCCCTAGCAAATAAAGTTTAAATGTTTGAAATAGCAAACTACGAGCAAAATAGGCTAATAAATTAAATATCCTTGATGATTAGTTTACGAAGTCCATACCGTAAGATACCTTACAGGATTTAAGAAAAAGGGATAGATCACTCAGTAGGAGAGAGTTGATCAAATGTTTCTTCTTTTCTGTGGCGGTTCCTCCCACAAGACAACCCCAGCAAACGTCTAGTTTTTTTCTGCTGTTTTTTATTGTTTTTGACTCTTGGCAAATTTAAAAATGTATTACATAAGTCCTTTAAATATAATGGTAATACAACTGATGTATTATGCACTAAATATTGGTAGAGTAAAACCATTAAAGTTAATGCATCTCGAACCTTTTCCTTGTCTACAACTTTGGTGGGAGTTGTTTATTATCTAACAAAGTTAGTAACTCGTCTATGAACTGATTTTCAGTATATTAAATGAGTTCATTTAGTATTTATTTTTGTCTCATATACTGAGTTGGCATTATATGGTTTAATAATATAATTATAAACTAGAAAATATGTTAACACAAAATTACTAGATTTGGGCAAACTGATTTCACCCAATCAACATCTGCAAAACGCGTGTCCTTGAGGACAAATTTGCCAGCTTAAGAAAAATAGAGTATAGCTAAACTGCAACCCTAGATGGAAAAGCATGATGCTATAGGGTCTAGAGCTCCAACAAGAAAAAATAGCTCAGTGAGGAAATGAAATAAAACTGTATATGAGAAGTAATGAGTAAATTAAATAAAATACTAAGATCAGTAATGACGTTAAATAGGTATGTCTTATATCAACAATGAAGACACGCATGTCAACTTGTTTGGTTTAAACAATCGCTGCAAGTTTGAACTTTTGACATTTCATAACAAATATTGTACAATATTCTAAAGCTAAAAATAAGTTGGTGGTAAATAGATACTTTATACTGTAAGAAAGAATTTCCAGAGCTTATTCCACCAAAGGCTAAATAATAGAATTCTAACGGGAAAAAAATAGAAGGAAAATAATCTGCAAGGCAGTAGACATATCTGTGATACGATAGCCCTTACTTTTTATTATATGCTGTAAGACAAAACAACACTGTATACTAAGTTTCTGTAGGTATCATTGATACTGTGGAGTTATTTGTTGTACAGAATTTTGCTATTCCTTAGAAAATAAATCTTTATATTTTTCCCATCAAAGTAGGACAATGTGTTCTGTAGAATACAAATGCTGTCTTCAGGATATCTAACTTTTACATCAATGCATGTGATTTTGCACAGCAACATTGCTATGACTTCAGAATTATTTTATTTTCATCCGTTTTAAAGCAGTTGCTGCCGTTACATCTTCACGGCGTGGATAAATGCTAATATAATAACAAAATTATTTGTTTTTACAGCTAATGACGATCTTACTTGGGAAGCGGGAATTGCAAGTGAAGACCAGCGAACCCTCATGGTAAGTTGCAACTGTTTCGACTTGTTTTATATGAGCGGTGTAAGTTAAGTAGGAGTAGTCTCTTGATAAAATGAATCCTAAATAAAGAGAATGTCATTTTTTAAATTTTGCATATATGTAGTTTTGTTTAATATTAAAGTATAGTTTTTTATTCTTACGAACAAGAATCAAATCGGTGAATAATTTCTTTGCTATTCCTGCTCAAGTTAGAAGGTACGAAGTTTTGGTAAACAAATAATCGGTTTAGGATCCTCTTCCGATATACCAAAAATATTTTCAATTGCATTTTGCAAGAGGACTGAGTATGGTGATCAATTCCATCGATGTTATAGAGGCTTGAGAATATTCTCAGGAAGAAGAAGAGAAGAACGCCTGGTGACTTGGCATGATATTTTCAGTGTGTTCTAAAGTCTTAATAATATCAATAAACCAAATAAGGTCATTGCTTTTTGTTGTATGCTGGTGAAAACAAGGAATTGCTATGGCTCTGTATTGAGTTTCGGGGAATTAAGTTTCACACATGATCGTAGACATCTGGATTATTATTATTATTATTATTATTATTATTATTATTATTATTATTATTATTATTATTATCTAAACAACAACCCTAGTTGAAAAAGCAGGATGCTATAAGCCCAAGGCCTCCAACAGGGAAAAATAGCCCAGTGAGGAAAGGAAATAAGGAAATAAATAAACTATATGAGAAGTTATGAGCAATTAAAATAGAATATTATAAGAACAGTAGCAATATTAAGACACATATTTTTTCACATATAACTGAAATGAGACTTATGTCAGCCTGTTCAACATAACATTTGCTTCATGTTTGAACTTTTGAAGTTCCACCGATTCAACCACCCGAATAGTATATGGTAAGTAATTTTAACCCTTTGTAAGCTAAAAATTCTTTATTTTTTCATTACACGGCAAAAGTATGATTTTAGCGTTCGGTAGCATTGTTTTTAACGTGTTGAAGAGCAAATTTGTGAACCCCAGTAATTGCGTGCATTTTATTCCAGCTGTGACCCAGTTGTGGAATGATTGTCCTAATCGGGTAGTTGAATCAGTAGAACTTCAAAAGTTCAAAGTTACAGCAATTGTTTTTTTGTTGAATAGGCAGGCTGACATAAGTCTTTTTATTGTTATATATGAATTATCTGTTTTAATGTTGTTAATGTTTTTTTAAAATATTTTATTTCAATTTTTCATTTTTTATATTGTTTATTTATTTCCTTATTTCCTTTCCTCACTGGGCTATTTTTCCCTGTTGGAGCCCTTGGGCTTATAACATCTTGCTTTTCCAACTCGGGTTGTAGCTTGGCTAATAATAATAATAATAATAATAATAATAATAATGATAATAATAATAATAATAATATAAGATATTCAACCTCTCCTGTGACCTTTTTGCTCCCTGGTCAGAGTTTTGCATATTCGCATATATTGAGATTCCTTTATGGTGGTTGTACATAAATATTCAATGCTCCACAAGTTGATTCTCCTGTGTGTTCAAATAATCGTAGCTAAGGATTATTTTAAAGGCGTTTTTCAAGAGGGGATTAACAAAGTGAAATTCCATCAATTAGGGTGGGACTGGGGTAGCGATGTCTGTGAACTTCATGTGGTGCACTGTAGGCATTACTCAAGGGAGTTTGCAGTGTTCCTTTGGCCATAGCTGATCTTGATTTATATCCTTCAACTGCGCTTCTGTTCCCGCATCCTTTCTTCCTTCTTTTCTCCGCCAACGAAGTTGGAAGGAGGTTATGTTTTCGCCCCTGTTTGTGTGTGTGTTTGTTTGTTTGTGAAGAGCTTCCTGGCCACAATTGTAATCGTAGCGTAATGAGACTTGCTGGGATTAACCTTTATGTAAAAAGCTGGAAATCATTAAATTTTGGAAGATTAAGGTCAAAGGTCTAGGTCACGGTTAAGCAAATGTCCAATTCACGTTATCAGCCATAAGTTTGGACATTCTTGTCACGGACTTCAAATTGTCGTTCATATTTGAGTGTATTAAAATTCAAGCCAATTAATACATGTTAACGTCAAAGGTCAAGATCAAGGTCGAGCAAACGGTAAAGAATTAAGCTGCCGTTGCGGAGGTCTGCGCTCTACTGAGTGCCCTCTCTTGTCTTCCCACCTGCTTTACTAGTACTTATAGTGTAACTGCATGGTTTTCTGCCCGTTTCACTCTGGCAGCGAATAGCTTCATACCTTAATTCAAAGGCTGTTTTCCTGGTCCTGTCACACATGGGAATCATGTTTATTACAGGAACTACAAGATCTGTTTATTATAATTCTAAAGTATTTAGAGTATCACACAGCATATGCTGCGTTAATTGTCAAATCTGCTTTATCGAAGCACTGAGAAAACATGAAAGTCTTCGTTTTCTTCTTGAAAGCCTTAATGTCTTCAGTCTTTCTGATGTCCAATGGGAGCTTATTATATAGTCTTTTGGCCGCATTTTTGAAAGCTCTTAAAGTTGCATCTTGGCTATATAGCTCATATGCATCATTCCAAATCTAAATATTGTTGGTCAATGTCCTTTTGGGCTGTCCTCTTTAGTCAGATATTTTCCTAGCTCATTTGTGCATTTCCCTAAGCTAATTTCCCAAACGAGAAACATTGGGATTTTATATAAATATAGACTAATGACAAAGATAAATAGATGACATCGTTTTACTAATCTTGTAGTCATAAGATCTCAGGAAAATGTCAACTAGTCGGAGGTAAAAGTTTCGTCTTAAGCAAAGTAAAACTTAAAGAGTTAGTCATCTTTTAATGACTGGTAACGCTATTTCTGTACGGCAGAACTGTCTATCGATTAATTTGTCATGAGTTTCTAGTGAAACTATTTAATTACGGCAATGTAAATGACTGATGTGCTCTTGAACATATTAGTTGTCTGTTCAGGTGTTCCAATTTGATCTATATTATTTAATCAGCATTTTTTTTTCAAAGCAGTACCTTTTATAAAGTAACGTATGGAGGAACTTATTTAACGTTATATTTGACATTTTCTTAATTTGTTTTTAAGTTTAGAATTTTTGGTAGCTACGAGCATAATTAGAAACGAGTGCAAAACATCCCAAAGTTTCTTGTCTTTTTGGATGAGCATTGTAAATGTGGTTGTTGATAGAAACTTGATTTATGACCAAGAACATAATACGTAGTGATCTTTTTAATTTACAAGAGTGGAGAGGCTGTTGTCATCTTTTTATTTTTAATTTTTAAAATCTGGAGATCTAGTTCGTTGTTAAAATTCTCCCCCATATAGTGGCATTTGTGACATTCATTATAAGT
>NC_090738.1:21287402-21307402 GCF_036898095.1 Palaemon carinicauda | reverse complement strand
ATTCTTGCTCGCAAGGCGCTGTATAAAAACTTGATGATTGTCTAATAAAGTTTAGTTGCATTCACCTCGCCTCTCAGTTAACACCTAATGCGCTTCGCACATTGGTGACCAGCAGAGTGTCTGCTCCCTCCCACCTGTCCCCTCATTGCTGTGCCTTACTGTTTGAAAATGCCACCCACGAAACTTGTTTCTTTGGCACACGCCGCCTCAATGAAACTACCGCCCTTCGCAAGCAGAGAAGGGTTTGCCTGGTTCCAGTGCGGTGTGCAGAAGACCAGTTTCATATCAAGGGTGTGACGCGGTCAAGCACCAAATCAGATTACAGTATGTTCTCCCGGCGATCCCTGAGGACACTTTCCTTGAAATATCCGATTGGCTGTGCAGGCAAGGAGACACCCCAATAACGTACAATGCCCTCAAGTCATACCTCCTTGAGCAGTACTCGCCATTACTGGCCGTCCGCATAGCAAAACTTTTTCAGCTCTCTCAATAACTGTTGGGGAACCGAAACGCTTTGCTCGCCTCCCACCTGCCGCAGACGGCTCTCCTTGTAAGGTGAATCTACTTCATGCCCTTTGGGTACGGCGCCTACCCGAATGTTGATATTTTGTCCATGCCTGATGACCAAAGTCGACGCCACTCTTGCCTCCCTCTACACACCTCCCTCAAGGGAAAGGAAAAAGACCTGAAGTGGGGTCCCCCTTCAAGAAGCGGCTTTCTGCAATGCAACAAATGCCGTATCAACAGCTGCTGCTCTCACTTTTCCCGTGCCACATGTACCTCTCCTTCTCTCCGCCGATGCTAGTGACGTTGCTATTTGTGTAGTACTTGAGCTGGTGGAAAATGGTTCGCTCCATCCATTGGCCTTCTTCAGTAGAAAACTGTCCAAGTCAGAATCAGGCTACTCTACCTTTGACCACGAATTGTTGGCAGTACACTTGGCTGTCCGTCACTTTCGCCACTTCTTGAAAGTTACGCCCTTCATCATTCGCACGTACCATATGCCTCTGGTGCACGCCTTCACTCGACAGTATGATGCCTGGTTTGCCTGTCAACGCCGACATCTCTCCCCCGTGGGTGAATGAAATTGTATCCTTCAACATGTCCCTGGGAAAATTAATCCCATTGTCGATGCCCTGTCAAGAAACACATTGGCCGCCATTCACCTGGCATTGGATTACAACGCCTTTGCAGAAGCCCAACTAAAAGATGTAGAGCACCAAGAATGTAGGACATCCTGCACATCCCTCTGTTGGGAGAACATCCCTCTTGATGACTCCAACGCTACCCTCTTCTGTGACATAAGTTCTGGTAGACCTAGACAGTGGATACCTGCTCCCATGCGCCGAAAGGTGTTTTATTTCATTCACAGCCTTTCACATCCTTCGCGCCATTCTACTGCACAGCTAATGAAGCCAAAGTCCATTTGGCATGGCATAACTAAGGATGCTAAGGATTGGGTCCGCGCCTGTACTTCATGCCAAACCTCAAAAGTACATCGACATACGGATTCAGGAGTGGACACCTTTCCTCAACCCCACCATCGGTTTGCCCACATTCATGTCGATGTTGCAGGTCCCCTACCCACATCACAAGGACATCGTTACCTGTTTACCATCATCGACTACTCCACTCGTTGGCCAGAAGCCATCCCCATGGAAACTGCAATGTCCGCCACTTATACATCTGCCTTACTCTCAGGATGGATAGTGAGATTTGGTATCCCTGAGCCTATTACTTCTGACAGGGGTAACACTTTCACCTCTCAATTGTGTACATAATTAACGAATTTCCTGGGAATCGCCCTACATCAGATAACTACATACAACCCTGCTGCCAACGGAATGGTTGAACATTTTCACGGCACCCTCAAAGCAGCCTTAATGTCAGACTGCAAGGACTCCAACTGGTTTACCCAGCGTCCCTGGAACCTTCCTGGATTAAGTAGCACTCCTAAAGGTGCTCTGGATGTCTCGGCGGCTGAAATGGTCTATGGCGACCTATTGATCGTCCCTGCTAAATTTCTTCCATCTGTAACCTCCTCCGACAATGTTCAGCGCCTATGTCACGTGGGAAAATTTACTCCATGCCGCCAAACTTACAAACCTCCAGCTAAGCAATACATACTGACAGATCTGCATTCGGCAATGCACGTTTTCCTGAAAAATGACACTAGCAAGCCACTGCTAAGGCCCCTTTACACGGGCCCTTTCCTCGTGCTCTGCCGTATGTCGAAGGCTTACTTCATCACATTCATGGCAAAGAAGACTTGGTCTCCATTGATCACCTAAGCCTGCATATATCCTGCCAGATGACCCACATACAGTATGCCTCTCTAGAGCAGGGCGCTCTATTTCACATGTAAGTAATTTTTAGGGGGAGCCATGTACCCCACGTGTTCATACAGGCTCATACACTGTAACGGAATTGTATTTTTTATCTTGTCACTTGCTCTTCCCTGCACTGTTAATAGACCATCAGGTAGCGCAAGCTTTTTCATGTTTGAATTTTTGTGACGTTCTTGCTCGCAAGTCGCTGTATAAAAACTCTTTAACTGCATTCACCTCGCCTCTCAGTTATCACTTAACTGGCTCCTCGCACAGAAGCAATTTGCCTCAAAATAGACCTCGTATCTATTAACTTGACGTGCTCTTCAGCTTGACGGGTAATTTTCTTCTTACTTGACTTGCACAAAATATTGGTCAACTGTAATATTAACACACGTTAAGTTACTTGAAGCAAGTTACTTACACACTTGACTTGCCTCTCTACTTGACTCGTGTATATGTGGCTTGATAGCAAATCTTTCGGCAATCCACGTCACTATCCCAATTTTAGAAACTTGAAGTAATTTTGTGTGAAACTGAGAAAACATACATAAACGTAGATGTTTCCAAGCACAAAAAAGTACACATTTGACAGTATACCACTGAATTTTTCTTATTTTTCAGCAGACTGATAATTCTTCAGAGTGTTTCTTCTTCTTCTTTCGCCCACGAACCTATCTCTGGTCAGAGTCCGGGGGTGCACATCAGCCCTCCTATAACCATTGAAAATTCCCCTCATTAATGGTAAGCCTGTCCTGGAAAATGTTGGGCTTAATCTACGAACCAGCCAATTGTTGCTCCCATCAGTTCGTCCATCAGTAGGAATCTTTAGAAGATGGATTCCAAGATTTATTTTATAGACCTTGCTGAAGAACATTTCTGGATGTGACTTTTAGGAACAATTTATTTCTTTATTTCTAGGCTCTCCATCAATGGATCCATCTTATTTTCCTGCAATAAATATGTGTAATTGTCTATTGTTTGATAGAGATATAATTCAGCGTCCCGTCCGGTAACACATAAATATAACGTTGTTCAAAATCTGTCTCCAATTTTTATTTTTTATTTTAATCAAGTAAGTTACTCATTATGAACCGTATTTGATAAACGACTTTATTAACCATATTTATCCTTTTTTTTTTAATATTACCCTGTTTGGAGAACCACTGTCATTAATCGATGACCCTTCTCTTCTTCAAGGGATCTTTTTTCTTCCGCAAGGTGTCCTTGCCATTTCCCCCCCCTCTCTCTCTCTCTCTCTCTCTCTCTCTCTCTCTCTCTCTCTCTCTCTCTCTCTCTCTCTCTCTCTCTCTCATGGCATAGTGGATGTAAAATAGAGAAATGTTTCACCACATTTCAAGACGGCTCGTACCACCTAACAAACCATCACTTTTCACCATTAAACCATGTGAACTAGACCCTTGTTTCTCCCTTTCATTGATTTTCCAACACTTCCAGGATTTGGAATTCTCTTCAGCCATCTTTTTTCCCAGCTTTCTTTAATCCAAGTTCTTTCGAGAGGCCGAACTTTTGCTTCCTTGGAGATAAAACCTCACCATTCGATTCTTCTCTCCTTCAGTAATTACGTTCATTCCTTTTCTCCTTTAGATATTAGTCCATTCCTTCTCTTCTCCTTTAGTTATTAGTCCATTCCTTCTCTTCTCCTTTAGTTATTAGTCCATTCCTTCTTTCCTCCTTTAGTTAAAACGTCAGATCCATAAAATTAGGTTTTGGTTAAAATTGAAGCTCTAGCAACACCTCATGTTTGTTCATGTGTGCGTCAGTCGATTACCAGAATAGTTTCATTTTGAAACAGAAAGACTGGATGGTCTTAGGTATTGCTTTCTTTTTAATATCTTTTCCACCCCCATTACCAATCTCTCTCTCTCTCTCTCTCTCTCTCTCTCTCTCTCTCTCTCTCTCTCTCTCTCTCTCTCTCTCTCTCCTTTGCCTTTATTTCTTCCCCCCCCCTCTGGTACCCATACCCCCCACCCCCTTCTACCCCACGATGTCGTCGAGTTTCACGGCGCGGGGCGACTCGGGTTTCAGACCCGTGTGAAATGAATGGGCTGAAGATATCTGACACCGCACCCTGCACACACACATACACACACACGCATTCACACACAAAGGTACGTACATATAAACGAAACTCCGTTTGAGCTTCTTGCTATAAACAATAAGTTCACGTAGACTTGCAAGCGCTAACAGGATCATCGATGATGGTGCCTTTGATGAGTTTCGGAAATTTGTGTGAAGTCTTGGACCACATAAGATAAACAGATACTTGGTTTCGTCTGTTGCTTAAACTGTTATCAAATGATCCTTGTTTTTCTTAATACACACACATAAACAACACACACACACAAACAACACAAACACACAAAACACACACACACACAACACTGCTCACAGAGGATCAGAGATGAAGTCTCGGTTCATCTTGTCCATTTGAATGTAAAACGAGCCAGTCAATACAGGTGGTAGGAATTTGAGAGTTTCGTGTCTCGAAAGAAATTTCTTCTTTCATTGTGGAAAGTATTATCTCGAAATTCTCAACTTTAGGATTATAAACTTTGTTGACTAAAAAGTTTGGGGAAGTATTATCTGGAAATTCTCAACTTTAGGATGATAAACTTTGGTAACTAAAAGTTTGTCGTGCGTACATACTTGTATATTTGTTTTTAATTACTGCATTGTTTATAAACTGTGTTTATAAGATATCCGCCAGTCTTTATATAGATTTTCTAATGGGACAGATTTGGCCAGTCTTTGATAGCCAAGATATTGTGATTTATAGAAACTAGTTGGTGATACCTCATGAGGCGTTTGCTGAAATATTGGTGGGATCCCTTGAACTGGGCAAATGTCTTTAATGTATAATTTAAGAAGTTTAAACATCGAAGCAATGTATACTATCAAGGTTTTATGCACATAATCTTTAATTGTTCGAGTATAATGTCTGGATTTATAGTAAACAGAAAAGAAATTGAAGATTACCATCGTTTGCTGCTGTTTAACAACAGTGTAAGCGTTTAAAGGAGTTCGCCAGCATTCCCACTCTAGAGTGGTTAACTTGACACTTGAAGCCTTGCCTTGAATTTGAGTCCAACGTTTCCCTTCATTTTTTTTCCTCTTTTCTGTTGTTTTTTCAAGAGAGGGTTAATTATATATCAGGTCGGTATGATATCGCACCTAGATCTATTGTTACTCTGTTTTCACGATAGATATTTCCTATGTAAATTTGTGTTCTTTCACGAATTCGTGACCATAAGTAGGCATTTGGTTTGTTTTGTATTTACTTGAAATTGATATATATATATATATATATATATATATATATATATATATATATATTATGTATATATATATACATTATGTATATATAAATATATATATATATACTTTATATATATAAATATATATATATATATATATATATATACTTTATATATATATATATATATATATATATATATATATATATATATATATAAATATATATATATATACTGTATATATAAAGTTGATACTGTTAGGACCATCTTTTTAAATATTTTTCTTCGTAAAGAAAGTGGCATTTTACTTTTCATAATCTCATTTTGTTTACCAAATGCTCTCCATCCCATGCTTATCCTTCTTTTAATTTTGTATCGTGTTCATTAACGATCTCCAGAGGCTCATCCATAACTCATATTTGTTGTCTCTACATTTTCATTGAACATTATATTAGTTTTACTCATATTCATTTTCAGTCCTACATTTCTGCTGTCTCTTTTCAAATCTTCTATCATATTTTTCAATTCCTCCCACGATTCACCAAACAGAAGTATGTAATCTGGAAATCGTAAATTGTTAAGGTATTCCACATTAATATTAATTCCTACATTTTCCCAACTAAAATCTTAAAAACTTCATCTATACATGCTTCTGTATATATATTATATATATATATATATATATATATATATATATATATATATATATATATATATATATATATATATATATATATATAGAGAGAGAGAGAGAGAGAGAGAGAGAGAGAGAGAGAGAGAGAGAGAGAGAGAGAGAGAGAGATTATGTTTTATTTACATCCTTCTTTATATACCTTTTATGCCATGCGTTAATCATTTTATAATTTCCTGGATTATAACTAGTTTTTACAGGTGTCTGGTATTTTTTTTTTTCATTACATTTAGTAAATATACATTTGTAAATTTAAGCTATTTGAATAGCATAATTCTAATTTATTTCATACTCTTAAATTATAGTAAGCTACAACTCTAGTTGAAAAATCAGCTTGCTATAAACCCAAGGGCTCCAACAGGTTAAGATAGCCCAGTGAGGAAAGGAAATAAACAAACTACAAGAGAAGCAATGAACAATTAATATAAAATAATTTTAGATCATGAAAATAAGAATATACACAGTGCTTTTATCGGGAATTGATTAAAACTCAGAATTATTAAATGTTCTTATGAGTTTGAGAGTCTTTTCGAGGTAATTTGATTGCATGTATGAGTATTTTTTTTTTCTTTTTTTACGGATTTTTTTTTTTTTTTTTTTTTTTTTTTTTTTTTTTTTTGCATATGCCTTTGCGCGGAAATATACTATTAATGTTATTAATAATCATTGTGATAACGACTAACATCTAGATAAAAAGTTATGGCGTTTAAGGTAGGAGTAATTGCTCTCCAATTTGCAAAAGGAATTAACGGGATATGGATGAGCATCTTATAATATACGTGAATATAGTAGCTGTGATGATTTTTATTTTCTATTTTTTTTCAGAAGTACTACATAATTACACAAAGCAAATGTCCTTTGGACTTATTACAAGGCCCAAAATCAAAAAGTTTTGTTTCAAGATTTTTATTGATTCATCCTTTTTTACTGATAAAAGATATTATTCTTTCAAAGGTTTAAAGGCCGCTCATTAATGGTAGAGGCAAGTTACAGTGACAATGCTCTAGCAGGACAATGCCCTAGAGACTGATCATATATACATATGATCAGCGACCAAGCTAAGACCAGGGAGGGCCAGGCAGTAGCAACTAATGACTCGGCAGGTAGACCAGAGGCTCCCCAATCCTTAACTCACAAGGATAGTGAGGTTACGGACACTACAAGAAACTAATCACGCTTGAACGGGTTTCGAACCCCAGTCTAGCAGATTGTCAGGCAGGGAAGTTTCCAATAGGCTACCACAACCCCCTGCTCAACCATCTACCCTATAACTAAAATTCATTGTCCAGAATTGTGCCTTACCCGTGACAAATCAATAAATGATTTATTGTCCATGAAGCATCGACGCATGTACAATGCTCTTAGATATTTTGCAAAAGTTTTGTTTTGCGAAAAGCCTCATCAAGAATAGGATTGTCACTTTAAAGTTTGAGAGAGAGAGAGAGAGAGAGAGAGAGAGAGAGAGAGAGAGAGAGAGAGAGAGAGAGAGAGAGCATATGGCTGGTTGGTGGTACATAAGCGCGTTCCATTGTATTCTATCCAAGAACGTTTAGATTTGAGTATAAAAGTGTTACTGCGTTCAGGTTTCTGGAATTTTTAACAACAAAATTCTATTGTGTAGCTCATCGTTAGTCGTTTCTTGAACATCTGGAATATTTGACGGTTCTTGGCTATGAAAGTTTATCTGAAAATTGTGGTAGTCTATTTGAAAGGTCCCTGCTTAGTGTTCTGCCGGGGTGAGGTTCCAGTCCCGCTCATGCTCGATAGTTTCTTGTGTCTGCAACCTCACTATCTTTGTAAGCTAAGGAAGGGTGGGGGGAGCCTATAGGTTTACAGGTTGCCAGTACATATGAGCTGAGATATATTTTGTTCTTTGCGAGCAAAGCGACCCTTGGCGGAGCTAAGACCATTATAGAAATAGTTATATTTTTTTCCTACTGAATCATCAACAGCCATTGCCTAATACTCCCTGGTCCTATCTTGGGTGGAAAGGGTTCTTGGGCTATGGTCAGTCTCTAGGGCATTGTCACTGCCCCTTACCTCTGCCATTCATGACGATCTTTTAAACTTTTAAAGCGAAGGATCCCACTGCCTTTTTCAAAGTAAATTCGTGCGTTACCCAGATCAAGGATGAAACTCCTGGTGCAGCACTATACTGTAGGCTTTGTTTAGTGTTTACTTCACTAAATTATTTGTCCGTAGCTTGCTATTCTGCTTCCCTCTACAGCTAACTTGAAACCTTATGGATGATATCTATGATTCACAATGTCTTTACAGTTTGTTTTAACTTGATTTCATTAACATGATTTACTAAAGCAATGGTTTACTTCTTCAATTATTGACGGAATTTTGACTTGACTCCATTTCTCATTTTAAAGATATTTCTCCACTGACATTTTTAAATCTCTCTCTCTCTCTCTCCCCTCTCTCTCTCTCTCTCTCTCTCTCTCTCTCTCTCTCTCTCTCTCTCTCTCTCTCTCTCTGCCACCCCATCAGTCGGATTTATGAAGCATATCTTATGCTAGCAATACGTGGAAATAGTGAAACTTAGCCATTTTTGTCCCTTGGATGAGATCCGTATTCATGTTTAAACAATCTTTTGGTCACTTAATCGTAATGGCATAATATAGTAATCCATGCATGGGGTATCGATGGCAAACGTACCGCAAAATTGGTAATGTATTGTAATTAAGTTGCAACACTGTAATTTTATAATCCTTGCTTATTTCACCTAAAATCCACGAAAAACCTACTGTTAACACATATGAGTTGGGTATGTTTTATATACTCATACATATATATATATATATATATATATATATATATATATATATGCGTTTGTGTATGTATGTATATATCTTGTATATATATGCATGTATATATACATCATGTATATGCATAGAAATCATGAAAGCTGACACGTGATGCATATACAGTATATATATATATATATATATATATATATATATATATATATATATACATATACATATACATATATATATATATACATATACATATACATATATATAATATATATATATATATGTATATATATATATATATATATATATATATATATATATATATCTGTCTGTCTGTGCCCGAGTGTGTGTGAGCGAGATATACTAAATATTTGTATAACATTAATTTTACCTTATTTTTCTGATACCAACACATTAATGATTTGAACTGTTAACATCGTATTATTGCGTAACTCCGATCACAATGTCTGAAAAATAGTCATCTCTGAAATACTCTCGTTTGAAAGTGCTTGTTACCTCTACTCTATCCTCTTAAATATCTCTCCTGAACCTCGAGGGAAAGGAAGTGGTCTATGCCTACATATCTGCAACCACAGACAATAACAACATTGTTAAGAGGTTAGTCAATGTTTAGTAAGTTAGTAGAACGTGATGGTAATCGTATGTTAGTGTCAGTGAAGCTTGACGGATTATACTTTACGCAACTCGCAAACTGATCCTCTTTCAGATCTCTTCGCGGGACGCTTGTGGCGCGGTGTGCTTGGGATACTATCTGGTTTCCTGGCCAGATTAGGACAAATTATCATCATTACGGGTTGTTGCTTCAAAAGACCCCTCGGTTGCCTTCATTCGGTGTGTCAAGCGGGATGGAAGTGACTATACTATTTTGTCAACTATAGTATATTGCTTTTTTATATTTCCACTGACTCTCATTCGGTATATAGATTGGGTTGTGTATTATTTGATCAATCGCAGTATGTCTTTTGTTTACTCCAGTTATTCAAATATAACTTTTACATGATTTTTAATATAATTGCATATCTATTTATGATTATGAAATTTAGTCTTTTGATTCCTTCTTGAACATTTTATCTTTATCACATCTTGTTTAGTGTTTTGGTAATAATTGAAATTAAAAATTCAATCATCCAACATGTTACATCTAGTGTGACCCCTTTAATCTTGCAATCCTCCTTTTACTATTAAGTGGAACGAGAGAGAATAACAACCAGACACCTTACAACTCTCTAAGGAAAGTCGGTGAATTCTAATATGATTAATAATGATTTACTTTGGTCGTGGATAAGTGAATTGACATCACCAGGAAGTCATAATCTCTGTGACTTCTTTTCCTGAGAAATCCAACATGCATTCTTTAATTCATCATCATTTTATTGAATTTGCACTTTTTATGCGGCCCACCTGGATTCATAGGGGCGTGTGTCGTTTCAAGTCTTTTGATTGACATATTTTTGCCAATTATTATGCACTGTTTGTAGTTTATTATTATCAAATTTGCTATTTCATATTTGCCAATTATTATGCAATGTTGGTAGTTTGTTGCCAAATTTGCAAGTTCATATTTGCCAATTATTGTTCAATGTTGGTGGTTTATTATTGCGAAATATTGCAAGTTTCTATTTGTCAATTGTTGCAATATTAATTTTTAGTTTGCTTATACTGTTCCTAAGCTGCATTGTCTGCATATTATACCCATTACTGTTTGCTAGTTTTAAATGCAGCTGTGTAAACTGAAAATGTTTTATGGCTAATCAAATCATTTCATTTGATATGCTTAAATGTTCATGCATTCTCAGATTGAATATTTTGTTTGTATGTCAAAAAAGAATGTTATGTCAATTTAAATGGCGAGACAAGAGACTGTAGGGTGTTGTTCAGTCATCTCTTAGTACCTTGTAACCTTAGTTGGGCATTATTATTATTATTATTATTATTATTATTATTATTATTATTATTATTATTATCATCATCTAAGCTGCAGTCCTAGTTGGTAAAGCAAGATGCTATAAGCCCAAAGGCTCCAACAGGGAAAAATAGCCCTGTGAGGATAGGAAATAAGGAAATAAACAATATGAGAAATAATGAACAATTAGAATAATATATTTTAAAAAACAGTAACAACATCAAAACAGATGTTTCATAAATAAACTATAAAAAGACTTAAATTAACCTGTTCAACATAAAAACAACATTTTAACTACGATTCAACTTCCCGATTAAGATCATACCAGGAGTCTTTTGATCATTTTGTTCCTTGAAGACAGTTCGGTTGGTCTCTTTTGGATAACCAGCCATTTAGATTCACTATCGATTTAACAGTAATAAGTATAATAATCATACTCATTACCTATTGGCATTGTTAAAGAATCTGCAGCGGCCCTTTGGCCTCTGTACCTTCTTCATCTCTTACTTCATCTCTGTTCCTACTACCATTCTTCCTTCTTGCTGTTTGAATCATTTTTCCTCACTGCAATTGCGGGGTGGCTGATTTTCAGTTTTCTGGCATTCTGACGTCCAAGGGATTTATTGACGTTTTTTCTTCAAATTGCGCTTAGATGCTGAAAGGCTACACTGTATATCCTAAAATATTAAATCCAATCCAATCGGTAGTAATTATAATCATTATGAAATTGATGATGACATGTTTAGTATTAATAGTCACTTAATTCGGCCAAGAAATTATGGTAAAGGACAATAAGTTAAATAGTACTTTAGATGTTGACGATTTTTGTAATAACAATAACTGGAATAATGAAGAAAGTAAAAGGGTTATTATTATTTTTATTATTATTATTATTATTATTATTGTTGTTGTTGTTGTTGTTGTTGTTGTTGTTGTTGTTGTTATTTATTATTATCATTATTATTATTATTAAGTAAGCTATGCATGGAATTCATACAATTTCTTGAGCATTAAAATCATTAAAACTTTTTTTTTTTTTTTATTAATTCTTATGTGTAAGTAAAACGATTTTTGGAGTCCGTTTTCATATCTTAACATATGAAGTTAGTCTTACAAAACTAGCTCTTTTCTGATGACTATTCAACGAGATTTTGTCAGTAAACATCGTTTTATCAAAGTAATTGTGTTAATATATTAATTTTAGTTGTTTAATATATGTAATAATCTACAAAAGAACTATCTGAATCTATTATTTTCCTTTGCCATATTACCCGAAAGTGAACAATTGTTGCCGTAAGGGAAAGCTGTACAAACTTCGTTTGTGTCCCATGATTGAAAACACACCTCGCTCTGTCACCTTCGTAATTCAAGGATAAAACCAAATCTTAAAATCCCCGTGAAGAGGATAAGGACACCTTCTTCTTCTTCTGGCGTTTTAGCTAAGAGGAATGTCTCAGAGAGAGAGAGAGAGAGAGAGAGAGAGAGAGAGAGAGAGAGAGAGAGAGAGAGAGAGAGAGAGAGAGAGAGAGAGAGAGAGAGAGAGAAAATGTTTGTGGCAATGGAACTTGACCAAACAATTTTACGCCGTGTTGGATCTGCGATGCTACCCACCTGCTTCCGAGGATTGGGAGAGAGGTGCTACTGCATTCCTTTAAAGGGAAAAGAAGAAAACTGTTTTTATTTTATAGAAGGAATGTATAGGAGGATTAAATTGAACGTAAAGAACCCCCACGAATGTTAAGTAAATATTTTAGTCATAAGTCTTTAGTCTTAATCAATCTGCATCTTCATAAGAAAAAAAAATATGAATTGCACAAGGATTAAAGACATTTTTCACAATAACTTTTTTACCGTTTATCCAAAGTATTTATTTAAATGTACTTGGTATTTTTAAAATGAACGAAAATGTGTATTTGTTTAAATTTACTTAATGTTATAAAATGATATTTAGTTAAAACAAACCGTTCCAATTCTTCAAATAGAAATTCTTCACCCGATGTTTTCATTCTTGGAAATACTCGAAGATTAATTGAGTTCACGAAGCCTTATCACCGAATTCTTCGGATATTTTTAGTAACCCTAATTCTCTCTCTCTCTCTCTCTCTCTCTCTCTCTCTCTCTCTCTCTCTCTCTCTCTCTCTCTCTCTCTCTCTCTCTCTCTCTCATTATTAGTGCCCCTGTTTACGGGCATAATATAGTTATTTATATTACTAAATACGTTATTAAAGAAACCATATTGGGATGCAATATTTAACTGACATATTAGTATTTTAAGCGTGACACATCCAATACCTTCTGTATATGAAATTTTAAAAATAAAATAATTATCACTTGTTGAATAAGAATCATAGGTGACAACACATGCCCTTGGAGTACTCCGCTGTTCACTGGAAATTCATTTGAGGAGATGATGATGATGAAACAAGAATCCATTGACCCATTGCCCGAACGTGTATATTAACTAAATAAGCGTAAAAATTGTGCACGTACATTTGGTTATTTCCTTTTTTCTTTTTTAAACTACTGCAGATGTGGTCCTGGGTAGTGCCATAGCCTCTGTACAATGGTCTTCCACTGTCTTGTGTTACAGATCTCTTGCTTGAGGGTACACTCGGGCACACTATTCTATCTTTATTCTCTTAATGTTTTGAAGTTTTTATTCTATTGTTATTTTCAATTTTTTATAGTTTATATATGAAAGTTTTGTTTTGATATTATTATTGTTCTTAAACTTCTCTTGTACTTAACTTTGTTTTTTGGCCTTTGTTTAAAATTAATTATTTGTACGTGACACTTTCCTCACTGGGCTATTTTCTCTGTTGGAACCCTTGGGCTCGTAGCATCCTGCTTTTCTAATTAGGGTTGTAGCTTAGCAAGTAATAATAATAATAATAATAATAATAATAATAATAATAATGATAATAATTATTATTATTATTATTATTATTATCTTTTCTCATCAAACCATCGTCGTCTCTTCCCTCCCTTACTTTGTTTGCAGTCTCTAAGGATCCATTCTATTATTTTTTTTGTCTATCTATTGTCTGTCATTCTCATTATTTGTCTTGCTCACACCCATTTTTCTTTTTTTACATCATGTTAGAATATCTTCAACTTCAATTTGCTCTCGTATCCATGTTGTTCTCTTTCTGTCTCTTAGTGTTATTCCCAACATTATTCTTTCCATAGGTCTTTGAGTTGTAAATAGCTTAAGTTCTAAGGCCGTAATAAGGATCAAAATTTCTAATGCATAAGTTGATACTTGTAGGACTATTTGATTAAATACTTTTCTTTTTATAGGAAGTGGCATTTTACTCTTCATAATAGTCATGTCATCAGCAAATCTCAAGTTGTTAGGGTATTCCCTGTTAATATTAATTCCTACATTTTCCTCAATCTAAATTCTTAAAAACTTCTAGGCATACTGTGAATAAATTATGGGAAATGGGATCTCCCTGTCTAACTCCTTCCTCGATTAGAATTTTCTCACTATATGTAGGTTGTGGATTGCTGTACTTTTCGTATAGGACATTTTCAAGTGTTCTAACATTAAGATTCATCTATTCCTTGTATTTAAAGGGCTTTCTTTACTGCTGACGGTTTGACAGAATCAAAAGCTTTCTCATAGAGTATAAATGCCATACATAGAGGTTTGTTATACTCTGTTGATTTCTCCATTACCTGGTTAATTGCATGGATATGGTCAGTTGTTGAATAACCACTTCTAAAGCCTGCCTTCTCTCTTGGTTGATTAAAGTCTAGCTAGTTTTCTATTCAGCCTAATATGATTTTTGTAAATATTTTATATAATACCAAGAGTAAACTTAATTGGGCCGTAAATTTCCAGGTCTTTTGTGTCTCTTTTTGTGGATTAGTATAATCATAAAGATTTAGGAGAGATGTGTCCCTGTAAACCGAAATTAGACAGTATTAAGAGGCTGTTTAGACTATTAAGGGACTGTTTAGCCAAACCATACTTTATAGAAGTGTTGCATGAAGTACAAAGTTTATTGCGAATGAAAAAAAAAAATTGCTGTTGAGATGATTGAATGTTGTTTTCGACGTTTTGCGGGGAAGCATTGAGTGTGGACATGTGCCTTGCAATGGTTTCAGCCTTAATCCTGCAGTTACAAAAGGATGAAATGTTTGTAATTATTGTTTTGTATTTTCTGGGGTCCTTCCTTTATAGGAATAATTGCTTATTGTGATTAAAAGTCGTATTAGTTGTTCAGTGAACTTCACAAAAATTACCAAAAACAGTATTTTGGCACAGCAAATCTCTCAAAAACAATGTAAGATGTAAATCTAAAATTTGATATACAGACCGTTTGGGATTTTAACCTTTTGTCGAATCTTTGCGTAATGTGGGTGATACCGAATAGTTATTAATGAACGTCGAAAGAAATAAACTTAATCATAGAATTTTAAACATATCTTTGCAGAGCAACTCTTCAAATCCCAAATCAGTGACCAAGAACTATAAATCTCCATCACAGACGCTAGCCATTAGGGTTCGGCCGCCCGGAATAATCCGTGGTTGACCCTGTTATTATATCGATTCAGATTTTAACAAGTCTCCCATGGGAGACCGACCCTCGTTTTCTACGGCCCAATTAATATTCATATCTTTCGAATTCGGCAATGAAAAGCCGCCAGTTGTTCCCTCGGGATTAAGGACGTTTCTCAGCTTCTTCTCTGAAGTACTGAAGGGAGATTTTGAATACTACAACACCGAGAGCTAGTATACGAACACATAATAGATACACACACATATACACACACATGTATATATATATATATATATATACCTACACAGTACATTCATATATATATATATATATATATATATATTATATAAATATATATATTCATATATAATATACATATGTAGAAAGATGTATATATATATATATATATATATGTATATATATATGCATATATATATGTATATGTATATATGTGTATATGTGTATATGTATATATATATGTATATATATATATATATATATATACATATACATATATATATATATATATATATATATAAAGCCTACGTAAAACTCACAAGGAAACGTGATGCAAAATAACCACTGGTAAAATGAAAATATATGAGTGAGTATGTGTCTTTATACACTGTATGTATGCATGTCTGTATGTGTATACATCTACATACATATGAATATTCTATGAGTTTTCCACAACATTGTTGCTCTGTTTCTAATTGAAATGGTAGCTGTTACTTAGGATGCCATAAGCAAATTATTGATTAAGGTTAATTATGGTCTGCTGTGGGGTAGGGTCCTCTTATGGGCGTGACTTGGACAGGATTTATGGGCAGAGGCGGGATTGGGGACTGTTATTCAGCAGATTCATATTGAATGATGAAAAAATCATTATAATGATGAGAGGAAGAGAGAGAGAGAGAGAGAGAGAGAGAGAGAGAGAGAGAGAGAGCGTGAGAGAGAGAGAGAGCGTTACAAGGAGTTACAAGGATTTTGGATGTTTCAAAGACTTTTAGTACATTCGCAGAGTGGAGCGATTCACTTTAAGAATTTAGACAGGTTTTTTTATCTTGTCTAACTTATTCTTGAACTCGTTTACCGTGTTACTTTTCACTACATCTGCTGGAAGTCTGTTCCATGTATCTACTACTTGGTATGTAAAGAAATAGCCACATTGAGTGGTGTTGTATCTTTTCAATTTCCAGTTTGTATCCGTTACTTCTGGATTGATTCGTGCTAAGCGTGAATAGATCGATGTAATCTACATTTATTTTTCCTGTAAGAATTTTGAATGCCTCTGTTAGCTATCCCCATAGTCGTCGAATTTGTTTATCAAATAAGTTCTAACGTTCCATCCTCCGTCTATATCGAAATTGCCTTAGTGTTGGAACTAGTTTGGTGGCCCTAACTTGTACTACATCCAGTCTGTCTATTACTATTGGAATAGGCGTATATTCTTTCAGTAATAACTGATAGGTTTTGCGTGTTACATGGTTAGGACTCATCATGAATATTAAGCAAAGTCCATTTGCAATACCTTGCTCAAAATGCTCTCACAAAATACTGCATGGCCTCTGACACGCTGACAAGAGCATATTTTATTGTCTATATCTTTCTGAATACTTGGAACCAGAATTAGATGGGGTTTTACTAGTGATGTGTACAACTGTAGTATAGTGTTCTGTTTCTGTATTTTAATTGTCTCCTTAAGTAACCCATTAGTTTGTGTGCTTTCTTTTCAGCTTTTATGCTCTGTTTGGTGAACTTCAAATCTTTGCTGATTATAATTCCGATATCTTCCTGCTGATCTGCACTTTCTATTTCAATACCCAGCTGTGAGTAATCTGATTTTGGGATATTATAACCTACGGGTATTACTTTTTATTTCCCGTAGTATAAAGGTATATGCCATTTTTGGACATTCTTCTAACTTCATTAGATCCTCTCTTAAGGATTCTACGACTTTATGCCTAGTTTAGTATCGTCGGCAAATTTGACTATTCTACTGGTAATCATAAATCTATGTCGTTAATGTAAATCAGAAATAGCAATGGGTCAAGGACGGATCCTTAAGGTACTCCGCTTATAACAGCTGCCCACTCTGAAGCTTCTCCATTGATTACAACTAAGTTTTTTGTTTGTTAGCCAATCTTTGATCCATTCCGCTGGCTCGCCAATGGTGCCTAATGCTCAAATTTTGACCATTATTTTTTTATGAAGAACTTTGTCAAAAGTCTTTTGTCATAAATGCTAAACTTGTGGAATAATTCCAACAGATTTGTTACACATGATCTCTTTTCTCTAAAACCATGTTGGCTGTCTATCAGAAGGTTGTTTTTCTTTATATGTTCTACCACCGAATATACTATAATTGATTCAAAAATTTTGCTAGGTAATGAAGTTAGACACACAGGTTTGTAATTGCCAGGTTCTTCTTTTGGTCCATTTTTGTAGATTGGAGGAACATTGCCTAGTTTCCATCCTTGTGGTGCCTTTCTGAACATTGCAGGTCTTTAATCTCTCTTGGAGGAATATCATCTGGACCTGGTGCCTTAGACTTACTGAGTCCTTTTATCTTCTTTTTGACCTCATCCATTGTAAAGGTGATTTTATTTAATGGTTGTGGTCCTTCATATATGACAGCTGGTTTGTGGAGGGCCATTGATACTTCCCTAGTGAATATAGTTATGAAATATGCATTCATCAGTTCGGCTATATCCAAATCATTTGTTATAAGAATACTCTATGAGTCTCTTAATGGGATGTTTTAGAGAGAGAGAGAGAGAGAGAGAGAGAGAGAGAGAGAGAGAGAGAGAAAGATTTCATTACTTGTATGAGTTTTGTTTTATGTAACTGTACTGTTTTTAAACTTCGTTACGCACTCATACATACATACATACATACATACACACGTATGAATGAATACATGCAACAAGAAAAAAAAATGGTGGTAGTTTTGAATCCCTCTGAACCTCTATTATCGAAGGTCACGAGCTCATAATCCCATTGACAACATCATCGAACTTATCAATTTAATCGTTAATTCTCCCGTAAACACCAGTGGCGGATAGAGGAGGGGAGATGTAGCCCGGGGGAGGGGGGGGGGGCAGGAGAGGGAGGAGCTAAGCAGATGGTTCATTCCACCCATTTTTCTACCCCCCCCCCCCTTCCCCTACGGCCTCCCTTTTCTGTTCCCCTTGGTGGCGATTCCCCCTTTATTAGATGTTGTCATATCTCTCTCTCTCTCTCTCTCTCTCTCTCTCTCTCTCTCTCTCTCTCTCTTGTTTTTGTTGTGAAATTGTAGAAACTGATTTACGTGATGTTATGTCACTTCTTGTGTATTGGGTTCAGTAAACAGTTGAAACATGTTTTCTTTTGTTTATCATTATATTTGTTTATTATATTTGTGCTTTTTGAGCATCGATGCCCATAAGCGAAAGAAACATAAACAAAACATATGTTGTAATTGTTTTAAACAAAGATCTACTTGATAAAATCAAACTCAACAGAGATAATATATTTCATAAGCACTAATATGCAAAATATTCAATATACTTATATGATTTGTATATTAGCAGAAAAACCAATAATAGGGTGATAGTAAGATACTAAACTAAATTGCAAAATGAAATTCACAAATTCTACATCTTAGTTGTAATGTATTGAAAATATTTTGGAGATATGCAGCTCTATGTATATCTTTTTAAACTACGGAGTGGGGTTTGACAGTTTCTTAAAGTAGGAAGCAGTTTGGAGTGGCACTTATGGCCTTACGGAAGTATTACGTTATCACTTGTGTCTCGAGGATCATGTGCCAAAGGAGGCCGAGGTGTCAAGTTGTATAATTTTGAGCGAACTAACTGTATATATGCATGCATATATATATATATATATATATATATATATATATATATATATATATATATATATATGTATATGTATATGTATGTGTGCGTATGTCTATGTGTATGTGTTTGTAACAATAATATATATCAGTAGATTGAGCTGGAGATAATGATCATTACTTCCTAGAAATATTATATATACTGGAGTATATTTCATGACAAAGGATAATTAAGAATTTACTTATATTTGATTTAATGCACTATATGAATTACAAGGATAACACACAGCCGTTCTGAATGAGATTATACTTCAAACCTGAGTCATTAGTTCCTCGGTATATATGCTGTATAGAGAATCACGCAGGGATTCATATATATATATATATATATATATATATATATATATATATATATATATATATATATATGTGTGTGTGTGTGTGTGTGTGCGTGTGTGTGTATATATATATATATATATATATATATATATATATATATATATATATATGTGTGTGTATATATATATATATATATATATATATATATATATATATATATATATATATATATATATATCCTTGTTAGTTAAAGTTAACCACGGAGTTAGCTCCATAGTAGCAATTGTTTCTTTTTGGCTTTTGAAAGGACCCTAAGCTATCATTCCTACG
>NC_090738.1:21271044-21281044 GCF_036898095.1 Palaemon carinicauda | reverse complement strand
TTTAAAAACAATAATAATGAAAATAGCTCTAAATAACACTCGTGAAAGTAGGCCTACCAAAGGAGGCATATGTTACATCCTCTGTGATACACGTGAAAGGTTCTATAAAGGTTTAAAGGTCGCTCATGAATGGCAGAGGCAAGGGACAGTGACATTGCTCTAGCAATCAGGACAATGCCCTAGAGACTGACCATATATTATATGATCAGCGCCCAAGCCTCCTCTCCACCCAAGCTAGTACCAGGGAGAGCCACGCAGTGGCTGCTGATGACTCAGCAGATAGACCTATAGGCTCCCCCAAACCCCCCAAACTTAGCTCACAAGGATGGTAAGGTTGCAGAGACTAATGGCACTAACGAGTCTGAGCGGGACTCGAACCCCCGACTGGCAAACACCAGGCAGAGACGTTACCAATCAAGCTCTTAAAATGATTAGTGAAAAACATAAGAAAAGTGTAAGAAATGCTCAAGACAGCAACTAATGTTATTGTGTGATAGAAGAAATTCATACTATCAAATGGCTTTGATGATAATATGAATATAGGACACTGAATGTACAAACTTGATGCAATAATCTGGCAGATTTGTGAATTTCAATTTCTTTAAGCAGACCTGGTCTCTATCTTGGTAATTATGTGCCTCATGTTGTAGATAGGATAGGAAATGAAGTGAGTGATTGGTTTCCGGTGAGAGTGGGGCTGAGACAGGGATGTGTGATGTCGCCGTGGTTGTTTAACTTGTATGTTGATGGAGTGGTGAGAGAGGTGAATGCTCGAGTGCTTGGACGAGGATTAAAACTGGTAGACGAGAATGACCATGAATGGGAGGTAAATCAGTTTTTGTTTGCGGATGATACTGTACTGGTTGCAGACACAGGAGAGAAGCTTGGACGATTAGTGACAGAATTTGGAAGAGTGTGTGAGAGAAGGAAGTTAAGAGTTAATGTGGTAAGAGTAAGGTTATGAGATGTACAAGAAGGGAAGGTGGTGCAAGATTGAATGTCATGTTGAATGGAGAGTTACTTGAGGAGGTGGATCAGTTTAAGTACTTGGGGTCTGTTGTTGCAGCAAATAGTGGAATGGAAGCAGGTGTACGTCAGAGAGTGAACGAAGGTTGCAAAGTGTTGGGGGCAGTTAAGGGAGTAGTAAAAAATAGAGGGTTGGGCATGAATGTAAAGAGAGTTCTATATGAGAAAGTGATTGTACCAACTGTGATGTATGGATCGGAGTTGTGGGGAATGAAAGTGATGGAGAGACAGAAATTGAATTTGTTTGAGATGAAGTGTCTAAGGAGTATGGCTGGTGTATCTCGAGTAGATAGGGTTAGGAACGAAGTGGTGAGGGTGAGAACGGGTGTAACAAATGAGTTAGCAGCTAGGTGGTTTGGCCATGTTGAGAGAATGGAAAATGGCTGTCTGCTAAAAAAGGTGATGAATGCAAGAGTTGATGGGAGAAGTACGAGAGGAAGGCCAAGGTTTGGGTGGATGGATGGAGTGAAGGAAGCTCTGGGTGATAGGAGGATGGATGTGAGCGAGGCAAGAGAGCGTGCTAGAAATAGGAATGAATGGCG
The DNA here is from genome assembly GCF_036898095.1 of Palaemon carinicauda. NCBI lineage: Eukaryota > Metazoa > Arthropoda > Malacostraca > Decapoda > Palaemonidae > Palaemon > Palaemon carinicauda. The sequence continues at coordinate 21,279,476 of NC_090738.1, read as the reverse complement.
AGTGATTGTGACGCAGTTCTGGTAGGCCCTGCTGCTTCCTCCGATGCCTTAGATGACCTCAGAGGTAGCAGCAGTAGGGGATTCAGCATTATGAAGCTTCATCTGTGGTGGATAATGTGGGAGGGTGGGCTGTGACACCCTAGCAGTACCAGGTCAACTCGGTTGAGTCCCTTGTTAGGCTGGGAGGAACGTAGAGAGTAGAGGTCCCCTTTTTGTTTCTTTGTTGATGTCGGCTACCCCCCAAAATTGGGGGAAGGGCCTTGGTATATGTATGTATGTATGTATGTTGTAGATGTCTGTTGGATATTAATCTTTTTGGTTTATTGTATATGCGTTTGTACTTATGTTTTATTGTTACTTTTGTTTTATATATATATATATTTATATATATATATATATATATATATATATATATATATATATATATATATATATGTATTGGTATATAAAATGTCCAAATGTGTCTTATGTATATATGTGTATGGATATAAAGTATATGTATAGATATGAATATGGATATATACATGTAAGTGTGTAGGTATATATGTATTTATATGTTTTTGTACGTTCACGTATAAGTAGAATTATTTAAGAAAAACTCTTATTAGTATGAAAAATAGCAAGCTTAAGGCCTGGAAAAAGACCTAGAAAAATTATCTACTCTTTTAGCTGGTCCTACATGGCTAATAGGTTATGAGCTCCACCCTCGACGTCACCACCGTGTGTTTGCGAATACAGGTGGCATATATTTTTGTTTAATTCAGTAAATGTGTACATATATATCCATACTCTGACTTTGCCGTATATGTTGTAAAGAAATTATTACTCAAGATTCTCTAGAAAATGTCATAGTGACAAAATTAGTCTGGTTTCACTTAGTATTTTCACATTTTCCTTGTGGTTTATTGCAGTTGAGGATCAATTGTTCCTCCTGGGTTTTATGCTTTCTCATATGTATACATATGTTGTGTATATATATAAAATATGCACGTTTATACATATACATACATACATACATATATATATATATATATATATATATATATATATATATATATATATACGCTTATATAGTTACATTGTATATACATTATTTATGTGTTATTTATATGCAAGTTTATTGTATATACATTATTTATGTTATTTATATGCAAGTTTGTATATTGCGTATATATATATATATATATATATATATATATATATATATATATATATATATACATATACATCAATGTACATATATATAATTCTACATTTAAATATATATATTCATGTTTATTTATATGAAAGTAGAATACCACTGTCTCTAAAAAGAAAAGTATTTAATGAAACGATCCTACCAGTATTAACTTGAGCATCAGAAACTTTAAGCCTCGCTAAATCCTTAATACATAAGCTATTTAAAACCCAAAGAGCTACGGAAAGAATAATGATCGAAATAACACTACTAAGAAACAGAAAAACAGCAACATGGATTCGAGAGCAAACAAAAGGTCAGGACATGTAATGAGATTGCAACAGAAGCAGGTGAAGAAAGAGAAGACTATGAATTGACGAACTAAGAAAGTTTGCTGGTGTGAGGTGGCATAGAAAGATCATAAACAGACGCAAGTTGAAAGACATGTCCGAGGCTTTTGTTTTATAGTGGTCTAGTAACAGCTGATGATGTTGATGATGATGATAATGTATACGTATATATTGTACGTGTTTATATATATATAAATATATATATATATATATATATATATATATATATATATATATATATATATATTGCAAGTTTATGCTTGCTTATATACATATTTATTGTATATATACTGTATTTACAAAAGATACAAGTACATATGTGTATATGTATTTGCATATACTGTATATACAGTATATATATATATATATATATATATATATATATATATATATATATCTATATCTATATATATATATATAGATATATATAGATATATATATATATATATATATATATATATATATATATATATAGATATATATATATATATATATATATATAGATATATATATATGTATATATATAGATATATATATAATATATGTATAATATATGTATATATATATGTGTGTATATGTATATATACATATATATATATATATATATATATATATATATATATATATATATATATATATATATATATATATATATATATGACAGGAATTTATTGAAAGGTTTTTATATTTTGGAAAACACGATTGACATAAAAGTTTTGATTTGAGTGTATATGTAAATTTGTATCTATACGTTTTTCAGATGCTGAAAGTGTTTTAAACGCATTTTGGTTCTTAAATATGCAGGGTCATGATGCAAATAAACGTAAAGTATAATGCAAGATTATGTATTAAATAAAGTATTTTTTATCCAGAAGCGAAAAGTATCATAAAAGCAACGAGCTAAAGATTCGTCTCGCCACAAAAGAAACAAGCAGAGGATGATGTAAAATGAACAAAATTCCTGGTGAGATAATTGTATCGTAAGAGTGTCGACTGGGATGATTCCCCACTAGCGACTGTCATTTGTCCACAATAGACGATTGAGCCTTGACAATAAGGGACAGAATCCCTTTGTAAACCCACATGGACTCTCCGCCCTTACGCTTCAACACTCAAGAGTTCCTTCCTACTTATGGTCAGTGATTATGAGCTCAAACGCATAGGAGTATGGAGTTTAAAGCGCCCTAAATACTTTGATACGATCTCAAACTTCCCCAAGAAAGAAGTTTGGATGCAAGAAGTTTGAGACGATACAAGTGAATACGGGTTCTTCCACAAGCTCCAAGATTCGGATTGGAGTGCAGTAAGTAAAACTCTATCATAATATTATTAACACGCCTTCATTCAAAACGGACAGTTTTTCCTCGGTGAATAAAGAGAATGGATAAAGAACGTTTTCATTATGGTTCCTTGTGCCAGAATGGCAATGGTAGCTTCCTTAACTCCCGCCATTTGTTGCTGGCGTGAAAAGGATAACTGACAAGCCCTCATGGACTGGGCAGAATGGCATTTTAACTGTTTTAAAGGTTGGTCTATTTACGACCATAATTCACAAGGACATTGGGTCGAATATGGCTTGCAAGCAACGCTTACTCTATTACCTCTCTATCAGTGTGTCAAAGACCAATTGATGTTAAACTGATGGGCACTTGATTATTCAAGCATTACGGCGTAAATCCCAACTGTGAAGCCAGAAGAATTACGCCCTTCCTACGTGATGCACGAAGGGCTAATATACTACTCGTTAGTACTCGGGTATACACCTTTCATGGGCTGTAGGAGGCGCCAAAGATTATAATGTGTTGGTTTTTCAGGGCTTTGGTTAGCAGAATGGGTGTTAGGTTGCTGCTTGATTCAAAGCTGTTTGGGGCCTCTGGGTCTATGGTTATGGGCGAAAGAGGGGGCTGGCAGGGGGAAGAGGGGTCTCCTCTTGGATTTAGAATGGGAGGGAGTCCCCAAACTCATGTCTTTTCACTGTTGCCCATCCAGACATATTTTTTTCTCATAGTTTTTGTTCAAATTTATTTCTTTCTCCTTTTTTCCTAGCAAGACCTCTGCCAGTATCACCTTGGAGTCCCTTCATCCCATTACGAATCCAATTATTACAAACTCGTTTGTTAATTAATTATTTTATGAATTAATGTTTTTTTTTTATTTCATATTTCGCCTCCATAAGATATAAAATCTCGTTCAAATCTCCTGCATCTTTGATATTAGTGTTCTATGTTATTGTTTAGCTTCTGTCAAGCTACATTGCACGGGAAACATGCCCTGCCTATACAAGGAATGGTGTTCGGTTTGTGGTATATTTATACATTGGATTTGGAAATGTATTACATATTTTGTAGAAGATAAAACTAAGCCTAATAATTGATGTAACTGCAGTTTGCTTACACAATTTTTTTTACAGTTACAAGATATATATATATATATATATATATATATATATATATATATATATATATATATATATATACTGTATATATATATATTATACATATATAAATATATATATATATATATATATATATTATATACAAATATAAATATATATATATATATATATATATATATATATATATATATTATATACATATATAAATATATATATACTGTGTATATATATATATATATATATATATATATATATATGTATGTGTGTGTATATATATAAATATATATATATATAAATATATATATATTATATATATATATATATATATATATACTGTATATATACTATATATACATAAAACTTTGTAAAAAAAAAAAAAAAAGACACGAAGACTAACGAGAATAGATTTTAGAGGTTATGCTGGAGTAAGGGGAACATTATGCTGACCCATTAGCTGCTTCAAAGTAGCTAATTTATCGGAGTCCATCGTCTGTTGCTTTCTTTTTTTTTTTTTTTTTCGTCGATGGAAAGAACTCTGTGGCGGGTTATTGCATTTGTTCTATGACTCTATATAATAAACGGGGGGGATTTATTTTTTACTGTATCTATCGGTGACGTCAGGAGATATATCTATTTCGAATGAGGATGAGATAAGGCTTTTTTAACTCTTGTTGACTTTTTTTTTTTTTTTTTGCCAAGAAGATTTAATGGTATTTGGTTCTTATTCTTTGACAAAATTTTAGATATAGGATCCAATTTTAACATTAGTATTATTATTTAGACAGATTTTTTAGTAATGTTTTCCCACCTACTAAAGGCTGTGGAATATTAATTTAAAAATTTTTTCGTTGGGGGGGGGGGGCGGCGGAGATGCAAACCTTGATAACATGAATGCTAAGGATTAATAGATTGGTGCAGTATACAGTTCCTGGTTTCATCACGTAGTAAGTCTGATGAACTTTATTCCATTCATAGAAATTTTACATTCATATTCTCTGTTTAGTCATACCTAAACTATAGACATATCTAAAATGTAGGTCTCATCAATAGACATACTCTTAAGCTATTTGCTCCAGCCTTAGGCCTGCAAGGATTTATTTGTCCCATCAGTAGGCAGCATATTCAAGGTAAATATATTTATCTTTTCCTAGAACAAATGTAAGGTTCTCGGTCGCATCCTTACTCTATTTTTTTCCCTTTTGTCCTCCATCGAAATTATGTTAAGTGTTGTCTTCAAAGACCAATTTGAGGTCCTGTGTCCCATTACTAGGATCATTTCGGAGTTTACGCATAAGCTGTAGACAAATTTTTGGATCGTAGTGTCAATTTTAAGTCAAACTTTTAAGTTTTTGTCTTCATCTGTAGTCAATTTTCTTTCTCTTAACATCCAGGGGAAAATTCTAGGTTTTTGGTCTCATCCCAAGAAAAACATCACGTTCTATGAATCTCAATCATCGACAAATTGTCGAAATGATATTCTATCCAATCCTAAAACTTCCAGACAAGCTGTAGGTTATTGGTTCCATTTGTAAACAACTTAGTTTTTCTTCTCGATTACCAAAATTAGGTTTTCGTAACATATAAGTGAAAAACTTAGGTTCAACATATAAGTGAAAAACTTAGGTTCATGGTCTCGTCTGTAGACAAAGTTTAGGTTTCCAGTCTCATTCATAGTATTTTATCTTTAGAGTTACAACCTTCCTTAAAGTTTGGGGTTTGGTTCAATCTATACTCAAATGTTATTTTACTGATTCTCTCTGAGGACAGAAATTAATTCTTTCTTTCAGTTTTCGACAACACTTGGGTTCTTTGTCCATACCTCATGTGGGTCACATCAAATGATAAATTTTGGTCTTCTTTTGTATTCCTTGAACTATTTTAAGCTCCACATTTCAACATTGAGTAAATACTGGGTCACAGTCTTTGGATTAATATTCATTTTGAGAATGATGTGTCCTCATCTTCGATAGATATTTGGTTATGGCTTCCCGATCGCCAATATACTTGTGAAAATGGAATCCATTTTCTCTTATCATAAAGAAATGAACTTTGCTTTTCATCGTGTTGTGGTGGCCTATTGGAAACATCCCTGCCTGGTGTTCTGCCGGACTCGAAATCGAGACCCGCTCAAGCTCGATAGTTTCTTAAAAGTGTCTGTAACCTCACTTATAAGTCTGCCTGCTGAATCATCAGCAGCCATTGCCTAGTCCTCCCTGGTCGTAGCTTGGATGGAGAGGGGCTTGAGCGCTAATCATACATATATACATACACACACACACATATATATATATTATATATATACATATATATATATATATATATATATATATATATATATATATATATATATATATATATATATATTTATATATATGCATACACACACACACACACACACACACACACACACACACACATATATATATATATATATATATATATATATATATATATATATATATATATTGTATATACAGTATATATGGTCAGTCTTAGGGCAGTTTCACTATCCCTTGCCTCTGCCATTCTCGAGCGAGCGGTTTTTAAACCTTTAAATTATTTAGTTCCCATTTTTGAGGAATAAGAGGACTTGGTTCTCATCCTCCTAATAACTTGGATTTGGTTTGTAAATTTTCAGTGAGCAAGTGAGTTGGTTCAGTTGATAAGAAATGTGGATTTTATTGATTTATAAACTAGTTTCCATACTTTCATAACCAAGAGACTTTGTTACCTAATTTTGTAGTGTTTAGTTCAATTTTTACATTATTTTCTTTGATTTGGTTAAGTCGTTCAAAAGATTTCATGAGTTATTTCAATAATTTAAGTTTAATGATTTAGTTATCATATTTTAAAGTCTCAGGGATCTACTTCCCCTTTTTTATATATATTCTAGTATTTTATTTTCCTGTGTTTTGACGGAAAGCTCATACCGCCATATGAGACGATATTACATCGATTAATTTGAGGATCTGGTGTTATACCAATAAATGACTTTAGAGTGTAATTGCAATTGCATGAAATTTGTAACTTAAGGTCCAGTGATGGTTCTGGGTTGGCAATTCAATTGTACTACGAAGTTTATTTTAAATATTGACAATTGGAGGTAAGAAACGAAGTAGGACGTTCAGGGTAGCACGCGAGGAGCACTGCAGTCACTATGCACCTACGAAGAGTTTCTTGGTATCAGAGATTTTTAAGAATTTCTAGACTTTCATTTCCCTAAACCACCCAAGCCAGTAAGCTGCTTTCTCTTTTTTACGAATAAAGGAGCAGGTTATGTTCTCTGCGGATCCTGTTAAACATTCATTTTTGATCTGTTCCTTCTGTTTGCTAGACTGTTGGATAGGATGTCCCTTCCTTGATAAATACTAGGAATAGGTTTTGTTTCTTCTATATTTGTTTTAGGTCCTGCATTTGTTGATTTCTAGTATTCAGTTTCATTTCATTGATAATATGTTACCTTTTTTTAATAAGTTTAAGAAAGGGGTTCTTATGTTTATGAAATGTTTAGCACCTATTCCTAGGATAAAGTATTTTGCACTCAGGGGTGTGAGAGCTAGAGGCATTTATGCTTCTGAGGGAGTCTCTGATTGTCAATCAGCCCTCCCTTCAACTTTTTGGGAGGGATTTACCTTAGTTCCGTTCTTTGTCCTGGCTGTACATAACATATGAGAAAGGCGGTCTTCTGAGGTGTGCGTTGAGAAACTACCCCCGTCCCCATTGCAAGTTTGATAAACTTGAATAAAAATTCGAACTTGGTTCTCACCTTTTAGCAAATTCTAGAATTATGCTTCATTTCTTGAGGAAAATTCCAGACTTTGGCTCCCGTTCTTTCGAAAAATTCCAGATTTGTGTTGTCTAATGAATTTTGGGGATTTGGTTTCCATTTTATCCGGAGTTTTCGAATAACTTACAATGTATAGGTTTCATCCTCGAATGAAATCTAGGACACAGTTCCTAGTTCAATAATAAATTTTGGCATTTTGTTCTTACCTTCCAATAAATTTCATTACGTGGTCCTCCACCCCCTAATTGATTCTGAGATTTATCACTCACCCGTCGTAATTGTTATCAAGATTTGAATATGAATTCTGTTTTAATTTAGATAAATTCTGTTAGTTCAATTTATCCTATATTAAATGCTTGGATTTGTTGGTTACCATTCATTTTTTACGTCCTCTGATTATTTCTATGGCTCGGTTTGTTTCTTGATATGGTCTAGACTCTAGAGTCTTTAGAGACTCCAGGACAGTTGTTCCCAAACTATTTTTTTTGTCATTACCCCCTACACCCAGTTCAGCCATCAAGATTTCCCCCTTGATGTGTATGATGAAAGAGTGGTCAGAACACACTGTGACTATTCACTAATTTATTAGAAAATGTACTAATGTACTGATAAACATTGTTACATTTACAACAAGCATACGCTCTCTCTCTCTCTCTCTCTCTCTCTCTCTCTCTCTCTCTCTCTCTCTCTCTCTCTCTCTCTCTCTTAGACATGACAAAAAAC